>NW_006159486.1:2033970-2059086 GCF_000334495.1 Tupaia belangeri chinensis | reverse complement strand
ACTTCATCTCTAACAGTTCTGTTTGAGTCTTTTGTAAAGTGTGTAATTCCTCTCTTAGATCTTGCAAGAATTTCCTCATCTCCCGGAACTCATCAACTTCTTTCTCCTATCTTTTTAGCAGATCATTGTCTCTCTCCTCTTCCATCTCTGTTAGCTTTGATATTATGAATGCTCTAAATTCCTTATCAGACATTTCCATGATTTTCACTGAACTGTTTGTGGAAGAAGAGTTACTCTTTTCCCTTCTAGGAGAGGTATTTCCTTGTTTTCCCATATTTCTTGTTATCTGGTGGTGATTTCTTGTCACCTGATGGATGGTGTGTTTCTTTCAAATTCTTGAAATTCAGTCTGAATGTTCAGGAGCAAGCAGACAGAGGTGATCTAGAAACTCTTTGCCGTTCTGTTGTGATCGCTGGTGCAGTAGATTCAGTAGATATTGAGGAATATTTTAACCCTATTAGTATTTGGATGTTTAGGTACAATGACCTTAGATCCTTCTAAAAACACATTAAATGGATATTGGAGAGTGGAGAGACAAGAAAAAAAGAAATGAAAAAGAGAGAGAAACAACAACAAAAAGAGGGAAAAAAGTAAAAAATAAAATGAAAAACATTGTAATTACTGTTTTCCTTTTTAAAAAAAATCACAAAAAAGAAAAGCAGGGACAGACAGATACAGAGACATGGAAATAGGGATAGAAGGGTAGGGGACTCCCTACTGCTAGCTTGTTTGCTGGAGGCTCGATTACCAGTAGAATATCTTTATTTCTCTTGTGCTTGCAATACCAAGTTCACAGGAGCCATTGAGAACCTCCTTCTGAAGGCCTGGCTTCTTCTGCTGCTACCTTGTTTGCTGGAGGCTCAATTTTGAGTAGAATATCTTCATTTCTCTTGTTCCCTGCAATACCTAGTACACAGGAGCCATGTGGAACCTCTTTCTGAAAGCCTAGCTTCTTCTGCCTGGGTGGAGGACCAGAGTGATAATTAACAAGATAAAAGGTGGAGCTGGGAGCAAGAGAAAAACTTTGCCTTTAAAAAAATGTAAAAAGTAAAAAATACAAAAAAAGGGGAAGACAAGCAGGGACAGACAGATACAGTGACACAGAAACAGGGATAGAAGGCTGGGTGCTCCCTACTGCTCGCTTGTTTGCTGGAGGCTCGATTATCAATAGAATATTTCTCTTGTGCTCTGCAATACCTAGTTCACAGGAACCATGTGGAATCTCCTGAAGACCAGCTGGGTGCTCCCTACTGCTCGCTTGTTTGCTGGAGGCTCGATTATCAATAGAATATTTCTCTTGTGCTCTGCAATACCTAGTTCACAGGAACCATGTGGAATCTCCTGAAGACCAGGCTTCTTCTGCCACTAGCTTGTTTGCTGGAGGCTCAATTATCAGTAGAATATCTTCATTTCTCTTGTGCCCTGCAATACCTAGGTTACAGGAGCCATGTGGAACCTCCTCATTGTGGTTTTCCTCTGCATCTCACTTACAATGAGGGATATTGAGCATTTTTTGATATGCGTTTTGGCTATTCGTATGTCTTCCTTAGAGAGTGATTTTTTTTTTCAACTCATTCTCTCATCTTTTAATATGATTAATCTTCTTTTTTCAGGACAGCTGTTTGAGTTTCTTGTTTATTCTGGTTCTCAGTCCCTTATCTGACTCATAGTTTACAACAACATTTTCCTATTCTGAGGGCTCTCGGTTCACATTAAACACTGTGTCTTTTGCCATATAGGAACTTCTTAATCTGATGTAATTCCACTTGTCTATTTTGGGGATTATTGACTGTGCTTTGTGGGTCTTATTTAAGAAGTCTGCCTACCCCAATGTCTCCCAGCATTGCTTTCAAACAGCAGCTTTTTAGGTTGAGGTCTTAGATTTACATCTTTGATCACTTGGAGTTGTATGTTTTTTTTTTTTTCAATGGTGAGAGTTCAGAGTTCAGATTCATCTTTCTGTAGGTGGATATCCAGTTTTTCCAGCACTGTTTGCTAAAAAGGTTTTCCTTTCCCACTGTATTTCCCGTTTTGTCAAAAATCAGTTGCCTGGGGAATCAGCAGTTAGCGTAATGGCTATGTTGCTGGACTCCCACATAGTCAACCGTGGTTCGCGTCCCAGACCCAGTGGCTTAAAACTCAAGCCAGGCGCATGTGCGTGCATGCCCAAGATCCCAAGAGGAGAATAGAGGAGAGGGGATTGCAGCGTGACCATCCCCCCGGGATGTGATTTCTCGCTTTCTGTCTCTATGTCTCTCTCTGTCTGTCTGGCGAGCACACATGCCCTATAGCGAAAACCTCTCAAAAACCTCTTACACAGGAGTAGTAGGGGTGAGGAGGAAATAAAAGATTTACTCTATGAAACAAAGTATTCAAGGCACAGGAACAATGATCATAAAACATGATGTCTGTTCTGTTTGAACAGGTGAAGCCAAACACAGTTCTCAGAATGAAGGAGTCTATTTGTCTGGTGCATTTTCTTCTTAAGTCTTGATTACCGGACTGGGTCTTTTGAAGAGGGAGCTTGCAGGAAGCTTGATAACTTCAGTCCCAGGTCAGCTTGATAACTTCAGTCCTGGGCCAGGGTGGCAGCATTGCTGGTTACAAAGGCCTAGATAGAAATTTTGTCTTGTTAAGTAAAGACATAGTTAATATATACTAAAGTGAAATATCTATATTGCTTTGGGGGTAATTTACAGCTATAGGGGTGAGCCTATTGCCTACATGGGAAAGGAATGTGGTCTTGCAAGCAGCTTAATGGCTGACCTAAAGTTTATTGTGTACTTGGGACCCTCTACATGCTGTTCTATACAAATGGCTGTGGCTTGGGGAACAGCGATCTTCCCTTGTCCTGAGATCAAAGGTGGCTCATGGTCTTTGTTTGGGGTATCAGTGCCTCACGGATGAGTCCCTAAGACTCCCCCAGCTACCGAGGTCATTTTACCAATTTAGTAGCTTTCCATTAACTCAAACCTTTTCTAGTGTTATCTATGGGGCTGGGGGGCCAGCCTCTTTACCAGCTTGTGTTGTCTGCATGGCCCCGTCAGTTGGCCATTTTCTTAGTGTTTGAACTCTCATTTTTGTGTGTTTATATTTAATTTTCCTGGTGTAGCACTCCCTTGAGAACTTCTTGGAGATCTGGTCTGGTGTTGGCAAATTCTTTCAGGCTTTGTATATCTGAGAATGTACTTGAATTTCTTCCCATATGAAGGATAGTCTTGCCAAGTGCAGTATTATTGGTTACAATTTCTTTTCCTTTAACACTTTGAATATATTTTCCCATTCTTTTCTTGCTCCCATTGTTTCCAATGAGAGGTCTGCTGTTAGCCTGATCTGATATCCTTTGTAGGTAACTTGATATTTCTCTCTTGGCAATCTTGGTATCTTGTCTTTGTCTATGGTTTTGGTCAGTCTGGCTATAATGTGTCTTGGAGAAGATCTTCTTGGGTTGATTCTATTTGGGGTCTTTTGTGTTTCTTGGTCTATATCTTTGAATACCTCTCTAGGTTTGGAATGTTTTCTTTCAAGATTTCATGGAATAGATTATCAATGCACTTATGAGTCTCTTTGCCTTCTGGCATACCAATTATCAGGATGTTTGATGGTATCTGTTATTTCTTGTATAGTATCCTCATGTTTTGGGGCAATTTTCTCAGTGTTCATGGCAGATTTTTCTAGGCCAGTGATTCTATCTTCTATATCTGATATTGGATTTTGTGTATGGTCTAGTTTCCTTTTAATACTTTTAAGGGAAGTTCATTTATTTTCTGTATAGTTTGTTTATTTTCTATTTTATTTATTTCTTCTCAGATTTTTATTATTTCTTTTCTCTTGGACCTCTTTGGATACTTTTGCTGTTGCTTTTCCAATTCTTTGAGGCATGATGTTAAGTGATCCAATTGCTTTCTTTCCACCTTATTCTTATCTATACAAATTGCTATGAACTTCCTTCTTATGACTGTTTAGTAGTGTCCCAAAGATTATGGAAACTCATGTCCTCATTTTCATTGGCTTCTTTCAGTAATCATTTCTTCGGTAGTTGTGAAGTCATTTAGAAGTAAGCTATTTAGTTTCCACGTATTTGTGTATTTTTGAGGATTTCTCTTTAAATTAAAATCAAGTTTAATTCCATCATGTTCAGATAAGCTATGCCACTGAATCTGTACAGGTTTGCTTTGTGTCCTATCATGTAGTCAATCTTCAAAAAGGTTCTGTGTGGGGCTGAGAAATAAATGTATCTCATGGTTTTTGCATGAAAAGTTGTATAGATGTCTGTTAAATTCATTTGACTCATGGTATCATTTAGATCCATTATCTCTTATTTTTTGTCCAGATGATATTCCCAGAGTAGATAGTGGTGTGTTACAGTCTCCAAAAATTAGTGTGTTGCAGACTATCTCTCCTTTTAGACATAATAGTCTTTCCTTCATGTATTTCAGTGCTCCTGGGTTAGATCCATAGATTTTTATAAGTGTAATATCTTCTTGATGGATTAAACCTTTCACTACAATGTAGTGCCCTTATTTGTCTCTTTGAACAGTTTTTGTTTTAAAGCCCCCTTAAAGCCTCTTTGGGAATTGTGGAGGGCATTGCATATGGAAGCCATCTTGAGCTATCCACCATCTTGAGCTATCCACCCTCTTGGAAACCATTAGGTTTCACTTCCTCACTGAGCAAACCATTTCTCAGAAATCATGTGACCAACTGTTCTCCCATGGGGCAGTTGGGTTTGTAGGCAATGGGAGAGATTCACCCACATCAATGATTGGCTCATACTGTTCTATCTCATTTGCATTTCAGGCAACCAATCAATGCCCACCAGCCTGTATATAACTCGACATTCTTCCTCAATAAAGACTGAAAGACTTGATCAGCACCTTCTGTTGGCTCCACTCTGTGTGTCTGTGTGTGTTTGTCCCATCTCTCACTCCCTCCCCCAGGAAACTGTTCAACTGTCCTGTGGGATGGGACACATGGTGCCTGAACAGGGACCTGGGTATGAGGGATCTAGTGAAGAGCACCGAAATAAAGAGAAAGGCCACTGTGGAAAACAGAAGAAGATGGCAGAGACTCATCCAGAAGGGTATGACAGAGAATCGTCCAGAAGGGGACAGCAGAGAATCGTCCCGAGAAAGGCCAGTGAAAAACATAGAAGGATGAAGAGAAAACGTAAATATTTACTTACGTTTCATTTTTAAGTATGGGTAATAATGGGACAAGAGCTTAGTCAGCATGAACTATCTGTTCAGGACTTAAAAGAAGCCCTTGCCATTATGGTCACTAAGGGAGAGCAGATCATGCAAAATGATCAACCCCAGGAGGAGGCTATAGCTGCCTCAGATCTAACTAAGGATTCTAAAATTGAAAAAGAACATGGAGAGGACCTCATTTCCTTAGATAGTGAGAAAGAAGTAACAAATTTTACTAAACAATCAGATGTCAGGTCAAAACAACTTAAGAAACCAAAAATCAATGAGAAAGTTACAAACATTGAAAAGCCTTAGAAAAAATTATACCCATCTCTTACAGAGCTTAAAGCTCATTTGGATAATCAATTGACTAATTCTGAGGAAAAAACTTTAGAACCAAAGACAGTCAAAAATAACTCAAAATGGCTGCCTGAAAAAGAAACTTTAGAAACAAAGACTGCCACATACAATAACCCAAAATGGCCGTCTGAAGAAGACATTTTAGAAACAGAGGCAGCCAAATACAGTAATCCAAAATGACTGCCTGAAGAAGAAACTTTAGAAACAGAGGCAGCCAAGTATAATAATTTAAAATGGCCGCCTTTCAAAAAACGACCGCCATCTTACAACTCGGTCGCATCTGCACCACCTTTGGTGATGCCGGTTTTTGACCATAGGGAAGAGATTCTGAATTAAACAACTTGAAGAACAAATTCAATTTAAAAATAAACATCAAGACTTAATATCACAATTGGAAAAACTGAGAGTGGGTAAATCTAAAAGTGCAGATTCCTCGCAGAATTGCTATCAGCCCACTTTTACCCCTGGCACAAAAATTAAACCAGTTCAGATACCACAACCATCAATGAACTTTGAGGAACAGGAAGTCTTCCCAGTAACAGAAGTCATAGATCAACAAGGGCAAGCATGGCGCCACGTACATGGCTTTGATTTTAACATTATAAAAGAAATTAAAACAGCAGTTGCTCAATATGGAGCTACAGCTCCATATACTTTAGCCATAGTTGACTGGGTGGCAGAAAATTGGCTTCCACTGTTACCTTTATTCAGGACCAATTAGACTCTCTTAAAGAAGTAGTACTCCAAAATAGATGTGGGTTAGACCTCTCTTGGCAGAACAAGGGGGTCTCTGTCTTGCTTTACAGAAATGCTGCTGCTTTTATGCCAACAAGTCCAACATAGTTTGTGACAAGCTCAAACAATTACAAGAAGATCTTCAACAACTCACCAACAACCCCTTATGGTCTGCATGGAATGGATTCCTCCCCTTTTTCCTCCCCATACTTGGTCCGATTCTGGGTTTACTGATTGTTTGCTCTTTGGGGCCAGTCCTTTTCAATAAGCTCATGGCATTCCTTGAACAACAGATTGATTCGTAACAATGCAGCCTATCCAAGTCCACTACCACAACCTGGAGATGGAGTACCACGGAGCCTAAATTGTGCTCCTGCCTGAGGCGCTGAATTGGTTAGCCAAAGATGGGTAAGAGAGTCTGAGCCTAACAGCTGTACAGTCCTCACACCTGAGACAGGAAACCAATCATTGCAATGGGATTCTCTAATGACAGGTAAGGATGGATGTGTGGCTCTAAAAAATGACTCCAACCTAAGACAGGCATGATTCCCCCAGGTTTTTCTCCTCTCTTTGAAAAAATAAAAAAGGAGGACATGTGGAGGGCACTGCATATGGAAGCCATCTTGAGCTATCCACCATCTTGAGCTATCCATCCTCTTGGAAACCATTAGGTTTCACTTCCTCACTGAGCAAACCATTTCTCAGAAATCATGTGACCAACTGTTCTCCCATGGGGTTTTTGGGTTCCTAGGCAATGGGAGAGATCCACCCACATCAATGATTGGCTCATACTGTTCTATCTCACTTGCATTTCAGGCAACTAATCAATGCCCACCAGCCTGTATATAACTCGACATTCTTCCTCAATAAAGAAGACTGAAAGACTTGATCAGCACCTTGTATTGTCTCCACTCTGTGTGTCTGTGTGTGTTTGTCCCATCTCTCAGTCCCTCCCCCAGGAAACTGTTCAACTGTCCTGCGGGACGGGATAGGGACTGAGGATGATGGAGGTTTCATAAAATGAGTGTGGGAGGTTTCAACCATTTTGGATCTTTAAAAATATTTTTAATAGAATTATCAGTAGAAAATATTCACTTTTTCTTTTTGTAATTTTTCCTTTAAAATTTTTTTTAAGATAAAGCATTTTCTTGGCTTTCAGCCTCTCCTTTCCCTTTATCTTAATAATCCCCTCTCCTCCTCCCAACCCAGGAGAGACAAGGGAACAGGACTTCAGAAGACACCTTTATGGCTCCTGAGACCTAGTGATTTTCCACAGCACATTTGAGCAGCTTTCTGATTTTTGCTTTTTTTAAAAAAATAATTTTTTAAAGTTTATTCTTTATTCTTCTCTTTTTCTCTGTTTCTTCATTGTTTTTTGTTGCTTTTGTTTCTCTATGTGTGTTTCCTTTTTTGCATGTTCCTGGATGCTCAGATTGAACTTCAAGTTTGGGAAGAAAGACACCATCCATCAGATGACTAGAAATCACCACAGGGCCACAAGAAATATGGGAAAGCAAGAAAATATCTCTCCTCCAAGGGAAAAGAATAACTCCTCTTCAGCCACAGACAGTTCAATGGAAATCATGGAAATGTCTGATAAAGAATTTAGAACATTCATAATGGTGAAGCTAACAGAGATGGAAAAAAAGAGAGACAATGAACTGCAGAAGAGAAAGGAGAAAGGAGCTGATGAGTTCCAGATGAGGAAATTCTTACAAGATCTAAAAGAGGAATTACATACTTTACAAAAGAATCACAAAGAGGTGTGGTATTATCTGTTGAAGATATTTCATAGTTTTATCAACAGTACTAGGGAGAAATGTTCACCTGTTGAAATATCCATTTTGTAAGACAAATAATAATGTGATAGAATGTATGGAAGAAAATAAAATGAAAATAAATAAATAAAAATGTTAAAAAAAAAGAATCAAATGCAACTGTTAGAGATGGAGGCTATAATACAGAAAGTCAGAATCTCCCTTGAAAGTATTAAAAGCAGATTAGATCATTACAGAAAATAGAATCTCAGATGTAGAAGAGAACATTGCTGGCCCAGAAAAATCCACCATGAAGATTGAGAAAATTTCCCCAAAATATGACAATAATACACTAAAAATACTAGATACCATCAAATATACAAACATCCGAATAATTGGCATCCCGTAAGGTGAAGAGACTCATAAGGGCATTGATAATCTAGTCCATGAAATCCTGCAAGAAAACTTTCCAAACCTAGAGAGGCATTCAAAGATCCAGTCCCAAAAAATACAAATGACTCCAAATAGAATAAACCCAAGAAGATCTTCTCCAAGACACATTACAGCCAGACTGACCAAAACCATAGACAAAGACAAGATACCAAGATTGCCAAGAGAGAAATGGCAAGTTACCTACAAAAGATATCCCATCAGGCTAACAGTGAACCTCTCATCATAAACAATGCGAGTGAGGAAAGAATGGGAAAATATATTCAAAGCATTAAGGGAAAAGAAATTTCAACCAGGAATACTGTACCTGGCAAGATTATCCTTCATATGGGAAGAGAAGACAAGAACATTCTCAAATAAATAAAACCTGAAAGAATTTACCAACACAAGACCAGATCTCCAAGAAGTTCTCAAGGGAGTGTTATGTCAGGAAAATTAAATGTATACACACAGAAATAAGAGTTCAAAAACTAAGAAAATGGCCGACTTAATCATAGGGACAAGTCTGGAGTTGAATATTATATCCCAGAATTCAATCAGGAAGATTGCACCACAACAGAATATAGATTAAGTACATGAGACTGAACTGGTGAAATAGCAGTTTGTGACTTTTGACTACAATATTGCTACTTTTCTTCTAGGCTTTGTTGTCCGATTTGAAGAAATTGTTTCCAGTCTTCAGCTGTCGAAAAGTTCATGTACCTACTATTTGAACAGAATACTAGCCTGTTTCTAGGTTTTAAGTTTTAAGCAAATTTCCTTACCAAATCAAAAGTGCTTTTCTTGAAATTATCGGCTTAACTTGATATTGAAAGTAGTTAGAAATTGTGTGATCAAAAAAATGTGAGGGGGAAAATAAATGGAAGACAGCTGTAGACACCAGAGATAGTGTGAGAAGAGGGTGGGCGAGGGTGGAGGATCAGACATAGGGGTAAATATATCAAACTAGAAATGGAAAGTTATTGATGATAACATACATGATTAAGCCACTATATATTCTGGATGGGAAACCACATTTTGTATGATGTGATGATGATTAGGGGATGAATGTAAATTAATCAATTAAAAAAAAAGTTTCAGGAGAAAAAAACACACAATTCCTGGTTTTCCTGAAATTAAAAAAGTACATACTTGATGACTGCAGTAAGCTATATAGCTCCAGCTAGGTGCTACCTTATAGTATGTTCATTCTACTCACTGAGGTTTATGCCTAAAATCAGACTTGTATTCATGGATATGAATATATCAGCTGCACTTGCTACTGGAAATATTTAGATTAATTAAGTTCATTAGCGAATCAATAAAATGGGGGGAAAGGCATAGAAAGCAACCATGGATACCATACAAAATCAATATACAGAAGTCTATAGCATTTCTATATACAAAAAAACAGGCAGACAGAGCTAGAACTGAAAAATGTTATTCCATTGACCATAGCCGCAAAAAATATAAGATACTTACGAATAAATCTAACCAAAGAAGTTAAAGACATCCACAAGAAAAACTATGAGAAGCTAAAAAAAGAAATTGAAAATGACACCAAAAAGTGGAAAGACATCCCATGTTCCTGGATTGGAAGAATTAATATAACCAAAATGGCAATTCAACCCAAATTAATCTATTTAATGCAATGCCAATCAAAGTACCAGAAACATTCTTCACAGATCTAGAAAAGACAATCATAAAAATTTGTCTGGAATAATGAAAGACCCTGTATTGCCAAAGCAATTCTACACAAGAAGAGTGGATTGGGCGGCATCTCACTGCCTGACCCAAAAATATACTACAAAGCTGTGGTAATCAAAAACAGCATGGTACTGGCACAGGAACAGACATGTGGACCAATGGAACAGAATTGAGTCCACAGGAATAAATTCCCAATCATTCAGTCAACTGATTTTTTTTTTGAGAGGTTTTTCGCTATAGGGCGTGTGTGCTCGCCAGACAGACAGAGAGAGATATAGAGACAGAAAGCGAGAAATCACCCCCCGGGGGGGATGGTCACGCCGCAATCCCTTCTCCTCCATTCTCCTCTAGGGATCTTGGGCACACACGCACACGCGCCTGGTGTGAGTTTAAGCCACCAGGTCCGGGACGCAAAACGGGGTCAACTACGTGGGAGTCCAGCGACATAGCCCTTACCCAACTGCTGGTTCCCCAGTCAACTGATTTTTGACAAGGAG
This sequence comes from Tupaia belangeri chinensis, assembly GCF_000334495.1. Taxonomy (NCBI): domain Eukaryota; kingdom Metazoa; phylum Chordata; class Mammalia; order Scandentia; family Tupaiidae; genus Tupaia; species Tupaia belangeri. Next base: position 2,048,412 of record NW_006159486.1, on the reverse strand, counting down.
TACCAGTATCTACTGTGGGAAAAGGAAAACCTCTTCAGCAAATGGTGCTGAAAAAACTGAGTTTCCACCTGTAGAAAGATGAATCTGAACCCCTACCTCTTATCTTTGACAAAAATTAAGTCAAGGTGGGTCAAAGATCTAAATCTAAGACCCCAAACTATTAAACTGCTCCTGGAAAACACTGGGGAAACTCTGGGAGACATTGGGGTATGTAAACACTTCTTGCATAAGACCCCCCAAAGCACAGTCAGTAATCCCCAAATTAGACAAGTGGGATTACATCAGACTAAGAAGTTTCTGCATGGCAAAAGACACAGTAATTTGTGTGAATTGACAGCCCTCAGAATGGGAAAATATTTTTGTAAATTATGCATCAGATAAGGGACTAATAACCAGAATACACAAGGAAATAAAGAAGTTGTTTGGAAAAAAGATGATCAACCCTATTAAAAGATAGGACAATGAGCTGAAAACACTCTTACTAAAGATGATATATGAATAGCCAGAAGGCATATGAAAAAATGCTCAACATCCCTCATCATAAGGGAAATGCAGATCAAACCAACAATGAGATACCACCTAGCTCCAGTCAGAATGTCTAAGATTAAAAAAAATAATAATAAGTGTTGGCGGGGGTGTGGTGAAAGGGGAACTCTTACACTGCTGGTGGGAATGTAAATTAGTTCAATCACTGTGGAGAACAATTTGGAGATTCGTCAAAAGTCTACAAATAGAACTAACATTTGATCCAGCAATCCCACTCTTTGGCATCTACCCAAAGGACAGAAGAATTCTTCATTGGAAAAGTGCTTACACATCGATGTTTATTGCAGCATTTTTCATGATTTCTAAGACATGGAACCAACCCAAATGCCTCCATATGGCTGAATGGATTGAAAAACTGTGGCACATATATTCTATGGAATACTATTCAGTCATTAAAAACAACAAGACCCTGGGCTTTTTTTTTTAATTTTATTTTTTACATTCTTTTAATACATTCAATTACATTTTTTAGCTTACAAGGTGATCATTTCAATATGTGAACATTTCTCCCCAGTCCAGTTAATCAAAATATAACACTACTACCTCCCTGTCTCAACAATGCTGTCTCCGTATCCCTCCTCCAAATGTTTTTCCCCAGGTCCCACTCCTCCACACACACCACAAAATCCTGGCTTTTGACAGAAAGTGGAAGAATATGGAAGATATACTGCTGAGTGAAGCAAGCCAAGCTCTGAAGGAGAGACACTGTATGTCCCCTATTAATATATACCAAGTGTCCGTGTTCTATAACTGAACCTGACAGGCTAAAGGATGTACAAACACAAGAGATGGATGTGAATGCCAGATGTGGTGTGTGTGGAGGAATGGGGCCTGGGGAAAAACATTTGGAGGAGGGATACAAAGACAGCATTGTTGAGACAGGGAGGTAGTGTTGTTATATTTTGATCAACTGGACAGAGGAGAAATATTCACATATTAAAATAATCACCTTGTAAGCTAAATAATGTAATTGAATGTATTAAAAAGTAAATAAAAATCAATTAATTAATTAATTTTCTAGAAAAAATATATATACCAACTCTGCACACTCTGTGATGGAAAGACAAAGAAAATTAAAAGCATTGAAAATGGTTATGGACTCTGGAGTCAATGTGGGAAGAAGGTGAGAGAAGGGGGAGAGTTTGAAAAAAGAAACTAAGGAGAGAAATACAGAGGCAAGACATTTATGGGACACATAAATGGATTATTGTCTGTTAATGATAACATGAATTGTATCCTCAACTGGACCGGTGTGAGGTGTATTTATGTTCGGTAAACTCACTTTACAAGCTAAGTGATGTTTTCTGATCAAACTTAGAAAATAAATTTTAAAAATTTAATGGGTTTAATATATCCTTTTATGATGTACAGTTTTCTGGAGGGGAAAAAGAAAATAGAGACAGAGTCTAGGATGCATGTGTATATATGTATATGTGTTTCCACTCATGTGGTCCTTAGGAAGGTTTTCAGTATCATTGGATAACAGCAGCTTGGCCAGGATAATGTGAGATAGTCTGTCCAGACGGGATCCTGGCATGATTGTTGACACATATTTAGCAAGCTTCTGGAAGCTGGAGAGGTCAGGAGGTTCATTGTAGTCTTCCAGATATTTGTCAAGCTATTTTGTTACCAAGGAACAAATGACAATGGGAAGGTAAGCAGGCAGTATGGTCAGAGGCTTGCCCCATCCTTCTCGCATCCCTCCCTTGGCACCCATGGGATATCAGGCACCCCTGTACAGATCAGTCTCTACATGAGCTGAGTTTGGAAATGTATTGAGTGTGGCCCAAGGATCTGAGGCTTCTCCAAACACCTGCTTGGGTCCATATAGATAGGGATGGGCAAGACTGACTGTGGCAGGCATAGACTCCCTTAGAGCCAGCTCTGAGCCCTCAGTATTTCCTCTGCTCTGCAGAGTGCCTGGGCCCATCCACCTTTTATGTCCCCTTTCTCCTTCAGCAATGTTCCCAGACCTCAACCTCTAGCAGAAATCACCAGATGAGTGATAGCCTAGCTTTCACCCAGCCTTCCCCAGCAATAGTCCCCACAGGTCCCCAACTATGAGGACTGGAGCCCTTTTTCTTTCCCCAAAGCCACTAACCTCTTCATTTGCTCATTTTCCTCCAAATCACTGGTGAAGTTTTCATATCTACATGAAGCCAGGAAGGTGTCACATAGAGGATATTTGTCCCCTCCCTGCATGTACAGCTAGTTGGGCAGGCAGACTCTCTGGCCAGAAGAAACTCCCAAGAGCAGAGATTCCCTTTGCTCCATTCACTGATGTGTATTCAGTGCTGGACAGCATCCAGCATACAGTATGCCCTATGTGTATGTTTGCTGAACAAATAAGCCCCAAGATACTCTCTTGAGGGCTGAGTAGGCCTGGGTCCCTGTGCCAGTCCCTGAGGTCCCTGCTCTGGACACACCCAGAACAAGGCCCCAGATGAGAAGGAGACTTCCTTTAAAGAGAAGAAATCTTCTTGCCCTGAGGTGACATGAAGTAAGGCAGAGGCAGAGAGCTTCCTCCCAGGAGAGGAACACCCCTAGCACCAACACCACAGCCCTGGGAGCTCTTTTGTAGGCCAAGTATGGCATAGGCTGTTTCTTACCATAGCCCTTGAGGGTGGTTCTAGCCACAATGCTTACAGTGGTCTTCACAGCACTGTGATTTCCACAGGAGGAAATTGATGATCAGAAAGGTGAAGTGCATTCTGAGTACCTAAGGGTAGAGGGAGAAGAAGTGACCCAGTGGACCATAAGCCATGGAGGGGCAGGATTCACCTGCAGGACAACACATCCAGCACCTGGTGGTAGGTGGCATATTCCCGGTAACTATATAGGAATGCAGGGATAGAGCAGGGGATGCTGCTCAGCATATTGCCTACCAGGTGATTAACCATGTCCTCCACCTGGTCTACTGGGATCTTTCCCATGCTGTAGGTATCATTTGGGGATCAATTTGGGGCTGCTATCACAGGAGTGTAATGCACACCCTCAGAAATGGAGGTTGAACAAAGGGGTTGAACTGAAGCAGGAGCACCTCCATTTTGAACTGCTCTCTATATTGTAAACTTACTTTCTCCCTTTGCCTCAGTAAACAGAGTGATTAGCATTCATCAAGTGATTAGCATCCATCCCTTCATCAAGCTCATTCTTCCCCTTCACTATAAACAGGACAAAGAAGTGAGCAAAGATTAAACATAAACAGTAGCAAAGTGCAAAATGATGACTTGCAAGAGTGTACAGTGAGAGCCACACATCAAGCATTTTCTGGTTTTCCACTAAATTTAAAAAAAAAAAAAAGTGAAAATGTGACAAGACACTTGTGTAAGGTTGGGCTTGACAGTGGGTTTGGAGGAAGAGAGGAGTCCCATATTCTTGGGGAAGGACTGTTGGGTACTTGTGAAACAAAGCCCTGGGAAGGGGCCCTAGAATTCTTGGCCTCTGGGCAGTGTTCATAGAAATTCATCCAGATCACCCAGCCCCTGGGTTTAGATACCCTCTTTTCTTGCACTCAACCTTGGTACCATGGTTCCTCTGGCCCTCTCTAGGGAGATAGAATGAGTCATCCCTTCATCAAGCTCATTCTGTTCGCCTCTGCGACACTTTGCCAGAATGGCGCAGCCTGCCTGTGGACAGCAGGATACTGCCAAGGCCTCCTCCTTACGCCCAGAGTACCTTTTGCTCTACATCACTCACAGACCTGAGTGTGTAGCCTAGTCTGGGTGGTGGCCTCATTTGGTGGAGGCTGGCAACCTCCGGTACTCTCAGGGAGGCACCTCCTGATTTACTTCAGGGCCCTGGAGATCCCATTCAGGTCATTCTACCACTGCTCTAGAGACGCCACCACTCCCACAGAATATTTGTGGAGTCTGAAAAGTCTTCCAGATGTGCCTTTCTACCTGTCCTGAACCTGTCCTGTCTTTGGATTTTTTTCTGGACTGGTCACTTGTTTGTGGTGAGTACATGATCAGCACTGGTGGCACCCCTTGGATGTTGGTTCCCTTGGCAGATTCGTGCCTGGCAGTTCAGGATGCTGAATCAGGGGTTCAACTCCCTTCTTGGACTGTACCTGTAAATATTGGTTGCTACATTAAGGGTTCAAGTCCCTCCTTAAGTAGAAGTCTAGCTGTGAATCCGGTGTGCACTGGACATGGTCATACAGGCCCTACTCAGAATCGGAATCTAGACTAATATGTGCCCAGCACTGTAAGATGCTGGATTGGGAGTTCAAATCCCTTCTTAGGTTGAGGCCTAGCAATATCAAGGAGTGGCATCACTCACCTCAAACAGGTCATCTCAGATGAGTAGACCTATTCCTGGGACTAAATTTCCTGGAGCTGACCGCATGTGTGTTTGGCAGTGGAAGTGCCCTCTGAACAGGGTCCATGGCACAAATGCCACTCCTGTTTTTCCCTATATTCCAGCACCTGGTAGGGGTACATTTTCTTGACTCTTTTAGTTCTCTTCTTCCTTTAGGGCCCTCCTTTGTTCTAATCCTGCAAAGAGTGGCATTGCTCAGTGTGAGAAGACAGTCTCAGACAAGTAGACCTATTCCTGGAACTATATTTCCTAAGGGCTGACAAAGAACATGTTTGCTGCTGGAGGCATCCCCTGGAAATGATCCAGGACCAACCTGCTACTGTTGTTCCCCCCCCCCCCATTTCACTATCTGGTAGGAGCATCCTCTTTTATCTTCATTTTGTTTCTCTTTTTCTTCAACTTTTATTCTCATTGTAAAAAGAGTGCACTCTAGGGGAATGGAGTTTTTTAACCACTGAAACGAATGGTGACTGCTTGAACGAGTGAGTGTGTTTTTTGCTTCATGGCTTTGGCTACAGAATCTGAGTGGGTCCCACCCTTCAGTTCCTTGGAGGCCTCATACGGCCAGAAGGTATAATCGACACTGAGGGTCACTGACCCTCCCTACACAATCAAATCCATGGTGGGTTTATAGCCTATTTCCAAAGCTAAGAGGCTCCTTATGGTCCCCAGGAGGGTCATGGCCAGGCAGACACCTGAATGGTCCTCTCTTCAGAGGGGACACCCACTACGTGCAATGCTTATCTATCTCTTTGCACAAGTTCTGCTTCCCTTGCTCCAGGCAGAATCAAAAAGCAGGGGTCTGGTGAAGAGGAATATTGTCCAGTGGGGAAAAATGCCCTCTGGTGGGTTCCAATGTCCCCATGGCCTTCACGAAGAGAGAAATTCAACCATCCTTGCTGGAGATGTGAAAGTGAAAAAAAGAGGCTCTTGTATTTTTTGATTCCAGAAAAGCCTAAGGATTACCCTTAACTAAAACTACTTGAATTGTGTTTATATCTCCATGTGTATGTATGTATGTAAGTATGTGTGTGTGTGTATTTCCACATGCCAGCACCAATATGAAAGCATATATATATTTACACACACACACACACACACATCTCCAATACAAGGGAAATGTAGACTTTACAAACATGGCTCTATACTTTTGATTTTTTTAATACATTGTGTTTTCATATTCCTTTGGATGACAAAAGGTATGTAGTTATGAAGGCATTTTCTTCTTTTGTTACCATTAGCATATCTCAGGACCAGCAGATGGTGTAATGGTTATATTGTAGGGCTTCCCCCTAGTCCACCATGGTTCAAGTCCTGGACCCAGTGACTTAATACACACTGGGCATATGTGCATGTATGCCCAAAATCCCCAGAGTAGAATGGAAGAGAAGGGATTGTGGCATGGCCATCCCCCCTTGGTAGTGATTTCTCACTTTCTGTCTCTCTCTCTGGTGAGTGCATGCTCCCTATAGCAAAAACTCTTTAAAAATTAGGATATCTCTATGCTTTATTATACTGTGACAACATTCTATGTAGGCTGAGACCTGTGCTCATTCTTAGATTACATGGTAAATAAAAAATGCTTCTAGCTGTATTTGTTTGCACTTATTTAAAAGGAAGAAAAAAAGACAGATACATTCTTAGACAGTGTAAGATTGCCTTCCTGTGTGCTGTTCTTTATCAATCTTCTTCAGACTGGAGTCCAGTTGGTGGATAAGGAAAGAAAGTGAACAGAAGGTACACTGAAGTGGGTACTCCACTGGGAAGTGCCATTAAGTGTACCCCAAAACATCATCTTCTCAGGGGACTAGGACAATAGATTTTGAATCATTATTTTGCTCTTTTTTCATTTATTATTATTATTATTATTATCTTTGTTCTAGCTGCAAGTTGAGTTTCAGCCAAACAATGCACTACAAATAAATACTAGGGAAACCTGCATCCATGAGTAGAGTCATTCTGCCAATGATCATTATGATACTCAAAGGAAAAGTACAGGTTTTGGCTGAAAAACTTCATGCTTATCTTACGAAAGTAAGCTTCATTTCAAAAGGTCCTTTGTAATACTATCTAAGGGGAACTAGCACTTAGCGTAATGGCTATGTCACTGGACTCTCACATAGTCGTCCGTGGTTTGGGTCCCGGAACTGGTAGCTAAAAATCCCACGCTGGTCTCGTGTGAGTGTTTTTCCAAGATCCCCAGAGGAGAATGGAGGAGAAGGGATTGCAGCATCACCATGCTCTTCCTGTCTCTCTCTCACTCACTGTCTGTGTGGCAAGCGCACAAGCCCTATAGTGAATACCTCTCCAAACCACACAAGAGGACTATAATGTAAAACTGCTTCAACAAGTGAAATTTGAAGTAGAGCAACACTAAACATTACAAGTTGTTAAACATCCAAAGTTAGGGAAGTGGAACAATCAAGTATGTGTTAGTTCTTAACATTTCGTTGTAAGAGGGTTTCTTCAATCATAGTTTGCTTTGAAAGTGTAGTGCACTCTTAGGCCCAAAACTCAACTTGCAGCTACAACAAAAAACTTCAGGTGAGAAAATTAGCTCCATGAGGGGAGTCATTCTGCCAAAGATCTTTCTGAAACTCCAAGGAAAAGGATAGATTTGGGCTGAACAACTACATGTTTATCTCAGGAAAGTAAGCTTCATTTCAAAATGGCCATTGAAATACAGGGTAAAACTGCTTCCCAAACGGAAAGTTGAAGTAGAGCAACACTAAACATTACAAGTTGTTCAACTTCCAAAGTTAGGTAAGTGGAACAATCAAGTACGTGCTAGTTCTTAACATTTCGTTGTAAGGGGGTTTCTTGAATCATAGTTTGCTTTGAAAGGATACTGCATTCTTAGGCCCAAAACTCAACTTGCAGCTACTGCAAAGTTTGTTTGGTGTGAAAATCAGCTCCATGAGTGGAGTCATTCTGCCAAAGATCTTTTTGATATTCCTAAGAAAACTCCAGATTTTGGTTGAAAAACTACATACTTACCTTGAGAAAGTAAGCAATATATCTGAACGCCCACTGTAATTCAGTGTTAAACTGCTTCCAAAACTTGAATTTGAAGTAGAGCAACACTGAACATAACAAGTTGTTCAACTTCCAAAGTTAAGTAAGAGGAACAATCAAGTATGTGTTAGTTCTTTCTTACCATTTTGTTGTAAGAGGGTTTCTTGCACCGTAGTTTGCTTTGAAAGTGTAGTGCATTCTTAGGCCCAAAACTCAACTTGCAGCTACTGCAAAGTTTGTTAGGTGTGAAAATCAGCTCCATGAGTGGAGTCATTCTGCCAAAGATCTTCCTGATATTCCAAAGAAAACTCCAGTTTTTGGTTGAAAAACTACATTCTTATCTTGAGAAAGTAAGCTCTATTTCTAAACGCCCACTGTAATTCAGTGTTAAACTGCTTTCAAAACTTGAACTTGAAGTAGAGCAATATTGAACATAACAAGTTGTTCAACTTCCAAAGTTAAGTAAGAAGAACAATCAAGTATGTGTTAGTTCTTTCTTACCATTTTGTTGTAAGAGGGTTTCTTTAGTCGTAGTTTGCTTTGAAAGCGTAGTGCATTCTCAGGCCCAAAACTCAACTTGCAGCTACTGCAAAGTTTGTTTGGTGTGAAAATCAGCTCCATGAGTAGAGTCATTCTGCCAAAGAACTTTCTGATATTCCAAAGAAAACTCCAGATTTTGGCTGAAAAACTACATTCTTATCTTGAGAAAGTAAGCTCTATTTCTAAACGCTCGTTGTAATACAGTGTTAAACTGCTTCCAGAACTTGAAGTTGAAGTAGAGCTTCACTGAACATGACAAGTTATTCAACTTACAAAGTCCGCGATTCGGGTCCCGGACCTGGTGGCTAAAAATCTCACGCTGGTCTCGTGTGAGTCTTTTTCCAAAATCCCCAGAAGTGAATGGAGGAGAAGGTATTGCAGCATCACCATTCTCTTTCTGTCTGTCTCTCACACACTGTCCGTGTTGCAATCACACGCGACCTATAGTGAATACCTCTACAAACAAAAAAAAGTAGAGCAACACTGAACATCACAAGGTGTGTGACTTCCAAAGTTCAGTAAGTGGAATATACTGGTTTCTGTGAGTGTATTCTAAAATTTTGTGGGATGCAGGTTTCCCTAGTATTACTTTGCTTTGAAAGTGTAGTGCATTCTTAGACCCAATACTCAACTTGCAGCTACCACAAACATTGTTATATATGAAAATGAACTCAATGACTGGAGTATTTCTGCCAAAGGTCATTCTGATACTCCATGAAAAGTACAGGTTTTGGCTGAAAAACTACATGCTTATCTGGGAAAAGTAAGCTTCATTTCAAAAACTCCATTGTAAAACAGTCTCAAACTGCTTCAAAAACCAAAATTTCAAGTACAGCCACATTGAACATCAGAAGGTGTTCAACTTCCAAAGTTAAGTAAGTGGAACAAACTAGTTTCTGTGAGTGTATTGTAAAATTCCTTTGGAAGCGGGTTTGCCTAGTATTACATTGCTTTGAAACTGTAGTGCATTATTAGGACCAATACTCAACTTGCAGCCTCTATAAACATCGTTATGTATGAAAATGAACTCCATAACTGGAGTGTTTCTGCCAGAGATCATTTTGATACTCCAAGAAAAGTACAGGATTTGGCTGAAAAACTACTTGCTTATCTGGGAAAAGTAAGCATCATTTCTAAATGTTTATAGCAAAAGAGTGTCAAACTTCGAAAACTAAATGTTCAAGTAGAGCAACACTGAACATCACAACGCGTGCAACTTTCAAAATTCAGTAAGTGGAATATACTGGTTTCTGTGAGTGTATTCTAAAATTTCGTGGGAAGCAGGTTTCCCTAGTATTATTTGCTTTGAAAGTCTAGTGCATTCTTAGGCTCAAAACTCACCTTGCAGCTACTACAAACATCGTTAGGTATGAAAATGAACTCCATTACTAGAGTGTTTCTGCCATAGATCATTCTGGTACTCCAAGAAAAGTACAGGTTTTGGCTGAAAAACTATATGCTTATCTGGTAAAAGTAAGCTTCATTTCAAAACCTCCATTGTAAAACAGTGTCAAACTGCTTCGAAAACCAAATGTTCAAGAACAGCAACATTGAACATCACAAGGTGTTCAACTTCCAAAGTTAAGTAAGTGGAAAAATCTAGATTCTTTGAGTGTATTGTAAAATTTCATTGTAAGCGGGTTTCCCTAGTATTACTTTTCTTTGAAAGTGTAGTGCATTCTTAGTCCCAAAACTCAACTTTCAGCTGCCACAAAGACCTTTAGGTATGAAATGCAGCCCCATGAGTGGAGTCTTTCTGCCAATGATCTTTCAGATATTCTATGAAAAAGTGCAGATTTTGGCTGAAAAACTACTTGTACTTCTTCCTCTTCTACTCTCCACAGACTGTTCCATTTTTTTGTAGAAGTAAGTAGCCTGGCGCATCTGAAGACACCTGGCGACCTAAGGGACACTGCACCTACCGACTCCCATCCAGACTCACCTGTCCAGGATTCACCCAACCCCTACAAAGACCCTAAGCCTAACCTTAAACCTCTACCTAAACCCACAACCTAACCCTAACACTATCCCTTAACCCTAACCCTAATCCTACCCCTACCCTTAAACTTTAACCCTAACCCTAACACTATCCCTAAACCCTAACCCTAACCCTAACACTATCCTTAAACTCTAACCCAAACCCAAACACTATCCCTTAACCTTAACACTAACCCTAGCATTATCCTTAACTCTAACCCTAATCCTAATCCTAATGCTATCACTAAACCCTAACCTTAACCCTAACCCTAGCACTATCCTTAAACCATAACCCTAACCCTAACTCTGTCCCTAAAGGCTAACCCTATCCCTAACCTTACTACAAACATCGTAGCAATTTGTTGGAAGAGGCCAGCTTTATGCTCAGTTTTCTGTGAAATAGTCTTGCACTCTTAGGCCCAAAACTCAACTTGCAACTACAACGAAGATCTTTAGGAATGAAAATCAGCTCCAGGAGTGGACTCTTTCTGCCAAAGATCTTTCTGATATTCCCAGGAAAAGTACAGTTTTGGCTGAAATACTACATACTTATCTTGAGAAACTAAGCTTTATTTCTAAGTACATTTCAAAACCTCCATTGTAAAACAGTGTCAAATAACTTCCAAAACAAAAAGTTCAAGTAGAGTAACACTGAATATCACTAGGTATCCAACTTCCAAAGTGAAGTAAGTGGAATAAAATGGTTTATGGGAATGTATTGTAAAATTTCGTTGGAAGCGGGTTTCCCTAGTATTGCTTTTCATTGATAGTATAACTCATTCTTAGGCCCAAAACTCAACTTGTAGCTACAAAAGAGAACTGTAGGTATGAAAATGAGTTCCATGAGAGGAGTCATTCTGCCAAAGATCTTTCTGTTACTCCTAGGAAATGTACAGATTTTGGCTGAAAAACTTCATGCTTATCTGGGAAATGTCAGGTTCATTTCAAAATGTCCAATGTAAAACAGTATCAAACACCTTCGAAATCCAAATGTTCAAGTACAGCAACACTGAACATCACTATGTATTGAACTTCCAAAGTCAAATAAGTGGAACAAACTTGTTTTTGTAAGTGTACTATAAAATTTCTTTGGAAGACAGTTTCCCAAGTATTACTTTGCTTTGAAAGTGTAGTGCATTCTTAGGACCAAAACTCAACTTGCAGATACAACAAGGATCTTAAGGTATGAAAATCAGCTCCATGAGAGGAGCCTTTCTGCCAAAGATCCTTCTGATATTCTAAGAAAAATTGCAAATTTTGGCTGAAAATCTACTTGCGCTTCTTCCTCTTCCACTCTCCACAGACTGTGCCATTAGCTGTAGTAGCCAGCAGCCAGGTACATCTAAAGCACCTGGCGACCAAGGGGGCACTGCACCTACATACTCCCATCCAAACCCCCCAGTCCAGGATTCACCCAGAACACTAGGCAGACCCAAACCCTAACCTTAAACCTATACCTAAACACTAATGCTAACCCTAACTCTATCCCTAAACCCTAACCCTAACCCTAACCCTAACACTATCCTTAAACTCTAACCCAAACCCAAACACTATCCCTTAACCTTAACACTAACCCTAGCATTATCCTTAACTCTAACCCTAATCCTAATCCTAATGCTATCACTAAACCCTAACCTTAACCCTAACCCTAGCACTATCCTTAAACCATAACCCTAACCCTAACTCTGTCCCTAAAGGCTAACCCTATCCCTAACCTTACTACAAACATCGTAGCAATTTGTTGGAAGAGGCCAGCTTTATGCTCAGTTTTCTGTGAAATAGTCTTGCACTCTTAGGCCCAAAACTCAACTTGCAACTACAACGAAGATCTTTAGGAATGAAAATCAGCTCCAGGAGTGGACTCTTTCTGCCAAAGATCTTTCTGATATTCCCAGGAAAAGTACAGTTTTGGCTGAAAAACGGAATGCTTATCATAGGTAAAATAAGGTACATTTCAAAACCTCCATTGTAAAACAGTGTCAAATAACTTCCAAAACAAAAAGTTCAAGTAGAGTAACACTGAATATCACTAGGTATCCAACTTCCAAAGTGAAGTAAGTGGAATAAAATGGTTTATGGGAATGTATTGTAAAATTTCGTTGGAAGCGGGTTTCCCTAGTATTGCTTTTCATTGATAGTATAACTCATTCTTAGGCCCAAAACTCAACTTGTAGCTACAAAAGAGAACTGTAGGTATGAAAATGAGTTCCATGAGAGGAGTCATTCTGCCAAAGATCTTTCTGTTACTCCTAGGAAATGTACAGATTTTGGCTGAAAAACTTCATGCTTATCTGGGAAATGTCAGGTTCATTTCAAAATGTCCAATGTAAAACAGTATCAAACACCTTCGAAATCCAAATGTTCAAGTACAGCAACACTGAATATCACTATGTATTGAACTTCCAAAGTCAAATAAGTGGAACAAACTTGTTTTTGTAAGTGTACTATAAAATTTCTTTGGAAGACAGTTTCCCAAGTATTACTTTGCTTTGAAAGTGTAGTGCATTCTTAGGACCAAAACTCAACTTGCAGATACAACAAGGATCTTAAGGTATGAAAATCAGCTCCATGAGAGGAGCCTTTCTGCCAAAGATCCTTCTGATATTCTAAGAAAAATTGCAAATTTTGGCTGAAAATCTACTTGCGCTTCTTCCTCTTCCACTCTCCACAGACTGTGCCATTAGCTGTAGTAGCCAGCAGCCAGGTACATCTAAAGCACCTGGCGACCAAGGGGGCACTGCACCTACATACTCCCATCCAAACCCCCCAGTCCAGGATTCACCCAGAACACTAGGCAGACCCAAACCCTAACCTTAAACCTATACCTAAACACTAATGCTAACCCTAACTCTATCCCTAAACGCTAACACTAACCCTAACCCTAAGCCTACCCTTAAACACTAACCCTAACAGTGTCGCTTAACCCTAACCCTAACCCTAGCACTATCTATAAACTCTAACCCTAACCCGAACCCTAACACTATCCCTAAGCCCTAACCCTAACCCTAATCTTAACACTAATCTTAAACACAAACACTTACCCTAACACTATCCCTAGACCCTAACCCTAACAGTATTCCTAAATCCTAACACTAACCCTAACACTATCCCAAAACCAAAACCCTACCCCTAACACTATCCTTAAACTCTAAACCTAACCCTAACACTATCCCTTAACCTTAACACTAACCCTAGCATTATCCTTAAACTCTAACCCTAATCCTAACCCTATACTAATATTAAACTGTATCCCTAACCCTAAACCTATGACTATCCTTAATCCATAACCCTAAGCATAACTCCATACCTAAAGGCTAACCCTAAAACTAACCCTACAACAAACATCTTAGCATTACGTTGGAAGAGGCCTGCTTTATGCTCAGTTTGCTTTCAAATAGTATTGCATTCTTAGGCCCAAAACTCAACTGGCAGTTACAACAAAGATCTTTAGGAATGAAAATCAGCTCTGTGACTGGAATCTTTCTGCCAAACATCTTTCTGATACTCCAAGGAAAAGTACAGATTTTGGCTGAAAAACCACATCCTTATCTGCAAAAAATAAGCTACATTTCAAAACGTCCATTGTAAAACAGTGTCAAATAGCTTCCAAAACCAAATGTTCAAGTAGAGCAACATTAAACATCACTAGGTGCTTCTCCCTCTTCCACTCTTCACAGACTGCCACATTTGCTGTAGTAACCAGCTGCCTGGTACATCTGAAGGCACTTGGTGAACAAGGGGACACTTCACGTACTGACTCCCATCCAGAGCCCCCTGTCCAGAATTCAATCAGACATCTAGGCAGACCCTAACCCTAACCTTAAGCCTATAACTAAACCCTAACACTAAACGAACACTGTCCTGAAACCCTAAATCTAACCCAAACCCTATCCTTAAATTGTAACCCTAACCCTAACAATGTCCCTTAACCCTAACCCTTGCCCTATGCTTAAACTCTAACCCTAAACCTAACCCTAACACTATCCCTAAACCTGACCCTTACACTAACCCTAACACTATCCTTAAACTCTTACTCTTTCC
>NW_006159486.1:2022965-2027816 GCF_000334495.1 Tupaia belangeri chinensis | reverse complement strand
TTTAGGAATGAAAATCAGCTCCATGAGTGGAGTCTTTCTGCCAAAGGTCTTTATGATACTTCAAGGAATGAACAGATTTTGGCTGAGAAACGATATGTTTACCTGGGACAAGTAAGCTTCATTTCAAAACGTCCTGTGTAAAACAGTGTGAAACTGCTTCCAGAACCTAATGTTCATTAGATCAACATTGAACATCACAAGGTGTTCATATTCCAAAGTTAATTAAGTGGAACAAACTGGTTTCTGTGAGTGTATTGTAAAATTTCATTGGAAGGGGATTTCCCTAGTATCACTTTCCATTGAACGTTTAGTGCATTCTTAGGCCCAGCACTCAACTTGCAGCTACAACAAAAATCTTTAGGTATGAAAATCAGCTCCGTGACTGGAATCTTTCTGCCAAAGATCTTTCTGATACTCCAAGGAAAAGTATAGATTTTGGCTGAAAAACTACAACCTTATCTGGGAAAAGTGAACTTCATTTCAAAACGTCCTTTTGTAAAACAGTGTCAAAGTGTTTCTAAAACCAAATGTTCAAGTAGAGCCACATTGAACATCACAAGGTGTTCAACTTCCAGAGTTAAGTAAGTGGAACAAACTGGTTTCTGTGAGTGAATTGTAAAATTTCGTTGGAAGCGGGGTTCTCTAGTATTACTTTGCTTGGAAAGTGCAGTGCATTCTGAGGCCCAATACTCAACTTGCAGCTCCAACAAACATATGTAGGTATGAATATCAGCTCCATGAATGGAGATTTTCTGCCAATGACATTTCAGATACTCAGAAGACAAGTAAAGGTTTTGGCCAAAAAAATACATACTTATATGGGAAAAGTAAGCCTCATTTCAAAATGTCCATTGACAAACAGATTCAAACTGCTTCCAAAACAAAATGTTCAAGTAGACCAACATTGAACATCACAAGGTGTTCAACTTCCAAAGTTAAATAATTTGAACAAACTGTTTTCTGTATGTATTGTAAAATTTCGTTGGATGCGGGTTTCAACTGGTTTCTGTCAGTGTAGTTTAAATTTTCATTGGAAGCAGGTTTTCTTTGTATTACTTTGCTTGCAAAGTGCAGTGCATTCTTAGGCCCAAAACTCAACTTGCAGCTAATAAAAATATCTTTAGGTATGAATATTAGCTTTATGAGTGGATTCTTTCTGCCGAAGATCTTTCCGATTCTCCAAAGAAAAGTACAGGTTTTGGCTGAAAAATGACATGCTTATCTGGGGAAACTAGGCTTCATAGACAGATTAGCCTGAAAAACTGCATGCTTATCATGGAAAAGTGAGATTCATTTCAAAATGTACATTGTAAAACAGTGTCAAAGAGCTTCTAAAACCAAATGTTCAAGTAGAGCAACATTGAACATCACAAGGTGTTCAACTTCCAAAGTTAAATAACTGGGACAAACTGGTTTCTGTGAGTGTATTGTAAAATTTCTTTGGAAGCTGTTTTCCCTAGTATTAATTTGCTTGCAAAGAGCAGTGCATTCTGAGGTCCAAAACTCAACTTGAAGCTAGAAGAAAGATCTTTAGGAATGAAAATCAGCTCCATGAGTGGAGTCTTTCTGCCAAAGATCTTTCTGATACTCCAAGGAACAGGATAGATTTTGGCTGAGAAACGATATGTTTACCTGGGATAAGTAAGCTTCATTTCAAAACGTCCTGTGTAAAACAGTGTGAAACTGCTTCCAGAACCTAATGTTCATTAGATCAACATTGAACATCACAAGGTGTTCATATTTGAAAGTTAATTAAGTGGAACAAACTGGTTTCTGTGAGTTTATTGTAAAATTTCATTGGAAGGGGTTTTCCCTAGTATCACTTTCCATTGAAAGAATATTGCATTCTTAGGCCCAAAACTCAACTTGCAGCTACAACAAAGATCTTTAGGTATGAAAATCAGCTCCATGAGTGGAGTCTTTCTGCCAAAGATCTTTGTGATACTGCAAGGAAAAGTACAGGTTTTGGCTGAAAAACTACAAGCTTATATGGGAAAAGTCAGCTTCATTTCAAAATGTACATTGTAAAACAGTGTCAAACAACTGCCAAAACCAAATATTCAAGTAGTGCAACATTGTACATCACAAGGTGTTCAACTTCCCAAGTTAACTAAGTGGAAGAGACTGGTTTCTGTGAGTGTATTGCAAAATTTCTTTGAAAGTGAGTTTCCCTAGTATTACTTTGCTTGGAAAGTGCAGTGCATTCGTAGGCACAAAACTCAACTTAAACCTGCAACAAAGATCTTTAGGAATGAAAAAAGCTCCGTGAGTGGATCCTTTCTGCCAAAGTTCTTTATGGTACTATAAGGAAAGAACAGATTTTAGCTGAAAAACGACATGCTTATCTGGGAAAAGTAAGCTTAATTTTAAAATGTCCATGGTAAAACAGTGTCAAACTGCTTCAAAAACCAAATTTTCAAGTAGAGCAACACTGAATATCAGAAGGTGTTCCACTTCCAAAGTTAAGTAACTTGAAAAAACTGGTTTCTGTGATTGTATTTTAAAATTTCTTTGGAAGCGGGTTTCCCTATTATTATTTTCATGCAAAGGGTAGTGCATTCTTAGGCCCAAAACTCAACTTGCAGCTACTCCAAATATCATTAGGTATGAAAATGAACTCCATGAGTGGAGTGTTTCTGCCAAAGATCATTTTGATACTTCAAGAAAGTACAAGTTTTGGCTGAAAAACTAAATGCTTATCTGGGAAAAGTAAGCTTCATTTCAAAATGTCCATAGCAAAACAGTGTCAAACTGCTTCGAAAACCAAATGTTCAAGTAGAGCAACATTGAACATCACAAGGTGTTAAACTGCCAAAGTTAAGTAAGTGGAACTTAGTGGTTACTGTGAGTGTAGTGTAAACTTTGTTTGAAAGTGGGTTTCCCTAGTATTACTTTTCTTGGAAAGTGCAGTGTCTTCTTAGGGCCAAAACTCAACTTGAAGCTACAACAAAGATCTTTAGGAATAAATATCAGCTCCATGAGTGGAGCCTTTCTGCCAAAATTCTTTATGATATTCCAAGGAAAAAACAGATTTGGGCTGAAAAATGACATGCTTATCTGGGAAAAGTAAGCTTCATTTTAAAACGTCCTTTGAAAAACAGTGTCTAACTGCTTCTAAAACCAAATGTTCAAGTAGAGCAACACTGAACATCACAAGGTGTTCAACTTCCAATGTTAATGAAGTGGAACAAACTGGTTTCTGTGAGTGTTTTGTCAAATTTCGTGGGAAGCGGGTTTCCCTAGTATTACTTTGCTTGGAAAGTGCAGTGCATGCTTAGGTCCAAAACTCAACTTGAAGCTACAACAAATATCTTTAGGAATGAAAATCAGCCCCATGAGTCGAGCCTTTCTGCCAAAGATCTTTCTGATACTCCAAGATAAGTACAGTTTTTGACTGGAAATCATACATGCTTATGTGGGAATAGTGAGCTTCATTTCTAAATGTTCATTGCATAACAATGTCAAACTGCTTAAAAAACCATACGTTCAATTAGAGCAACATTGAACATCACAAGGTGTTCAACTTCCAAAGTTAAATATGAGGAACAAACTGGTTACAGTGAGTGTATTGTAAAATTTCGTTGGATGCGGATTTCCCCAGTATTAATTAGCTTGGAAAGTGAAGTTTATTCTTAGGTTCAAAACTCAGGTTTAAGCTTCAACGAACATCTTTAGGTTTTAAAATCAGTTCCACGTATGGAGCCTTTCTGCCAAAGATCTTTCTGATACAAAAAAGTACAGGTTTAGACTGAAAAAAACTACAGGCTTATCAGGGAAAAGTAAGCTTCATTTCAAAATGTCCATGGCAAAACAGTGTCAAACTGCTTCACGAAATAATTTTTCATGTAGAGCAAAAAACTGGGAAAAAACTGGTTTCTCTGATTGTATTTTAAAATTGCTTTGGAAGCAGGTGTATTGTATTGTTAAATTTCCTGAGAAACGGATATCCCTATTATTACTTTGCTTTGAAAGTGTAGTGCATTCTTAGGCCCAAAACTCAACTAGCAGCTACTACAAACATCCTTAGGTATGAAAATGAACTCCATGAGTGGAGTGTTTCTGCCAAAGATCATTCTGAGACTGCAAAAAATGTACAGGTTTCGGCTGAAAAACTACATGCTTATCTGGGAAAAATAAGCTTCATTTCAATATGTTCATTGTAAAACAGTGTCAAAGTGCTTCAAAAAACAAATGTTCAAGTAGAGCAACATTGAACATCACAATGTGTTCAATTTTGAAAGTTAAGTAAGTGGAAAAAAATGATTTCTGTGAGTGTATTGTAAAATTTCGTTGGAGGGAGTTTTACCTAGTATTAATTGTCTTGGAAAGGGCAGTGCATTCTTAGATCCAAAACTCAACTTGAAGCTACAGAAACTAACTTTAGGAATGAAAATAAGCTCCATGAGTGGAGCCTTTTTGCCAAAATTCTTTGATACTCCAAGGAATGAACAGATTTTAGCTGAAAATTGACATGCTTATCTGGGAAAAGTAAGCTTCACTTGAAAACGTCCATTGCAAATCAGTGTCAAACTGCTTCAAAAACCAAATGTTCAAGTAGAGCATCATTAAACATCACAAGGTCTTCAATTTCAAAAGTTAAGTACGTGGAACAAACTGGTTTATGTGAGTGTATTGTAAAATTTCATTGGAAGCTGGTTTCCCTAGTATTACTTTGCTTGGAAAGTGAATTACATTGTCAGGTTCAAAACTCAAGTTACCGCTTCAGCAAACAACTTCAGGTCTGAAAATCAGCTCAACGTATGGAGTCTTTCTTCCAAAGATTTTTCTGATATTGCAAAGAAAAGTACAGGTTTTGGATGAAAAACTACAAGCTTATCTGGGAAAAGTCAG
>NW_006159486.1:2021305-2022853 GCF_000334495.1 Tupaia belangeri chinensis | reverse complement strand
GTTAAGTAAGTGGAAGAAACTGGTTTCTGTGAGTGTATTGTAAAATTTCTTTGGAAGTGGGTTTCCCTAATATTACTTTGCTTGGAAAGTGCTGTGCATTCCTAGGTCCAATAATCAACTTGAAGCTACAACACAGATTTTTAGGAATGAAAATCAGCTCCATGAGTTGAGCCTTTCTCCCAAAGTTCTTTATGATACTCCAAGGAAAGAACACATTTTGGCTGAAAAACGGCATGCTTATCTGAGAAAAATAAGCTTCATTTTAAAATGTCCAATGTTAAACAGTGTCAAATGGCTTCAGAAACAAAATGTTCAAGTACAGCCACATTGAACATCACAAGGTGTTCAACTTCCAAAGTTAAGTAACTGGAAAAAACTGGTATCTGTGAGTGTATTGTAAAATTTCATTGGAAACAGATTTCCCTATTATTAATTTGCTTGGAAAGTGTAGTGCATTCTTAGGCCCAACACGGAACTTGAAGCTACTGCAAAGTTTGTTAGGTGTGAAAATCAGCTCCATGAGTGGAGTCATGATGCCAAAGATCTTTCTGATACTCCAAGAAAAGTACAGGTTATGACTGAAAAACTACATGATTCTCTGGGAAAGGTAAGCTTCATTTCATAATGTCCATTGCAAACCAGTGTCAAACTGGTTCAAAAAGAGTGGAGTCTTTCTACCAAAGATCTGCTAACGATCTACCTGTTATTCCATGAAAAATGGCATATTTTGGCTGAAAAATGTCTTGCTTATCCCATAAGTGTAAGCTTCACTTCAAAACCTCCATTGAAAAAGTGCGTAACACTGCTTTTGTAGAGCAAAACCGAACATCACAAGTTGTTCTACTTCTATCGTTAAGTGGAACAGACAACTGTTTTGTTAGTTACTTCTTAGTATTTCGTTAATAGAGGCCTGCTTAACACTTAGTTTGTATGGAAACTGCTGTGCCTTCTTAGGCCCAAACCTCAACTACAACAAAGATCTTTAGGAATAATAATCATCTCCATGAGTGCAGTCTTTCTGTCAAAGATCTTTCTGATACTCCACAGAAAAGTACACTTTTTGGCTGAAAAAATACATGCTTATCTGGGAGAAGTAAGCTTCGTTTCAAAATGTCCATTGTAAACAGTGTCAAACTGCTTTCAAAACCAAATGTTCAAGTAGAGCAACATTGAACATCACAGAGTGTTCAACTTCCAACGTTAAGTAAGTGGAACTAACTAGTTTCTGGAAGTGTATTGTGAAATTTCATTGGACGAGTGTTTCCCTAGTATTAATTTGCTTTGAAAATGTAGTGCCTTGTTAGGCCTAAAACTCAACTTGCAGCTACAACAAAGATCTTTAGGTATGAAAATCAGCTCCATGAGTGGAGTCTTTCTGCAAAAGATCTTTCTGATACTCCAAATAAAATATAGATTTTGGCTGAAAAACTACATGCTTATTTGAGAAATGAAAGCTCCATTACAAAACGTCCATTGTAAAACAGTGTCAAATTACTTCCAAAACCAAATGTTCAAGTAGAGCAATATTGAACATGACAAGGTGTTCAA
>NW_006159486.1:2015358-2021255 GCF_000334495.1 Tupaia belangeri chinensis | reverse complement strand
CTTAACAATATGTTGTGAGAGGTTTTCTTTAATCGTAGTTTGCTTTGAAAGTGTAGTGCATTCTTAGGCCCAAAACGTATCTTGCTGCTACCACAAAGATCTTTAGGTATGAAAAGCAGCCCAATGAGTGGAATGTTTCGGCCAAAGACCTTTCTGATATTGTAAGAAAAAGTGCAGATATTGACTGAAAAACTATGTATGCCACTTCCCATTCCACTCTCCACAGACTGTGCTTATTGCTGAAGTAGTCAGAATCATGGTACATCTAAAGGAACTTGGCAACCAAGGGTACACTTCAAGCACCGACTCCAGGTCCCCCTGTCCTGGACTCGCCCAGGGCCTGAGGCAGACCCTAATCCAAAACCTAAACCTATCCATAAACGAAAATCAGCTCCACGAGTAGAGTCTTTCTGTGAAAGATCTTAAGATATCCCAAGTAAAATCACAGCTCTTGACAGAAAATCTACATGATTATCCAGAAAAATAAGCTTCATTTCAAAATATCCATTCTACAACTGTGTCAAACAGCTTCCAAAACCAAATGTTCTACTACAAAAACAGTGTACAACACTAAGTGTTCTTCTTCAAAAGTTAAGTAAGTGGAAAAAATAGGTTTCTGGGAGTGTTTTGAAAAATTTCATTGAAAGTGAGTTTCCCTAGTATTATTTTGCTATGAAAGTGTAGTATATTCTTAGGCCCAAAACTCAACTTGCAGCTATTACAAAGATCTCCAGCTATGAATACACTAAACCTAACACTATCCCTAAACCCTAACCTTTTCCCTAATGTTAAAACTCTCCATAAACCCTAAAACTAAATCTAATGCTATCCATAAATGCTAAACCTAACACTAACACTAGCTCCAAATGCTAACCCTATCCGAAAACATAACACTATCCCGAAACACGAACCCTAACTCTATCCCTACACTCTCACACTAAACCTAACCCTAACCCTACCACTATCCCTAACCCCTAACCCTAACGCTAACCCTAACACTATACGTAATCCAAAACTCGACCCTACCACTATCCCTAACCCCTAACCCTAACGCTAACCCTAACACTATACGTAATCCAAAACTCGACCCTACCACTATCCCTAACCCCTAACCCTAACGCTAACCCTAACCTAACACTATCCCTACACCCCAACCAAAACCCTAACACTATCCCGAAAACCTAACGATAAACCTAACACTATACGTAATCCAAAACTCGACCCTACCACTATCCCTAAACCCTAACCCTAACGCTAACCATACCACAAAGCTCTACAAGTTTCATTGGGAGAGGCATGCTTTATTCCCTGCTTTATTAGTTACTTGGATTGTGGATTGCATTCTTAGTCCCCAAATTCAAAGTCCACCTACCACAATGCTTTTTAGGTATGAAGAGCATCCCAAAGAGTGGAGTCATTCTTTCAAAGATCTTTCTGTTGGTCCAAGAAAAATTGTAAATCTGGGCTCAAAAATGATTGGCTTATCTCACAAAAGTTTGCTTCATTTCAAAACATCCATTCAAAAACTGTGTAAAACTGTTTCCAAAACCAAACCTGATGTAGAGCAAAACTGATCACCACAAGGGATTCAACTTCTAACCTTAAGTGGAACAAACAAGGTTTTGGTTATTTACTTCTTAGCATTTTGTTGTAAGAGGTTTTCTTTAATCGTAGTTTGCTTTGAAAGTGTAGTGCATACTTTGGCCCCAAACTCACCTTGCAGATACCACAAAGATCTTGAGGTAGGAAAAGCAGCACCACTCATGGTGGAGGCTTTTTGTCAATATTCTTTCTGATATTCCAACAAAAATTGCAGGTTTTGGCTGAAAAACAACATGCTTTTATCCTGAGAGGTAGGTTCATTTAAAAACGGCCATTGAAAAACACTGTAAAACGGCTTCCCAAAGAACCTTGATGTAGTGCAAAACTGAACATCACAAGTTGTTCCACTTCTAAAGTGAAGTAAGTGGAACAAGCAATTTTGCATTAGTTACTTCTTAGCCTTTCTTTGGAAGAGATCTGCTTTAAGCTTGGTTTGCTTTGAAAGTGTAACGCATTCTTAGGCCCCAAACTCAACTTGCAGCTAAGACAAAGATCTGTAGGTATGAAATGCTACCCCATGAGTGACGTCTTTCTGCCAAATATCTTTCCGATATTCTAAGGAAAAGGGCATATTTGGGCTGAAAAAAGTACTTGCGCTTCTTCCCCTTCCTCTCTGCACACTCTGCACCTTTGACAGCAGTAGCCAGCAGCCTTGTCCATCTGAAGGCAAATGGCGAACAAGGGGACACTGTCCAAACCGACTTGCATCCAGCACCCCCGTCCAGGATTCACCCAGACCCCTAGAGGCAGACCATAACCCTAAACCTAACCCTATCCCTAAAGCCAAACCCTAACCCGAAACCGTAACACTAACCCTAACTCTATCCCTATACACAAACCCTAACCCTAAAAGTAACCCTCAATCCTATCCCTTAACCTACCATTTCCCCTAACACTAACCCTAACACGATCCCTAAACACTAACCGTAACCCTAACCCTAACAATATTTCTAAACTCTTACCCTAACCCTAACCCTAACACTATCCGTAATCCATAACCCTAACCCTAACACTATCCGTAAACCCGAACCCTAAACCTAACACTAACCCTAAAACCTAACCCTAACCCCATCACTATCCCTAAACCCTAATCTTAACCCTATCACTATACTAAAACCCCAACCCTAAACCTAACTCTATCCCTAAATCCTAATCCAATCCTTAAATATACCATAGAGCACTTAGCAATAGGTAGGAAGGAGCCTGATTTACGCTTAGTTTGCTAGGAATGTGTACTGAATCCTTGGTCCCCAAACTCGACTTGCAGCTACCATAGTGATATTTAGGAATGAAAAGGATCCCCTTGCGTGGAGGCTTTCTGCCAAAGATCTTTCTGTTATTCCAAGAAAACTGCACATTTTGACTGAAAAACGACTTGCTTATCTCACAAAAGTAAGCTTCATTTCAAAACGTCCATTGAAAAAACTGTTTAAAACTGCCTCCAAAACCGAACCTTGATGTAGAGCCAAACTGAACATCACAAGTTGTTCCACTTCTAACCTTAAGTGGAACAGACAGCTTTTGTCTTAGTTACTTCGTAGCATTTCCTTAGAAGAGGCCTGCTTTACACTTAGTTTGCATGGAAAGCGTATTTCATTCTTACGCCCCAAACTCAACTTGCAGCTACCCCCAAGACCTTGAGATAAGAATAGCAGCACCATGAGTGGAGTCTTTTTGCCAAAATTATTTCTGATATTCCAACAAAAAGTGCAGTTTTTGGCTCAAAAACAACAGGTTTATCTCCCGAAAGTAAGCTTCAATTCAAACCGTCCATTGAAAGACACAGAAATGTCTTCCCAAACAAACCTTGATGTAGAGCCAAACTGAACATCACAAGTTGTTCCACTTCTAAACTTCAGTGGAACAACTTTTTTGGTAGTAACTTCTTAGCATTTCATTGCAAAAGGCCTAGTTTACACTTAGTTTTCATAGAAAGTGTATGAATTCTTCCACCCCAAACTCAACTTGCAGCTACCACAAAGAACTTGAGGCCAGAAAAGCAGTCCCATGAGTGAAGTCTCTTGGCCAACAATCTTTCTGATATTCCAACAAAAAGTGCAGATTTTGGCTGAAAAACTACATGCTTACCTACTGCAAATAAGCTTTATTTCAAAAGGTCCACTAAAAAGCACGGTAAAACAACAAACTGGTTTCTGTGAGTGTATTGTAAAATATCGTAGGAAGCGGGTTTCCCTAATATTACGTTGCTTTGAAAGTGTAGTGCATTCTTAGGTCCAACACTCAAATTCTATCTACAACAAAGATCATTAGGTAGGAAAATCAGCTCCATCAGAGAGTCTTACTGCCAAAGATCTTTCTGATATTCCAGGTAAAATACAGATTTTCGCAGAAAAACTACATGCTTATCCGGAAAATGTAAGCTTCATTTCAAAATATCCATTGTAAAACAGTGTCAAATAGCTTCCAAAACCAAATGCTCCAATAGAGAAGCATTGAACATCACTAGGTGTTTAACTTCCAAAGTTCAGTAAGTGGAACAAACTTGTTTCTCTGAGTGTATTGTAACATTTCTTTAGAAGCGGGTTTCCACTGAATTATTTGCTTTGAAAGTGTAGCTTATTTGTAGGCCCAAAACTGAACTTCTAGCTACAACAAAGATCTTCAGGTATGAACATCAGCTCCATGAGGGGAGTAATTCTGCCAACTATCTTTCTGGTACTCCAAGGGAAAGTATAGATTTTTGCTGAAAATCTGCAGGCTTATCTGGGAAAAGTAAGCTTCATTTCAAAACCTCCATTGTAAAACAGTGTCAAACTGCTTCCAAAAAAAATGTTCTAGTAGACAACCACTGAACATCACAAAGTGTTCAAATACCAGAGATAAGTAAGTGGAAGGAACTCATTTCTGTGTGTGTATTGTGACATTTTGCTATTAGATGTTTTCCCAAGTATTACGTTGCTTTTAAAGTGTTGTGCGTTCTAAGGTCCAACACACTCATTGCAGGTAAATCAAGGTTTACTAAGTTATGAAAACCAACTCCATGAATGGAGTATTTCTGCCAAAGATCTTTCTGGGACTCCAAGGAAAATACAGATTTTGACAGAAAATCTACATGCTTATCTGGGAAAAGTAAGCTTCATTTCAAAACGTCCATTGTAAAAGAGTGTCAAACTGCTTTCAAAAAAAATGTTCAAGTAGAGCAAATTTGAACATCACAAAGTGTTCAACTTCCAATATTAAGTAAGTGGAACCAACTGGTTTCTGTGAGTCTGTTGTAAAATTTCATTGGAAACGGTTTTCCCTTGTATTACTTTGCTTTAAAACTGTAGTCCATTCTTATGCACAAAACAGAACTTGCAGCTACAACAGAGATCTTAAGGTATGAAAATCAGGTCGCTGAGTGGAGACTTTCGGCCAAAGATCGTTCTTATATCCCACGTAAAAGAACAACTCTTGGCAGAAAATCGACATGCTTATCCAGAAAAAGTAAGATTCATTTCAAAATATCCATTGTAAATCAGTGTCAAACAGCTTCCAAAACCACATGTTCTAGTTCAACAACAGTGAACAACACTAAGTGTTCAACTTCCAAAGTTAAGAAAGTGGAACAAACTGGTTTCTGTGAGTGTATTGTAAAATTTCTTTGGAAGCAGGTCCCCTAGAATTACATTGCGTTGAAAGTGTTGTGCACTCTTATGCCCAAAGATCAACTTGCAACTACAACAAAGATCTTTAGGGGTTAGGTGTACCATTTGAGTTAGGGTTAACGTAATGATGTATTTCGGGTTTGGGTTATGAAATAAGTTTAGGGATATATTTAAATTTAGTTTAAGTGTAAGTATTTTAGTTAGACTCCGGGTTAGGTTAGGGTTCGGGTCAGGGTTAAGGTGTAGGGATAGGTTTTGGTTTAGGTGTACCATTAGAGTTAGGGTTAAAGTAATGATATATTTCAGGTTATGGTTCAGGAGTAAGTTTAGGGATATGGTTAGATTTAGGTTAGGTGTCAGTATTTGAGTTAGAGTCCTGGTTAGGTTAGTGTTCGGGTTATGGTTCAGCATTAGGGCTAGGGTTAGTGTTAGGTCTACTATTTGTGTTAATTTTAAAGTAATGATACATTTCAGGTTAGGGATAGTGTGTAAGTTTAGGACTATAGTTAGATTTTGGTTTACTGTTAGTGCTTGGGATAGGGTCTTGTTTATGTTAGGGTTTGGGTCTGTGTTAAGGTGTGGGGCTAGGGTTAGTGTTAGTAAAAGCATTTGAGTTAGGGTTAAAGTAATGATATATTTCATGTCAGAACTAGGGTGTAAGTTTAGGGTTATGGTTATATTTAGGTT
>NW_006159486.1:2004137-2005198 GCF_000334495.1 Tupaia belangeri chinensis | reverse complement strand
TTTTCAGAAGAAAAAAAAAAAGGCATTAGAAATACCTATTTGATGACTGCAGTTAAGCTATATAGCCCTAGTTAGGTGCTACTTTACAGTATGTTCATTCTATTCACTGAGGTTTATGCCTAAAGTCAGTCTTGTGTTCATGGATATGTACATATCAGCTGTGCTTGCTATTGAAAATATTTAGATTTATTAAGATATTTAGTGAAACAATAAAATGGGGGAGGCATAGAAAGCAACAATAGATACCAGACACAGTGTGGGAGGAGGGTGGGAGATGGCAGAGGGTGAGATAGGGAATCAAGGATGGGAAAAAAGGCAAAATATACAGAAAACAAGAAATGGAAAATGATTTGTTGACAATAACACATATGTTGATGTGCTTGATTGAGCCAATATACACTGTATTCTCAATGGAAAAATCTCATTTTGTATGCTATAATGATGTACAGTGAATGAATGTAAATAAAGAAAAAAATGTATTAAAAAAGAAAAAAAAGTGTTAGTATTTGAGTTAGAGTCCTGGTTAGGTTAGGGTTCGGGTCAGGGTTAAGGTGTATTGCTAGGGTTAGGGTTTGGTCTACCATTTGAGTTAGGGTTAATGTAATGATATATTTCGGGTTTTGGTTAGGAAGTAAGTTTAGGGATATGTTTAGATTTAGTTTAAGTGTAAGTATTTGAGTTAGACTCCAGGTTAGGTTAGGGTTCAGGTCAGGGTTAAGGTGGAGGGCTAGGGTTAGGTTTAGGTCTGCCATTTGAGTTAGGGTTAAAGTAATTATATATTTCAGGTTAGGGTTAGGAAGCAAGTTTAGGGATATGATTAGATTTATTTTCAGTGTAAGTTTTTGAGTTATAGTCCTGGTTAGGTTAGGATTCGGGTCAACGTTAAGGTTTAGGGCTAGGGTTAGGGTTAGGTCTACCTTTTCTTTTAGGGTTAAAGTAATGATGTATTTCAGGGTAGAGTTAGTGTGTAAGTTTAGAACTGCAGTTAGATTTTGGTTTACTGTTAGTGTTTGGGTTTGGGTCTTGATTATGTTAGGGTTCGGATCTGTGTTAAGGTGTGG
>NW_006159486.1:1998688-2003697 GCF_000334495.1 Tupaia belangeri chinensis | reverse complement strand
TAGGCTTTTGGGATAGAGTTAGGGTGAGGGTTAGGCTTTAAGGATAGTGCTAGGGTTAGGGATAGGGTTAGTGTTTAGGGATAGTAACTAGGTTAGGGTTAGGGTTAGAGTTTAAGGATAGTGCTAGGGTTAGGGTTCGGGTTAGCAGATAGGGTTAGGGTTAGGGTTAGAGTTTAAGGATAGTGTTAGGGCTAGGGTTAGGCTAAGGGTTCGGGTCAGGGTTAAGGTGTAGGGATAGGGTTTGGGTTAGGTGTACCATTAGAGTTAGGGTTAAAGTAATGATATATTTCAGGTTATGGTTCAGGAGTAAGTTTAGGGATATGGTTAGATTTAGGTTAAGTGTTAGTATTTGAGTTAGAGTCCTGGTTAGGTTTGGGTTTGGGTTATGGTTTAGGTTTAGGGCTTGGGTTAGTGTTAGGTCTACTATTTGTGTTAATGTTAAAGTAATGATATATTTCAGGTTAGGGTTAGGAAGTACGTTTAGGGATACGGTTAGATTTAGGTTAAGTGTAAGCATTTGAGTCAGACTTCGGGTTAGGTTAGAGTTCGGGTCTTGGTTAAGTCTTAGTGCTAGGGTTAGTGTTAGGTCTTCCATTTGATTTAGGGATAGTGTTAGGGTTAGGGTTACGTTTTAAGGATAGTGCTAGGGTTAGGGTTAGAGTTCGGGTCTTGGTTAAGTCTTAGTGCTAGGGTTAGTGTTAGGTCTTCCATTTGATTTAGGGATAGTGTTAGGGTTAGGGTTACGTTTTAAGGATAGTGCTAGGGTTAGGGTTAGAGTTCGGGTCTTGGTTAAGTCTTAGTGCTAGGGTTAGTGTTAGGTCTTCCATTTGATTTAGGGATAGTGTTAGGGTTAGGGTTACGTTTTAAGGATAGTGCTAGGGTTAGGGTTAGAGTTCGGGTCTTGGTTAAGTCTTAGTGCTAGGGTTAGTGTTAGGTCTTCCATTTGATTTAGGGTTAAAGTAATGATATATTTCAGGTTAGGGTTAGGAAGTACGTTTAGGGATACGGTTAGATTTAGGTTAAGTGTAAGCATTTGAGTCAGACTTCGGGTTAGGTTAGAGTTCGGGTCTTGGTTAAGTCTTAGTGCTAGGGTTAGTGTTAGGTCTTCCATTTGATTTAGGGTTAAAGTAATGATATATTTCAGTTTAGGGTTAGAGTGTAAGTTTAGGACTAAAGTCAGATTTTGGTTTACTGTTATTGTTTGGGATAGAGTCTTGTTTATGTTAGGGTTCTGGTCTGTGTTAAGGTGTGGGGCTAGGGTTAGGGTTAGTTAAACCATTTGAATTAGGCTTAAAGTAATGATATATTTCATGTCAGAATTAGGGTGTAAGTTTAGGGTTATGGTTATATTTAGGTTTAGTGTTACTGTTTGAGTGAGAGTCCAGGTTAGTTTAGGGTTCGGGTCAGGGTTAAGGTGTAGTGCTAGGGTTAGGTTTAGGTCTACCATTTGAGTTAGGTTTAAAGTAATGATATATTTCAGGTTAGGGTTAGGAAGTAAGTTTAGGGATACGATTAGATTTAGTTTAAGTGTTAGTATTTGAGTTAGAGTTCTGGTTAGGTTAGCGTTCGGGTCAGGGTTAAGGTTTAGGGCTAGGGATAGGGTTAGGTCTACTATTTGAGTTAGGGTTAAAGTAATGACATATTTCAGGTTAGGGTTAGGAAGTACGTTTAGGGATACGGTTAGATTTAGGTTAAGTGTAAGCATTTGAGTCAGACTTCGGGTTAGGTTAGAGTTCGGGTCTTGGTTAAGTCTTAGTGCTAGGGTTAGTGTTAGGTCTTCCATTTGATTTAGGGTTAAAGTAATGATATATTTCAGTTTAGGGTTAGAGTGTAAGTTTAGGACTAAAGTCAGATTTTGGTTTACTGTTATTGTTTGGGATAGAGTCTTGTTTATGTTAGGGTTCTGGTCTGTGTTAAGGTGTGGGGCTAGGGTTAGGGTTAGTTAAACCATTTGAATTAGGCTTAAAGTAATCATATATTTCATGTCAGAATTAGGGTGTAAGTTTAGGGTTATGGTTATATTTAGGTTTAGTGTTAGTGTTTGAGTGAGAGTCCAGGTTAGGTTAGGGTTCGGGTCACTGTTAAGGTGTAGGGCTAGGTTTAGGGTTAGGTCTACCAGTTGAGTTAGGGTTTAAGGAATGATATATTTCAGGTTACGGTTAGGGTGTGAGTTTACGGTTAGGTTTAGTTTTACATTTACTGTTCGTGTTTGAGTTAGAGTCCAGGTTAGGTTCAGGTTCTCGTCAGGGTTGAGGTGTAGAGCTAGGGTTAGGGTTAGGTCTAGCATTTGAGTTAAGCTTACCATAATGATATATTTCAGGTTAGGATTAGGGTGTAAATTTAGGGTTATGGTTAGATTTAGGTTTAGTGTTAGTATGTGAGTTATATTCCAGGCTAGGTTAGGTTTCCTCTCAGGGGTAAGGTGTAGGGCTAGCGTTAGGGTTAGGTCTAGCTTTTCTGTTAGGGTTAAATTCATGATATATTTCAAGTTTGGGTTTGGGTATAAATTTAGGGTTATGGTTATATTTAGGTGTGCTGTTAGTGTTTGACTTAGAGTTCACGTTAGGTTACTGTTCTGGTCAGGGTTAAGGTGTTGGGCTAGGGTTAGGGTTAGGTCTAGCATTTGACTTAGTGTTAAAGTAATGATATATTTCAGGTTAGCATGAGGTTCTAAGTTTAGGGGTATAGTTAAATTTTGTTTTAGTGTTCGTTTTAGGGATAGAGTCTTGTTTAGGTTCTGGTTCGGGCACGTGATAAGTTGTGGGGCTAGGGTTAGGGTTAGATCTATCATTTTAGTCAGGGCTAATGTAATGATATATTTCAGGTTAGGTTTCGGGAGTAAGTTTAGTTTTATGGTTAGATTTCATTTAGGTGTTAGTGCTTGCCATAGGGTATCGTGTAGATTAAGGTTTGGGTCAAGTTTACCATGTAGAGCTAGGGTTAGGTTTAGGTCTAGCATTTGAGTTAGGGTTAAAGTAATGATATATTTCAGGTTAGGTTTAGAGTGTAAGTTTAGCGTTACGGTTAGATTTAGGTTTACTGTAGGGTTTGAGTTAGAATCCAGATTAGGTTAGGGTTCGGGTCAGGGTTAAGGTATAGGGCTAGGGTTAGGGTTAGATCTAGCATTTGATTTATGGTTCAAGTAATGATATATTTCAAGTTACCGGTAGGGTGTGACTTTAGGGTTACGTTTAGTTTTAGGTTAACAATTAGTGTTTTTAGTTAGAGTCCAGGTTAGTTTAAGGTTCTCTTCAGGGTTAAGGTGTAGGGCTAGGATTATGTTTAGGTCTAGCATTTGAGTTAGGGTTAAAGTAATGATATATTTCAGGTTAGGGTTAGGGTGTAAGTTTAGGGTTATGGTTAGATTTAGGTTAAGTGTTAGTATGTGAGTTATACTCCGGGCTTGGATAGGGTTCAGCTCAGGGTTAAGGGGAAGGGCTAGGTTTAGGGTTAGGTCTAGCATTTGAGTTAGGGTTAAAATAATGATATATTTCAGGTTAGGTTTAGGGTGTTAGTTTAGTTTTATTGTTATATTTAGGTTTACTCTTAGTGTTTGATTTAGAGTCCAGGTTAGGTTAGGGTTCAGGTCCGAGTTAAGGTGAAGGCCTAGGGTTAGGGTTAGGTCTCGCATTTGACTTAGGGTTAAAGTAATGATATATTTCAGGTTAGGGTGAGGGTGTAAGTTTAGGGTTATAGTTAGATTTTGGTTTACTGTTATTTTTAGGGATAGAGTCTTGTTTAGGTTCTGGTTCAGGTACGTGATAAATTGTGGGACTAGGGTTAGGGTTTGGTCTAGCATTTTAGTTAGGGCTAAAGTAATGGTATATTTCAGGTTAGGTGTAGGGAGTAAGTTTAGGTTTACGGTTAGATTTCGTTTAAGTGTTAGTGCTTGAGATAGAGTATCGTGTAGATTAGGGTTCGGGTTAAGTTTTATGTGTAGAGCTAGGGTTAGGATCAAGTCTAGCATTTGAGTTAGTGCTACAGTAATGATATATTTCAGGTTAGGTTTAGAGTGTAAGTTTAGGGTTATGGTTAGATTTAGGTTTACTGTAGGGTTGGAGTTAGAGTCCAGATTAGGTTAGGGTTCGGTTCAGTGTTAAGGTATAGGGCTAGGCTTAGGGTTAGATCTAGCATTTGAGTTATGGTTCAAGTAATGATATATTTCAGGTTATGGTTAGGGTGTGAGTTTAGGGTTATGTTTAGTTTTAGGTTTACTGTTAGTGTTTGAGTTAGAGTCCAGGTTAGGTTCAGGCTCTGGTCAGGGATAAGGTGTAGGGGTCAGGTTAGGGTTAGGTCTAGCATGTGAGTTAAGCTTACCATAATGATATATTTCAGTTTAGGTTTAGGGTGTAAGTTTAGTTAGATTTAGGTTTAGTGTTAGTATGTGAGTTACAGCTGGGCTTGGTTAAGGTTCAGCTCAGGGGTAAGTTCTACAGCTAGGGTTAGGGTTAGGTCTAGCATTTGAGGTAGGGTTAAAGTAATAATACATTTCAGGTTAGTGTTAGGGTGTAAGTTTAGGGTTATGGTTATATTTGGGTTTACTGTTAGTGTTTGATTTAGAGTCCAGGTAAGGTTATGGTTCAGGTCAGGGTTAATGTGTAGGGCTAGGGTTAGGGTTAAGTCCAGCATTTGACTTAGGGTTAAAGTAATGATATATTTCAGGTTAGGGTGAGGGTGTAAGTTTAAGGGTATAGTTAAATTTTGGTTTACTGTTAGTTTTAGGGATAGAGTCTTGTGTAGGTTCTGGTTTGGTTACGTGATAAGTTGTCGGGCTAGGGTTAGGGTTAGGTCTATCATTTTAGTTAGGGCTAACGTAATGATATATTTCAGGTTAGGTTTAGGGAGTAAGTTTAGCTTTACGGTTAGATTTCGTTTAAGTGTTAGTCCTTGAGATATAGTATCGTGTTGATTAGTGTTCGGGTCAAGTTTTACGTGTAGAGCTAGGCTTAGGGTTAGGTCTAGCATTTGAGTTAGAGTTAAAGTAATGATATATTTCAGGTTAGGTTTAG
>NW_006159486.1:1997430-1998254 GCF_000334495.1 Tupaia belangeri chinensis | reverse complement strand
GTTAGGTCTAGCATTTGAGTTAGGGTTAAAGTAATGATGTATTTCTGGTTAGGGTTAGGGTGTAAGTTTAGGGTATACTTTATATTTAGGTTTACTGTTAGTGTTGATTTAGAGTCCCGGTTAAGTTATGGTTCGGGTCAGGCTTAAGGTGTGGGCTAGGGTTAGGGTTAGGTCTAGCATTTGACTTAGTGTTAGAGTAATGATATATTTTGGGTTAGGGTGTGGTTTTAAGTTTAGGGGTGTAGTTAAATTTTGGTTTACTCTTAGGTTTAGGGATAGAGTCTTGTTTAGGTTCTGGTACGGGTACGTGATAAGTTTTGGGGCTTGGGTTAGGGTTAGGTCTAGCATTTTAGTTAGGGCTAAAGTAATGATGTATTTCAGGTTAGGATTAGGGAGTATGTTTAGTTTTATGGTTATATTTCGTTTAAGTGTTAGTGTTTGAGATAGAGTATCGTGTAGATTAGGGTTCGGGTCAAGTTTTACGTTTAGAGCTAGGGTTAGGGTTATGTCTATCATTTGAGTTAGGGTTAAAGTAATTGTGGCGAGCACTGCATATGGAAGCCACCTCGAGCTATCCGCCATCTTGGAAACCATTAGGCTTAACTTCCTCACTGAGCAAATCGTTTCTCAGAAATCATGTGACCAACCGTTCTCCCCGGAAGTGGTTGGGTTTCTAGGCAACGGGAGAGATCCACCCACATCAATGATTGGTTAATGCTGTTCTATCTCATTTGCATTTCGGGCAGTCAATTGGTGCCCACCAGCTGTATATAACTCGCCATTTTTCCTGAATAAACGGAAGTAGACGGAAGAAGACGACTTGA
>NW_006159486.1:1967933-1994318 GCF_000334495.1 Tupaia belangeri chinensis | reverse complement strand
AAAAAAGGGGGACATGTGGCGAGCACTGCATATGGAAGCCACCTCGAGCTATCTGCCATCTTGGAAACCATTAGGCTTAACTTCCTCACTGAGCAAATCGTTTCTCAGAAATCATGTGACCAACCGTTCTCCCCGGAAGTGGTTGGGTTTCTAGGCAACGGGAGAGATCCACCCACATCAATGATTGGTTAATGCTGTTCTATCTCATTTGCATTTCAGGCAACCAATTGGTTCCCACCAGCTGTATATAACTCGCAGTTTTTCCTGAATAAACGGAAGTAGATGGAAGACGACGGCTTGATCAGCACCTGGTAGTGTGTGTGCGTGTGTTTGTCCCATCTCTCCCTCCCTCCCCCAAGGAACCTGTTTCACGGTCCCGCAGGCCGGGACAAGTAATGATATATTTCATGTTTGGTTTACAGTGTAAGTTTAGTGTTACGGTTAGATTTAGGTTTAGTGTAGGGTTTGAGTTAGAGTCCGTATTATGTTAGGGTTCGGGTCAGGGTTAGATCTAGCATTTGATTTATGGTTCTAGTAATGATATATTTCAGGTTATGGTTAGGGTGTGAGTTTAGGGTTACATTTAGTTTTAGGTTTACTGTTAATGTTTGAGTTAGAGTCCATGTTATGTTAAGGTTCTTGTCAGGGTTAAGGTGTAAGGCTAGGGTTAGGGTTAGGTCTAGCATTTGACTTAGTGTTGAAATAATGATATATTTCAGGTTAGGGTAATGGTGTAAGTTTAGGGTTATAGTTAGATTTTGGTTTACTGTAAGATTTAGGGATAGAGTCTTGTTTAGTTTCTGGTTCGTGTACGTGATAAGTTGTGGGTCTAGGGTTAGGAATAGGTCTAGCATTTTAGTTAGGGCTAAAGTAATGATATATTTCAGGTTAGGTTTAGGGAGTCAGTTTAGATTTATGGTTAGATTTAGTTTAAGTGTTAGTGTATGAGATAGAGAATCATGTAGATTAGGGTTCGGGTCAAGTTTTACGTGTAGAGCTAGGGTTAGGGTTAGGTCTAGCATTTGAGTTAGGGTTAAAGTAATGATATATTTCAGGTGATTGTTAGGGTGTAAATTTAGGGTTATGATTATATTTAGGTTTACTATTAGTGTCTGAGTTAGAGTCCAGGTTAGGTTAGGGTTTGGGTTAGGGTTAAGGGGTAGGGTAGGGTTAGGGTTATGTCTAGCAATTGACTTAGTGTTAAAGTAATGATATATTTAAGGTTAGGGTTAGCGTTTTTAGTTTAGGTTTATAGTTAGATTTTGGTTTACGGTTAGTTTTAAGGATAGAGTCTTGTTGAGGTTCTTGTTCGGGTATGTGATAAGTTGTGGGACTAGGGTTAGGGTTAGGTTACCATTTTAGTTAGGGTTAAAGTAATGATATATTTCAGGTTAGGTTTATAGTGTAAGTTTAGGGTTACCTTTAGATTTAGGTTTAGTGTAGGGTTTGAGTTAGAGTCCAAATTAGGTTAGGGTTCAGGTCAGGGTTAAGGTGCAGGGCTAGGGTTAGGTTTAGATCTAGCGTTTGAGTTATGGTTAGAGTAATGATATATTTCAGATTACGGTTAGGGTTGAGTTTAGGGTTACGTTTAGTTTTAGGTTTACTGTTAGTGTTTGAGTTATAGTCCAGGTTAGGTTAAGGTTTTCGTCAGGGTTAAGGTGTAGTTGTCGGTTTAGGGTTAGTTCTAGCATGTGAGTTAAGCTTAACATAATGATAAATTTCACGTTAGGGTTATGGTGTAAGTTAAGGGTTATGGTTAGATTTAGCTTTAGTGTTAGTATTTGAGTTAGAGTCCAGGCTAGGTTACGGTTCAGCTCATGGGTTAGGTGTAGGGCCAGGATTAAGGTAAGGTCTAACATTTGAGTTAGGGTAAAAGTAATGATATATTTCAGGTTAGGATTAGGGTGTAAGTTTATTTTTACGGTTATATTTAGGTTAACTGTTAGTGTTTGAGTTAGAGTCCAGGTTAGGTTAGGGTTTGGGTGCAGGTTAAGGTGTAGCCCTAGGGTTGGGGTTTAGGACTGGCGTTTGACTTGGGGTTAAAGTAATGATATATTTCAGGTTAGGGTGAGGGTGTAACTTTAGGGTTATAGTTAGATTTTGGTTTACTGTTAGTTTTAGGGATAGAGTCTTGTTTAGGTTCTGGTTCGGGTACGTGATATGTGGTGGCGCTAGGGTTAGGGTTAGGTCTAGCAGTTTAATTTGGGCTAAAGTAATGATATATTTCAGGTTAGATTTAGGGAGTAAGTTTAGATTTATGGTTAGATTTCGTTTAAGTGTTGGTGTATGAGATAGAATATCATGTAGATTAGGTTTCGGGTCAAGATTTAAGTGTAGAGCTAGGGTTAGGGTTAGGTTTAGCATTTGAGTTAGTGTTAAAGTAATGATATATTTCAGATTAGCTTTAGAGTGTAAGTTTAAGGTTATGGTTAGATTTAGGTTTAGTGTAGGGGTTGAGTTAGAGTCCAGATTAGGTTAGGGTTCAGGTTGGGTTAAGGTGTAGCGCTAGGGTTTGGGTTAGATCTATCAGTTGAGTCATGGTTAAACTAATGATATATTTCAGGTGAAGGTTAGGGTGTAAGTTTAGGGTTACGATTATATTTAGGTTTACTATTAGTGTTTGAGTTAGAGTCCAGGTTAGGTTAGGGTTTGGGTCCGGGTTAAGATGTAGGCCTAGGGTTAGCGTTAGGTCTAGCATTTGACTTAGGGTTAAAATAATGATATATTTCAGGTTAGGGTGAGGGTGTGAGTTTAGGGTTATAGTTAGATTTTGGTTTACTGCTAGTTTTAGGGTTAGAGTCTTTTTTAGGTTCTGGTTCGGGTATGTGATATGTTGTGGGGCTTGGGTTAGGGTTAGGTTTAGCATTTTAGTTAGGGCTAAAGTAATGATATATTTCAGGTGAGGGTTAAGGTGTAAGTTTAGGTTTACAGTTATATTTAGGTTTACTGTTAGTGTTTGAGGTAGAGTCCAGGTTAAGTTAGGGTTTGGTTCCGGTTTAAGGTGTAGGCCTAGGGTTATGGGTATGTCTAGCAATTGACTTAGGGTTAAATTAATGATGTATTTCAGGTTAGGGTGAGGGTTTTTAGTTTAGGCTTATAGTTAGATTTTTGGTTTACTGTTAGTTTTAGGGATAGAGTCTTGTTTAGGTTCTGGTTCGGGTACGTGATAAGTTATGGGGCCAGGGTTAGGGCTAGGTCTAGCATTTTAGTTAGGGCTAAAGTAATGATATATTTTAGGTTAGGTTTAGGGAGTATGTTTAGGTTTATGGTTAGATTTCCTTTAAGTGTTAGTGTTTGAGATAGAGTATCGTGTAAATTAGGGTTTGGGTCAAGTTTTACTTATAGAGCTAGGGTTAGGGTTAGGTCTAGAATTTGAGTTAGGGTTAAAGTAATGATAAATTTCAGGTTAGGTTTAGAGTGTAAGTTTAGGGTTATGGTTAGATTTAGGTTTAGTGTCGGGTTTGAGTTAGAGTCCAGATTAGTTTAAGGTTCGGGTAGAGTTAAGGTGAAGGGCTAGGGTTAGGGTTAGTTCTAGCATTTGAGTTATGGTTAAAATAATCATATATTTCAGGTTACGGTTAGGGTGTGAGTTTAGGGTTACGTTTAGTTTTAGGTTTACTGTTAGTGTTTGAGTTAGTGTCCTGGTTAGGTTAAGGTTCTCATTGGGGTTAAGGTATATGGCTACGGTTTGGGTTAGGTCTAGCATTTGAGTTAAGCTTAACAGAATGATATATTTCAGGTTAGGGTTAGGGTGTAAGTTTAGGGTTATGGTTAGATTTAGATTTAGTGTGAGTATTTGAGTTAGAGTCCAGTCTAGGTTAGGGTTCAGCTCAGGGGTAAGGTGTAGGGCTAGGGTTAGGGTTATTTTTAGCATTTGACTTAGGGTTAAAGTAATGATATATTTCAGGTTAAGGTTAGGGTGTAAGTTTAGGATTATGGTTAGATTTAAGTTTAGTGTTAGTATTTGAGTTAGAGGCCTTGTTTGTGTTTGGGCTCGGGTCAGTGTTAAAGTGTAGGTCTAGGCTTAGTGCTAGTTAATGCCCTTGAGTAAGGTTTAACGTAATGATATATTTCAGGTTAGGGTTATGGTGTAAGTTTAGGGTTATGGTTAGTTTTTAGTTTAGTGTTA
Source organism: Tupaia belangeri chinensis (assembly GCF_000334495.1). Lineage (NCBI taxonomy): Eukaryota > Metazoa > Chordata > Mammalia > Scandentia > Tupaiidae > Tupaia > Tupaia belangeri. The sequence continues at coordinate 1,990,189 of NW_006159486.1, read as the reverse complement.
ATGTTTGAGTTAGAGTCCAGGTTAGGTTAGGGTTCGTGTCAGGGTTAAGGTGTAGGGCTAGAGTTACCGTTAGGTCTAGCATTTTACTTAGGGTTAAAGTAATGATATATTTCAGGTTAGGGTTATGGTGTAAGTTTAGGGTTATGGTTAGGTTTTAGTTTAGTATTAATGTTTGAGTTAGAGTTCAGGTTAGGTTAGGGTTCGTGTCCGGGTTAAGGTGTAGGGCTAGAGTTACCGTTAGGTCTAGCATTTTACTTAGGGTTAAAGTAATGATATATTTCAGGTTAGGCTTAGGTAGTTAGTTTAGAGTTATGGTACGATTTGGGTTAAGTGTTATTGTTTGAGATAGAGTAACGTATTGACTTGTGTTCGGGTCAAGGTTTATGTGTTGGCCTAGGGTTAGGGTTAGGTCTAGCATTTGTCTTAGGCTTAAAGTAATGATATATTTTAGGTGAGGTTTAGGGTGTAAGATTAGGGTTATGGTTATATTTAGGTATAGTGTTAGTGTTTGAGTTAGAGTTTGGGTTAGGTTAGGGTTGAGCTCAGGGTTAAGGTGTAGGGCTAGGGTTAGGGTTAGGTCTAGCATTTGAGTTAGGCTTAAAGTAATGATAAATTTCAGGTTAGGGTTAGGGTGTAAGTTTAGGGTTATGGTTAGATTTTGGTTTACTGTTAGTGTTAGTGATAGAGTCTTGGTTAAGTTATGATTCGGGTACATGTTAAGGTGTGGGGCTAGGGTTAGTTAAAGCATTTGAGTTAGGGTTAAAGTAATGATATATTTCAGGTTAGGGTTAGAGATTATGTTTAGGGTTAGAGTTAGATTAAGTTTTAGTGTTAGTGTTTGAGTTAGAGTCCAGGTTAGGTTAGGGTTCGTGTCTTGGTTACGGTGTAGGGCTAGGGTTTGTGTTAGGTCTAGCATTTGAGTTAGGGTTAAAGTAATGATATATTTCAGGTTAGGGTTAGAGATTATGTTTAGGGTTAGAGTTAGATTAAGTTTTAGTGTTAGTGTTTGAGTTAGAGTCCAGGTTAGGTTAGGGTTCGTGTCTTGGTTACGGTGTAGGGCTAGGGTTTGTGTTAGGTCTAGCATTTGAGTTAGGGTTAAAGTAATGATATATTTCAGGTTAGGGTTAGAGATTATGTTTAGGGTTAGAGTTAGATTAAGTTTTAGTGTTAGTGTTTGAGTTAGAGTCCAGGTTAGGTTAGGGTTCGTGTCTTGGTTACGGTGTAGGGCTAGGGTTTGGGTTAGGTCTAGCATTTGAGTTAGGGTTAAAGTAATGATATATTTCAGGTTAGTGTTAGGTAGTAAGTTTAGGGTTACGGTTAGATTTGGGTTATCGTTAGTTTTTGAGTTAGAGTAATGTATTGATTTGGGTTCGGGTAAAGGTTTATGTGTATGTCTAGGGTTAGTGTTAGGTCTAGCATTTGAGTTAGGGTTTTAGTAATAATATATTTCAGGTTAGGGTTAGGGTGTAAGTTTATGGATATAGTTAGCTTTTGGTTTACTGTTATTGTTAGTGTTAGAGTCTACATTAGGGTTCAGGTCTGTGTTAAAGTGGGGGGCTAGGGTGAGTGTTAGGTCTAGAATTTGAGTTAGTGTAAAAGTAATGATATATTTCAGGTTAGGGTTAGGGAGTAAGTTTAGGGTTACGGTTAGATTTGTGTTAAGTGTTAGTGTTTGAGATAGAGTATCGTATAGATCAGGGTTCGGGTCAAGTTTTACGTGTAGTGTTAGGGTTAGTGTTAGGTCTTGCATTTGACTTAGGGTTAAAGTAATGATATATTTCAGGTTAGGGTTAGGGTGAGAGTATAGCGTTATGGTTATATTTAGGTTTAGTGTTAGTATTTGAGTTAGAGTCCTTGTTAGGTTTTGAGTTCAGGTCTGGGTTAAGGTGTAGGGCTAGGGTTAGGGTTAGGTCTAGCATTTGAGTTAGGGTTCAAGTAATTATATATTTCAGATTAGGGTTAGGGTATAAGTTTAGGGTTTCAGTAAGATTTACATTCAGTGTTAGTCTTTGAGTTACAGTAGGGATTAGAATTGGCTTCCTGTCCCCACCCGGGGGGATAGCCGAACGGGTTTCCTGAGTGAAGGAGTGAGAGCTGGGGCAAGCAGCGTAGTGTTACAGCACGGAGACGACAGTGTCGTCTGTTTATTGTGGGCAGCACGGTACAGCACAGAGACAACGTAGTGTCACAGCTCTTGAGGGTCGCGTCGTCTACTGTGAGCAGCACAGAGATGACGCGGTATCACAGCTCTTCAGGGTCGTCCGGAGACGATGTAGTGTTACAGCTCCTCAGGGTCTCCCAGTTCGTCTGGAGACGATGCAGTGTCAGCTCTTCAGGATCTTCAGGGTCGTCTGGAGACTGCGCGGTGTTTCAGCTCTTCAGGCTCTTCAGTTGTTGTCTTCCTGGTCGTCGGTCGTCATTGTCTCGGTCGTCTGTGTCGTCTTCTCGGTAGTCTGTGTCGTCTGTCTACTGTGGGCCAGGCATCGTGGTTATATACACTCTGGTGGGTTGTAAACGGTGCGTCGTGATTGGTTGTAAACGGTGAACTGTGATTGGTTGTAAACGGTGGGCCCTGATTGGTTGTTTACGGTGGGTTATGATTGGTTGCTTTTGGACCAATCATGAGGTGCCAGATATGCAAATTTGAGGGATTCTAGTGGCCAATCAGAGCAAGGTTTCGAAGGTCAGGTTTTTGGAAGGGAACCAATCATGGTAATTGTTTGCTCTCTGAGAAACCTCGGCAGACTCGCTGGTGTGCAGCTTCCCACAGCTTCCGGTCAAGGTTCAGTTATAGGGCTAGGGTTAGGCTTAGGTCTAGCATTTGAGTTATGGTTAAAGTAATGATTTATTTCAGGTTATATTTAGGGCATAAGATTAGGGTTACAGTTAGATTTAGGTTTAGTGTTTTTTCTTGAATTAGGAGTTTCGGGTTCATGTCAGGGTTCACTTGTAGGGCTAGGGTTAGTGTTATCTCTAGCATTTGAGTTAGAGTTAAAGTAAGGATATATTTCAAATTAGATTTAGGGCCTAATATTTGGGTTGTGGTTAGATTTAGATTTAGTATTTTTGTTTGAATTAGAGTCAGGTGGTGTTTAGTGTTCAGATCAGGGTTCAGGTGTTGGACTAGGCTTAGTGTTAGCTCTAGCATTTGAGTTAGGGTTAAAGTAAGGATATATTTCAGGTTAGATTTAGGGCATAAGATTTGTGTTACAGTTAGATTTAGATGTAGTGTTTGTGTTTTTGTTAGAGTCAGATGTATGTTAGGGTTAGGATCAGAGTTTTGGTGTAATGCTAGGGTTAGGGTTAGGTCTATCTTTAGAGTTAGAGTTAAAGTAAAGATATATTTTAGTCTAGATTTAGGGCGTAAGATTATGGTTGCAGTTTGATTTAGGTTTAGTGTTTGTGCTTGAATTAGAGTCAGGTGGAGATTAGGGTTCATGTCAGGGTTCAGGTGTAATGCTGGGAATAGGGTTAGTTCTATCTTTTTAGTTAGGGTGAAAGTAAGGATATATTTCAGGATAGGTTGAGGTCATAAGTTTAGGGTTACAGTTAGATTTAAGTTTAGTGTTAGTGTGTGAGTTAGAGTAAGGTTTAGGTTAGGGTTTGGGTCAGTGTTAAGGTGTAGGTCTAGGGTTAGGGTTAGGTCTAGCCTTTGAGTTAGGGTTAATGTAATGATATATTTCAGGTTAGTGTTAGGGTGTGAGTTTAGGGTTATTGTTACATTTAGGTTTAGTGTTAGTGTTTGAGTTACAGTCCAGGTTACTTTAGGTTTCGGGTCAAGGTTAAAGAGTAGGTCTAGAGTTAGGGTTAGTTCTAACCTTTGAGTTAGGGTTAAAGTAATGATATATTTCAGGTTGTGTTAGGCTGTAAGTTTAGGGTTACGGTTAGATTTATGTTTAGTGTTAATGTTGGAGTTAGAGTTTCGGGTTCAGGTCAGGGTTCACTTGTAGGGCTCGGGTTAGGGTTAGGTCTAGCATTTGAGTTAGGGTTAAAGTAAGGATATATTTCAGGTTAGATTTAGGGCGTTTGATTTGTGTTATGGTAAGATTTAGGTTTAGTGTTTGTGTTTGAGTTAGAGTCAGATGTAGGTTAGGGTTTGGGTCCGGTTTCAGGTGTAGGGCAAGGATTAGGTTTAGGTCTAGCATTTGAGTTAGGGTTAAAGTAATCATTTACTTCATGTTAGATTTAGGGCATAAGATTAGGGTTGCGGTTAGATTTAGCTTAAGGGTTAGTATTTGAGTTAGAGTCCTGGTTAGGTTAGGGTTTGGGTCAGGGTTAAGGTGTAGGGCTAGGGTTAGGGTTAGGTCTAGCATTTGAGTTAGGGTAAAAGTAATGATATTTTTCATGTTAGGGTTAGGGTTAAGTTTAGGGTTAAGGTTAGATTTAGGTTTTGTGTTACTGTTTGAGTTAGAGTAAGGTTTAGGTTAGGGTTCGGGTCAGGGTTAAGGTGTAGGGCTAGGGTTAGGGTTAGGTCTAGCATTTGAGTTAGGGTTCAAGTAATTATATATTTCAGATTAGGGGTAGGGTGTAAGTTTAGGGTTTCAGTAAGATTTACATTTAGTGTTAGTCTTTGAGTTACAGTAGGGATTAGGATTGGCTTCCGGTCAAGGTTCAGTTATAGGGCTAGGGTTAGGCTTAGGTCTAGTATTTGAGTTAGAGTTAAAGTAATGATTTATTTCAAGTTAGATTTAGGGCATAAGATTAAGGTTGTGGTTAGATTTAGGTTTAGTGTTTGTTCTTGAATTAGAGTCAGGTGGAGTTTAGGGTTTGGGTCAGAGTTCACTTGTAGGGCTACAGTTAGGATTAGGTCTAGCATTTGAGTTAAGATTGTGGTAAGGATCTATTTCAGGTTAGATTTAGGGTGTAAGATTAGGGCTACATTTAGATTTAGGTTAAGTGTTAGTGTTTGAGTTAGAGTCCTGGTTAGGTTAGGTTTTGGGTCAGGGTTAAGTTATAGGGCTAGGGTTAAGGTTAGGTCTAGCATTTGAGTTACTATTAAAGTAATGATATATTTTATATTAGGGTTAGGGTGTACATTTAGGGTTACAGTTAGATTTAGGTTTAGTGTTTGTATTTGAATTAGAGTCAGGTGTAGGTTATGGTTCGGGTCACAGTTCTTGTGTAGGGCTCTTTTAATTGGTAAGTCTAGCATTTGAACTAGGTTTAAAGATTTAGGTTTGCTGTTAGTGTTTGAGTTAGAGTAAGGTTTAGGTCTGGGTTCGGGTCAAGGTTCAGGTGTAGGGCTAGTGTTAGGGTCAAGTTAAAGTAATGATATATTTCACATTAGGTTTATGGTGTAAAACTTGGGTTGCAATTAGATTTAAGTTTAGTGTTTGTACTTGAATTAGAGTCAGGTGGATGTTAGGTTTCAGGTCAGTGTTCAGGAGTAGGGCTATGATTAGTGATAGGTTTAGCATTTGAGTTAGGTTTAAAGTAAGAATATATTTCAGGTTAGATTTAGGGTGTAAATTAGGGTTACGGTTAGATTTAGGTTGAACATTAGTGTTTACGTTAGAGTCCGGTTTAGGTTAGGGTTCCAGTCAGGTTCAGGTTGTAGGGCTAGCGTGAGGGCTAGGTCTAGCATTTGAGTTAGAGATAAAGTAATCATATATTTCGGGTTAGGATTAGGGTGTAAGTTTAGGGTTATGGTTAGATTTAGGTTTAGTGTTTGTGTTAAAGTCAGGCGAAGGTTAGGTTTCGGGACAGGGTTCAGGTATAGGGTTAGGGTTAGCGTTAGGTCTAGCATTTGAGTGAGGGTTAAAGAAATTATATATTTCAGGTAAGGTTAGCATGTAAATTTAGGGTTACGGTTAGATTTAGGTTTCGTGTTAGTGTTTGAGTTAGAGTAAGGTTTAGGTTTGGGTTCTTGTCAAGGTTCATGTGTAGGGTTAAGGTTAGGTTTAAGTCTATCATTTGAGTTTGGGGTAAAGTAATGATCTATTTCAGGTTAGACTCAGGGCGAAAAATTAGGGTCATGGTTAGATTTTGTTTTACTGTTTTTGCTTGCTTTAGAGTCAGGTGGAGGTTAGGGTCCAGGTCAGTGTTCAGGTGTAGGGCTATGGTTAGTGTTAAGTCTAGCATTTGAGTTAGGGTTAAAGATATGATATATTTCAGGTTAGGGTTAGTGTGTAAGTTTAGGGTTATGGTTAGATTTCGTTTTAGTGTTAGTGTTTGAGTTAGAGTAAATTTTAGGTTAGATTTGGGTCAAGGTTAAGGTATTCAGCTAGATTTAGGATTTGGTCTTTTTTTGGAGTTAGGGTTAAAGTAATGACATATTTTAGATTAGGGTTAGAGTGTAAGTTGAGGGTTATCGTTAGATTTAGGTTTCATGTTAGTGTTTGAGTTACAGTAAGGTTTAAGTTTGTGTTTGGGTCAAGTGTAAGGTGTAGGGCTAAGGTTAGGTTTAGGTCTAGCATTTGAGTTAAGGTTAAAGAAATTATATATTTCAGGTTAGTGTTTGGGTGAAAGTTAGGGTTGTGTTTAGATTTAGGTTTAGTGTTACTGTTTGAGTTATAGTAGGGATTAGGTTTGGGTTTGGGTCAAGGTTCAGGTGTAGGGCTAGGGTTATGTTTGTGTCTAGCATTTGAGTTAGGGTTAAAGACATGATATTTTTCAGGTTAGGGTTCGGGTATAAGTTTAGCGTTATGGTTAGATTTAGGGTTTAGTTAGTTTTGAGTTAGAGAAAGGTTTAGGTTTGTTTTGGGTCAAGGTTTAGGTGTAGCGCTAGGGTTAGAGGGAAGTCTATCATTTGAGTTAGGGTTAAAGTAATGATATTTTTCAGGTTAGATTTAGGATTTAAGATTAGGGTAACGGTTAGATTTAGTTTTAGTGTTTGTGTTTGAGTTAGAGTCTGGTGTAGGTTAGGGTTTAGGTCATGGTTCTTGTGTAGGGCTAGTGATAAGGGTTAGGTCTAGCATTTGAGTTAGGTTTAAAGTATTGATATATTTCAGGTTAGGGTTAGGGTGTAATATTATAGTTACGGTTAGATTTAGGTTTAGTGTTAGTATTTGATTTAGAGTCCGGGTTAGGTTACGGTTCGGGTCAGGGTTAAGTTGTAGGGCTAGGGTTAAGGTTAGGTCGAGCGTTTGAGTTAGAGTTAAAGTAGTGATATAATGCAGGTTAGGGTTAGGGTGCAAATTTAGGGTTATGGTTAGAATTAGGTTTTTTGTTAGTCTTTGAGTTAGAGTAAGGTTTAGGTTTGGATTGGAGTCAAGGTTAAGATGTAGGGCTAGTGTTAGTGTTAGGTCTATCATTTGAGTTAGGAATAAAGTAATGATATATTCCAGGTTAGAATTATGGTGCAAGATTAGGGTTATGGTTAGATTTAGGTTTAGTTTTTGTGTTTGAGTCAAGTGTATGTTAGGGTTCGGGTCAGGGTTCTTGTGTAGGGCTAGGTTTAGGGTTAGGTCTAGCATTTGAGTTAGTTTTAAAGTACTGATATATATCAGGGTAGCGTTAGGGTGTAAGTTTAGGGTTACAGTTAGATTTAGGTTTAGTGTTAGTGTTTGAGTTAGAGTAAGGTTTAGGTTTCAGTAAAGTTTAAGTTGTAGGGCTACGGTTAGGGTTAGGTAAAGCATTTGAGTTAGGGTTCAAGTATTGATATTTTTCAGGTTAGGATTATGTCATGAGATTAGGGTTACGGTTAGATTTAGTTTTAGTCTTTATGTTTGAGTTAGAGTCAGGTGTAGCTTAGGGTTCGAGTCAGGGTTCAGGTGTAGGACTAGGGTTAGCATTAGGTCTAGAATTTGAGTTAGGGTTAAAGTATTGATATATTTCAGGTGAGGGTTAAGGAATAAGATTAGTGTTATGGTTAGATTTAGGTTTAGTGTTATTGTTTGGGTAAGTGAATAATTTGGGTTTAGTTTCAAATCAAAGTTAAGTTGTAGGGGTAGGTTTAGGGTTAGGTCTAGCATTTGAGTTAGGGTTAAAGTTATGATATATTCTGGGTTAGGAGTACGGCGTAATAATAGGAATACGGTGAGCATTAGGTTTAGTGTTTGTGTTTGAGTTAATGTCAGGTGTAGTTTTCGGTTTGAGTCAGGGTTCATGTGCAGGGTTAGGGTTAGGTGTAGGTGTAGCATTTGAGTTAGGCTTAAACTAAAAATATATTTCAGGTTAGGGTTAGGGTGTAAGTTTAGGGTTATGGTTAGATTCAGGTTTAATGTTAGTGTTTGAGTTAGAGTCGGGTTAGGTTCTGGTTCAGGTCAGGGTTATGGTGTAGAGCTAGGGTTAGTGTTAGGTCTAGCATTTGGGTCAGGGTTAAAGTAATGATATATTTCAAGTTAGGCTTAGGGTGTAGGTTTAGGGTTATGGTTAGATTTAGGTTTAGAGTTTGTGTTTGAGTTAGAGTCAGTGTAGGTTAGGGTTTGGGTCAGGATTCTGGTGTATGCTTAGGATAGGTTTAGGTTTATCATCTGAGTTATGTCTAATGAAATGATATATTTTAGGTTAGGGTTAAGGTGTAAGATTAGGGTTAAGGTTATATTAAGGTTTAATGTTAGTGTTTGAGTTAGAGAAAGGATTTGTTTTGGGTTCGGTTCAAGGTTTAGATGTATGGGTAGGATTAGGGTTAATTCCTGCATTTGAGTTAGGGTTAAAGTAATGATATATTTCAGGTTAGGGTTAGGGTATATGTTTAGGCTTATGGTTAGATTTGTTTTTAGTGTTAATGTTTGAGTTAGAATAAGGTTTTGGGTTAGGGTAATGGTGTAGGGCTAGGGTTAGGGTAGGTCTAGCATTTGAATTAGGGTTAAAGTAATGATATATTTCAGGCTAGGGTTAGGGATTAAGTTTAATGTTATGGTTAGATTTAGGTTTACTGTTAGTGTTTGAGTTAGAGTAAGATTTAGCTTTGGGTTCGGGTCAAGGTTAAGGTGTACGGCTAGGGTCAGGGTTAGGTCTAGCATTTGAGTTAGGGTTAAAATAATGATATATTTCAGATTAGATTAGGGTTTAAATTTAGGGTTACGGTTAGATTTAGTTTTAGTGTTAGTGTTTGAGTTAGAGTCTGGGTTTAGGTTAGGGTTAGAGTTTAAGGATAGTTCTAGGGTTAGGGTTAGGGTTATGATTAAGGGATTGTGTTAGGGTTAAAGTAATGATATATTTCAGGTTAGGGTTAGGGTGTTAGTTTATGGTTACGGTTAGATTTGGGTTTAGTGTTAAGAGTTTGAGTTAGAGTCGAGGATAGGTTAGGGTTTGGGTCACGGTTTAGGTGTAGTGCTAGGATTATGGTTAGGTCTAGCATTTCAGTTAGGGTTAAAGTAATGATGTATTTTAGTCTTGGTTTAGGGCGTCAGATTCGGTTATGGTTAGAATTAGGTTTATTGTTAGTGTTTGAGTTACAGTTCTGGTTAGGTTAGGGTTTGGGTCAGGGTTAAGGTGTAAGGCTAGGGTTAGAGTTAGGTCTATCATTTGAGTTAGGATATAAGTAATGTTAGGATTCAGGTTAGGGATTGGGGGTAAGTTTAGAGTTACATATAAATTTAGGTTTAGTGTTAGTTTTTGAGTTAGACATTAGGTTAGGCTTGTGTTCGGGTCCAGGTTTAGGTGTAGGGCTGAGGTTAGGGTTAGTTCTAGCAATTGAGTAAGGTTTAAAGAAATGCTATATCATTGGGAACCAGCAGTTAGCGTAATGGCTATGTCACTGGACTCCCACGTAGTCGACCGCGGTTCGTGTCCCGGACCCGGTGGCTTAAAACTCACGCCGGGCGCGTGTGCGTGCGTGCCCAAGATCCCGAGAGGAGAATGGAGGAGAAGGGATTGCAGCGTGACCATCCCCTCTGGGGGGTGATTTCTCGCTTTCTGTCTCTATGTCTCTCTTTGTATGTCTGGCGAGCGCAAGCGCCCTATAGCGAAAACCTCTCCAAAAAAAAAAAAAAAAAAAGAAATGCTATATCATGTTAGGATTAGGATGTAAGTTTAGGGTTACTCAAACACTAACACTAAACCTAAATTTAACCATAACCCTAATCTTACCCCATAACCCTAACCTAAAAACCTAACATTACTTTTACACTAACTCAAATGTTAGACCTAACCCTAACCCTACACCTACACCTTAACCCTGACCTGAACCATAACTTAACCCAAGTTCAAACTCATACACTAACACTAAACCTAAATCTAACCGTTACCCGAATCTTACGCCCTAACCCTAGCTTGAAATATATCATTACTTTAACCCTAACTCAAATGCTAGACCTGACCCTAACCATAGCCCTACACCTTAACCCTTACACGAACCCTAACCTACAACTGACTCTAACTCAAATACTAGCACTAAAACAATATTTAACCTGAACACTAATATTACGACCTAAACCTGACCTGAAATATATCATTACTTTAACCCTAACTCAAATGATAGAACTAACCCTACCCCTAGCCCTACACCTTAACCTTGACTTGAACCCAAACAAAAACCTTACTCTAATTCAAATACTAACACTTAACCTAAATTTAACCATAACCCTAATCTTACGTACTAAACCTAACCTAAAATATATCATTACTTTAATCCTAACTCAAATGCTAGACCTAACCCTAACCCTACCCTACATCTTAACTCTGATCTGAACCCTAACCTATACCTGATTCTAACTCAAACACTACAGCTAAAGCTAAATTTAACTATAAAGCTATTCTTATGCCCTAATCATAACTCAAACTATATCATTACTTTAACCCTAACTCAAATGCTAGACCTAAACCTAACCCTGGCCATACACCTTAACCCTGACCGGAACCCTAACCTAATCTGGACTCTAACTCAAACACTAACACTAAACCTAAATCTAACCGTAACCTTAAACTTTTACCCTAAACCTTACCTGAAATATATCATTACTTTAACCTTAACTCAAATACTAGAACTAAATTTAACCCTAGCCCTACACCTGAACCCAAACCCGAAAACTAACCTACACGTGACTATAACTCAAACACAAACACTAAACCTAAATCTCACCATAACCCTAATCATATGCCATAATCCTAACTTTGAATATATCAATACTTTGACCCTAACTCAAATGCTAGAATTAACTCTAACCCTACCCCTACAATTAACCTTGACCCGAACCCAAACCAAAAAGTTTCTCTAACTCAAAAACTAACACTAAAACTAAATCTAACTATAACCCTAATCTACACCCTAAACCTAACCTGAAATACATTAATACTTTAACCCTAATTGAAATGTTAGATCTAAACCTAATCCTAGCCCTACAACTGACCCCTGACCTGAATCCTAACCTACACCTGATTCTAACTGAAACACAAACTCTAAACTAAAATCTAACCATAACCCTAAATTTATACCCTTACCCTAACTTGAAATATATCATTACTTTAAACCTAACTCGAATGCTAGACCTAACCCTGACCCTAGCCTTACACCTTAACCTTGACCCGAATTCCAAACCTAAACTTTACTCTAACTAAAACACTAACACCAATCCTAAATCTAACCATAACCCTAAACTAACTCCCTAACCCTAACCTGAAATATATCATTACTTTAACCCTAACTCACATGATAGATCAAACTCTACCCCTAGCCCTACACCTGAACCCTGACCCAAACCCTAATGTACACCTGACTTTAACTAAAACACAAAGACTAAGCCTAAATTTCACAGTAACACTGATGTTACACCATAATTCTAGCCTGGTATATATAATTACTTTAACTCTAACTCAAATGCTTGACCTAACCCTAACCCAATCCCTACAACTTAACCTTGACCCGAACCCTATTATTCACTAGACTCTAACTCAAACACTAAACCTAAATCTAACTGTAACCCTAAACTTACATCCTAACCGTAACCTGAAATATATCATTACTTTAACACTAACTCAAATGCTAGACCTAACTCTAACCCTACCCCTACACTAGAACCCTGCCCCAAACTCTAATCTACACCTGACTCTAACTCAAACACAAACACTAAATCTAAATCTCACCATAATCCTAATATTACACCATAATCATAACCTAGTCTATATCATTACTTTAACCCTAACTCAAATGCTAGAACTAACCCTAACCATACCCCTGCAACTTAACTTTGACCCGAAACCAAACCAAAACCTTTCTCTAACTCAAAAACTAACATTAAAGCTAAATCTAACAGAAACCTTAAGTTTACACCCTTGCCCTAACCTGAAATATAACATTACTTTAGCCTACACCTGAACCATGACCGAACCCTAACCTACACCTGACTCTAACTCAAATACAAACAATAAACCTAAATCTAACCATAACCCTAAACTTACACCCTAACTGTAACCTGAAATATATCATTTCTTTAACCCTAACTCAAATGCTAGACCTAAACCTAACCCTAGCCCTACAACTGAACCCTGATCTGAACCCTAACATTCACTTGACTCTAACTCAAACACAAACACTAAACCTAAATCTCACCATAACTATATTCTTACACCATAATCCTAACCTGTAATATATCATTACTTTTACCATAACTCAAATGCTTGAACTAATCGTAACCCTACCCCTATAACTTCACCTTGACCCGAACCCAAACCCAAACCTTTCTCTAACTCAAACACTAACACTAAACCTAAATCTATACATAACCCTAATCTTACACCCTAACCCTAACCTGAAATATCTCATTACTTTAACCCTAACTCAAAGGCTATACCTTACCCTAACCCTAGACCTACAACTTAACCATGACCCAAACTCAAACCTAAAGCTTACTCTAACTCAAACACTAACACATAACCTAAATTTAACCATCACCCTAGTCTTACGCCCAAACCCTAATCTGAATCCTAACATTTCTTTAACCGTAACTCAAATCCTAGACCTAACCCTAACCATAGCCCAACACCTTAACCCTGACACAAACTCTAACCTAACTCGAACTCTAACTAAAATACTAACAGTAAACCTAAATCTAACCATAACCCTAACCTTATGCTCTAATCCTAACCTAAAGTATATCATTATTATAATCCTAACTCAAATACTAGACCTAACCCTACCACAAGCCCTACACCTTAACCTTGATCCGAACCCAAACTTAAAACTTATTCTAACTCAAACACTAACACTAAACCTAAATCTAACCATAACCCTAAACATACCCCCTAACCCTAATCTGGAATATATCATTTCTTTAACCCTAACTCAAATGTTAGACCTAACCCTAAACCTAGCACTACAACTTAACCTTGACTCAAACCCAAACCTAAACTTTACTCTAATTCATACACATACACTAAACATAAATCTAACCCCAAACTTACACACTAACTCTAACCTGAAATATACCATTACTTTAACCCTAACTCACATGCTAGACCTAACCCTAACCCTGGCCCTATAACTGAACCCTTACCCAACCCCTAACTTATCCCAGACTCTATCTAAAACACTAGCACTCAACCTAAATCTAACTGTAACTCTAAACTTACACCTTAACCCTAAACTGCACTATAGAATTACTTTAACCCTAACTCAAATTCTAGACCTAACCCTAACCCTAGTCCTTCACCTTAACCTTGACCCAAACCAAAACCTAAACCTTATTCTAACTCAAACACTAACACTAAACTTAATCTAACCATTTCACCAAACTTTTACCCTAATCCTAACCTGAAATACATCATTACCTAACTCAAATACAAGACCTAACAATAACCCTAGCCCCACACCTTAACCTTGACCCGAACCCAAACCTAAACCTTACTCTAGCTCAAGCACAAACACTAAACCTAAATCTAACCATAATCCTAAACATACGCCCTTACCCTAACAAGGATTATATCATTTCTTTAACCCTAACTCCAATGCTAGGTTTATACCTAACCCTAGACCTACATCTTAACATTGACCCAAACCAAAACCTAAAAGTTATTCTAAATCACACACTAACCCTAAACCTAAATCTAACCATAACCCTAAACTTAAACCCTAACCCTAACGTGAAATACATCATTTCTTTAAACCTAACTGAAATGCTAGACCTAACCCTAACACTAGCCCTCCACCTTAACCTAGACCCAAACAGAAAACTATCCCGAATTCTAACTCAAGCACAAACACAAAAACAAAATCTAATTGTAACCCTAAACTTACACCCTTACCCTAACCAGGCTTATATCATTACTTTAACACTAACTCCAATGCTAGACTGAAACCTAACCCTAGACCTACACCTGAAACCTGACCTGAACCCAAACCTAAATCTTACTCTAGCTCAAACACTAACACTAAACCTAAATCTAACTGTAATTCTAAAGTTACATGCTAACTCTAACCTGAAATATATCATTACTTTAAGCCTAACTCAAATGCAAGACAGAACCCTGACACTAGCCCTATACCTTAAACCTGACTGGAAAACTAACCTAAATCTTACTCTAAATCAAATACTAACACTAAACCTAAATCTCACAGTAACACTAAACTAACAACCTAACCCTAACATGAAATACATCATTACTTTAACCCTAACACCAATGCTAGACCTAACCCTAATCCTAGCCCTATACCTGAACCCTGACCCGAACACTAACATCCATCTGATTCTAACTCAAACACAAACACTAAACCTAAATCTAACCATAACCCTATACTTACACCCTAATCCTAACCTGGAATATATCATTACTTTAACCCTATCTCAAATGCTAGACCTAACCCTAACCCTAGACCTACTCCTAAAAAACTGACTCAAACTCTAACCTACACCTGATTCTAACTCAAACACTTACACTAAACCTAAATCTTACCATAACACTAATTTTACACCCTAAATCCAATCTGAAATATATCACTACTTTAATCCTAATTCAAATGCTAGACCGAACCCTAACCTGAGCCCTACACTTGAACCTTGACCCGAAACCAAACCTAAAACTTACTCTTACTCAAACACTAACACTAAACCTAAATCTAGCTGTAACCCTAAACCTACATCCTAACCCTAACCTGAAATATATCATTTCTTTAAACCCACCTCAAATACTTGACCTAAACTTAACCCTAGCCCAACAACTTAACCCTGACCCAAACCCTTACCAAAATCTTACTCTAACTCAAACACTAACACTAAACCTAAATCTAAACTTAACCCTATACTTACATCCTAACCCTAACCTGGAATATAGCATTACTTTTACCCTAACTAAAATGCTAGACCTAACCCTAACCCTAGCCCTACACCTGAACCCTGACCCGAACCCTATCCTATAGTTGACTATAACTCAAACACTAACACTAAACCTAAAACTAACCGAAACCTTAATCTTACACCTTAAATCTAACCTGAAGTATATAATTACTTTAACCCTAACTCAAATGCATGACCTAACCCTTACCCTAGCCCTGCACAAGAACCCTGATCCAAACCCAAACCTAAACTGTACTCTAACTCAAACACTAACACTAAACAGAAATTTAACCTAAACCTAAACTTACACCCTGACCCTAACCTGAAATATATCATAACTTTAAGCCTAACTCATATGCTATACGTAACCCTAAACCTAGCCCTACACCTGAGCCCTTACCCAAACCTTAATCTAAACTGGACTCTAACCCAAACACTAACACTAAACGTAAATATAACTGTAAACCTAAACTTACACCCTAACCCTAACCTGGAATATATAATTACTTTAACCCTAACTCAAATGCTAGACCTAACCCTAACACTAGCCCTTCACCTTAACCTTGACCTGAACCCAAATCTAAACCTTACTCTAACTCAAACAACACTAAACATAAATCTAACCATAACACTAAACTGACACACTAATCGTAACCTGAAATATATCATTACTTTAACCCTAACTCAAATGCTAGACCTAACACTAACCCTAGCCCTAAACCTGAAGCCTTACCCGAACTCTAACCTACAGCTTAATCTAACTCAAACACAAACACTAAATCTAAATCTAACTGTAAACCTAAACTTACAGGCTAACCCTAACCTGGAATATATCATTACTTTTACACGAACTCAAATGCTAGACATAACTCTAACCCTAGCCCTGCACCTGAACACTGACTCGAACTCTAACTTACACCTGACTCTAACTCAAATACTAACACTAAATCTAAATCTTACCATAACACTAATTTTACACCCTAAATATAACCTGAAATAATCATTACTTTAACCCTAACTCAAATCCTAGACATAACCCTAAGCCTAGCATGACACCTTAACCCTGATCCGAAACCTAAACTAAATGTTACTCTAACTCAAACACTAACACTAAACCTAAATCTAACTGTAACCCTAAACTTACCTCCTAACCCTAACCTGGAATATTTCATTACTTTAACCCTAACCCTAGCACTATCCTTAAACTCTAACTGTAACCCTAAACTTACCTCCTAACCCTAACCTGGAATATTTCATTACTTTAACCCTAACCCTAGCACTATCCTTAAACTCTAACTGTAACCCTAAACTTACCTCCTAACCCTAACCTGGAATATATCATTACTTTAACCCTAACTCAATTTCTAGACCTACACCTAACCCTAGCCCTTCACTTAACCTTGACCCGAACCCAAACCTAAATCTTACTCTAACTCAAACACTAACAGTAAACCTAAATCTAACCATAACACTAAACTTACACACTAACCTAACCTGGAATATATCATTACTTTAACCCTAACTCAAATGCTTGACCTAACCCTAACCCTGGCCCTAAACCTTAACCCTAACCCGAACCCTAACCTAAATCCGACTCTAACTCAAGCACTAACACTAAACATAAATCTAACCGTAACCCTAAACTTACGCCCTAACAATAACTAGGAATATATCATTACTTTAACCCCAACTCTAATGCTAGACATAACCCTAACCCTAGCCCTACACCTGAATCCTGACCCGAACCCTAACCTACACCTGACTCTAACTCCAACACATTTACTAACCCTAAATCTAACCGTAACTCTAATCTATATATCATTACTTTAACCCTAAATCAAATGCTTGACCTAACCCTAACCCAAGCCCTACACCTTAATCTTTTTTTTTTTTTCACACTATGAGAGTTAATTTTATTTCTTCAAGGGCTCATATTGCAAGCATTAAACCAAGCATGGACTTTGATTCTGTGGGACCACATTCACATATTAATGTAAAAGCAAACTGTGTTCCACATACCTGGATGGAAACTAAAGGCTCATGGTTAATCCCATTGTAGTTTTAGAATTTCTACAACCTAGACCTCAGTATTTACAGGTCTTTCAGGTTCTTCTGGATGTCCCACAGCATATCTGCACTCTTCTTGAGCTGAGCAACCTCGTCATCCTTCAGCTTCTGGTTGATAATACTGGTCAATCCCTGAGCATTAAGGATACACAAAAGGCTCAGGAAGACTTCATTCTCAATGCCATACATCCTCTTCACCATGGTTGACACTGGATGAATCCTGGACTGGTTTTTCAACATGGATTCAATGAGATCAGCCACACTTAATCCAATTGCCCAGTTGGTATATCCTTTTAGCTTGATGACTTCATAGGCACTTTCAACAACCATCTTATGCACTTCCTTCCAATTTTTGCTGTCATCAACTGTCCCCATTTCTGGATTCAGTTCCTGGAGAGAAACACCCGCCACATTCACACCACTCCACACGGCCAGACTTGGATCGCCATGTTCTCCCAAAATCCATCCGGGGCAGCTGGTGGGATGAACGCCAAGTTTTTTAGCCATGAGATAGCGAAATCTAGCAGAATCCAGATTACACCCACTTCCGATCACACGGTGTTTGGGCAAGTCACTTAGTTTCCAGGTAACATAAGTGAGAATGCGCTCTAAGCTCGACTGTTCCAGACATCTCTAGAGCTTTCTCTGCCCTGTGCACAATGGCAACTCTTATGGATAAACTCATTGCACCAGTTGCAGAAGAAGAGGCAACATTCCCTGACAATAAGGTCACTGTAGTGGGTGTTGGACAAGTTGGTATGGCATGTGCGATCAGCATTCTGGGAAAGTCTCTGACTGATTAACTTACCCTGGTGGATGTTTTGGAAGATAAGCTCAAAGGAGAAATGATGGATCTGCAGCACGGAACCTTATTTCTTCATACACTTAAAATTGTGACAGATAAAGATTACTCTGTGACTGCCAATTCCAAGATTGTGGTCGTGACTGCTGGAGTCCATCAACAGGAGAGGGAGAGTTGTCTCAACCTGGTGCAAAGAAATGTTAATGTCTTCAAATTCATTATTACCCAGATCGTCAAGTACAGCCCCAACTGCATCATAACTGTGGTTTCCAACACAGTGGACATTCTCACTTATGTTACCTGCACCTTAATCTTGACCCAAAAACAAACCTAAACCTTACTCTAACTCAAACACTAACACTAAATTTTTAACTAAACATAACCCTAAACTTGCACCCTAATCCTAACCTGAAATATATCATTACATTAAACCTAACTCAAATACTAGACCTAACATTACCATAGGGACTATACCTTAAGCTTGACCCGAACCCTAACCTAAACCTTACTCTAACACAAACACAACAACTAAACCAAAACCTAACTATAACCCTAAACAAACACCCTAACACTAACCTGGAATACATCATTACTTTAACCTTAACTCAAATGCTAGACTTAACCTTAACACTAGCCCTACAACTTAACCTTGAAACGAACCCAAAACTAAACCTTACTCTAATTCAAAAACTAATACTAAACATAAATCTAACCATAACCATAAACATACTCCCTAACTCTAACCTGAAATATATCATTACTTTAACCCTAACTCAAATGCTAGACCTAATACTAACCCTAGCCCTAATCCTTAACTCTGATCCGAACCCTAACCTAACCCGGACTTTAACTCTAACAGTAACGCTAAACCTAAATCTAACCAAAAACATAAACTTACACCCTAACCCTAACCGGAAATATATCATTTCCTTAACCCTAACTCAAATGCTAGACCTAATACTAACCCTAGCCCTAATCCTTAACTCTGATCCGAACCCTAACCTAACCCGGACTTTAACTCTAACAGTAACGCTAAACCTAAATCTAACCACAAACATGAACTTACACCCTAACCCTAACCGGAAATATATCATTTCCTTAACCCTAACTCAAATGCTAGACCTAATACTAACCCTAGCCCTAATCCTTAACTCTGATCCGAACCCTAACCTAACCCGGACTTTAACTCTAACAGTAACGCTAAACCTAAATCTAACCACAAACATGAACTTACACCCTAACCCTAACCGGAAATATATCATTTCCTTAACCCTAACTCAAATGCTAGACCTAATACTAACCCTAGCCCTAATCCTTAACTCTGATCCGAACCCTAACCTAACCCGGACTTTAACTCTAACAGTAACGCTAAACCTAAATCTAACCACAAACATGAACTTACACCCTAACCCTAACCGGAAATATATCATTTCCTTAACCCTAACTCAAATGCTAGACCTAAACCTTACCCTAGCCCTACACCTTAACCGTGACCCGAACCCTTACCTAAACCTTACTCTAACTCAAAGAATAACACTAAACCTAAATCTAACCTTAACGCTAAACTTACACCATAACCCTAACCTTGAATATATCATTACTTTAACCCTAACTCAAATGTTAGACCTAATACTAAACCTCGCGCAAAACCTTAACCCGAACCCTAACACTATCCTTAAACTCTAACCCTAACCCTAACACTATCCCTAAACTCAAATGTTTGACCTAATACTAAACCTCGCGCAAAACCTTAACCCGAACCCTAACACTATCCTTAAACTCTAACCCTAACCCTAACACTATCCCTAAACTCAAACCCTAACCCAAACCCTAACCTAACCCGGACTCTAACTCAAACACTAACACTAAACGTAAATCTAAATGTAACCATAATCTTACACCATAATCCTAACCTGGAATATATCATTACTTTAACCCTAACTCAAATATTAGACCTAATACTAAACCTCGTGCAAAACCTTAACCCGAACCCAAACCCTAACCTAACTCGGACTCTAACTCAAACACTAACGCTAAACCTAAATCTAACCATAACCCTAAACTTACACCCTAACCCTAACCTGAAATATATCATTTCTTAAACCCTAACTCAAATACTAGACCTAACCCTAACACTAGCCCTACACCTTAACCCTGACCCTAAACCTAACCTAACCCGGACTCTAACTCAAACACTAACACTAAATATAAATCTAAATGTAACCATAACCTTATGCCATAATCCTAACCTGGAATATATCATTACTTTAACCCTAACTCAAATGCTACAACTAACACTAACTTTACCCCTACACCTTAACCCTGACCCGAACACTAACCTAAACCTTACTCTAACTCACACACTAACACTAAAACTAAATTGAACCATAACCCTAATATTACGCCCTAAATATAACCTGAAATATATCATTACTTTAACCCTAACTCAAATTCTAAACCTAACACTAACACTAGCCCTACACCTTAACCTTGACCAGAACCCAAACCTAAACGTTACTCTAACTCAAACACTAACACTAAACCTAAATCTAACTGTAACCCTAAACATACACCCTAACCCTAACATGAAATATATCTTTACTTTAACCCTAACACAAATGATAGACCTAACCCTAATCCTAGAACTTCTTCTTAACCTTAACCTGAATGCTAACCTAAACCTTACTCTAAGAAAAACACTAACATTAAACCTAAATCTAACTGTAACCCTAAACTTACACCCTAATCCTAACCTGGAATATATCATTACTTTAACGCTAACTCAAATGGTAGACCTAACACTAACCCTAGCCCTACACCTGAACCCTGACCCAAACCCTGACCTACACCTGACTCAAACTCAAACACAAACATTAAACCTAAATCTAACCATAACCCTAATCTTACGCTCTAAATCAAACCTAAAATTTATCATTACTTTAACCCTAACTCAACTGCTAGATGTATTCCTAACACTAGCCCTACACCTTATACTTGACACGAACCCAAACCTAAACCTGACTCTAACTTAAACACTAACACTAAACGTAAATGTAACCATTACACCCTAACACTAACCTGAAATATATTGTTAATTTAATCCATACTCAAATGCTCGACCTAAGCCTAACCCTATCCCTACAACTTTACCCTGACCCGAACCCTAACCTAAACCTTACTCTCACTCGAACACGAACACTAAAACTAAATCGAACCATAACCCTAATCTTATGCCCTAAATATAACCTGAAATATATCATTACACTAACCCTAACTCAAATACTAGACCTAACCCTAACCCTAACCCTACACCTTAACCTTGACCTGAACCCAAACCTAAATGTTACTCTAACTCAAACACTAACACTAAACCTAAATCTAAGCCTAACACTAAACTTACACCCTAACACTAACCTGAAATATATCATTAATTTAACTTTAAATCAAATGCTAGACCTAACCCTAACCCTAACCCTACACCTAAATCTTGACCCGAACCCTAACCTAAACCTTATTCTAACTCAAACACTAACAATAAACCTAAATCTAACCAAAACCCTAAACTTACACCCTAATCCTAACCTGGAATACATCAATACTTTAACCCTAACTCAAATGCTAGACCTAACACTAATGCTAGCCCTAAAACAGAACCTTGACCCAAACCCAAAAGTAAACCTTACTCTAACTCAAGCACTTAATCTATACCTAAATCTACCCATAACCCTAAACTTACACCATAACCCTAACCTGAAATATATCATCATTTTAACCCTAACTCAAATGCTAGACCTAAACCTAACCATAGCCCTACACCTTAACCTTGACCTGAACCCAAACCTTAACCTTATTCTAACTCAAACACTAACACTAAACCTAAATCTAACTGTAACCCTAAACTTACAACCTAACCCTAACCTGAAATATATCATTACTTCAAACCTAACTCAAATACTTGTCCTAAGCCTAACCCTATTTCCTACACATTGACCCTGACCTGAACCCTAATCTAACCTGGACTCTAACTCAAACACTAACACTAAACCTAAATTTCAACATAACCATAATCTTATGCCATTATCCTAACCTGGAATATATCATTACTTTAACCCTAACTCGAAGGCTAGAACTGAGAAGAAGCCACGGGCCTTCAGGAGAAGGTTCCACATGGCTACAATGAACTAGATTTTTAAGGGAATGAAGATTTTCTACTAATAATTCAGCCTCCAACAAAC
>NW_006159486.1:1926822-1966668 GCF_000334495.1 Tupaia belangeri chinensis | reverse complement strand
GGAAAAAAATATATCTATTCAATGACTGCAGTAGGATATGTGGCCCCAGCTAGGTGCTACTTTATAGGATATGTAAATTTAGACTTGTGCTCATGGAAATGTGTGTGTCACCTGTGTTTGCTATGAGGGTATTTGGATTGATTAGGGTCTTTGGAGATTCAATAAAATGTGGGGGAAAATGGTATAGAAAGCAAACATAGATAACAGAGACAGTGTGGGAGGAGAGCGGGAGGTGGCAGAGGGTAAGAGATAGGGAATCAAGGATGGGGGGAAAAAAAGCAAAACATACAGAAAACAAGAAATGGAAGATCAATTGCTGACAATAACATGTTTGTTGATGTGCTTGATTGAGGCAATATACAGTATACTCTGGATGGAAAATCTCATTTTCTATGCTGTAATGATGTACAGTGAATGAATGCAAATAAATAAATAGAAAAAAAAAAAAAGGCTGGAACTAACTCTAACCCTACCCCTACACATTAACCCTGACCCGAACCTTAGCCTAAACATAACTCTAACTCAAACACTAACACTAAAACTAAATTGAACCGTAACCCTAGTCTTACAACCTAAATATAACCTGAAATATACCATTACTTTAACCCTAACTCAAATGCTAGACCTAAACCTAAACCCAGACCTACACCTTAACCTTGATCAAAACCTAACCTGAACCTTACTTTAACTCAAACACTAACACTAAACCTAAATCTAACTGTAACCCTAAACTTACACCCTAAAAATAACCAGGAATATATCATTACTTTAACCCCAACTCAAATGCTACACCTAACATTAACCCTAACCCTACACTTGAACCCTGACCCTAATTTTAACCTACACCTGACTCAAACTCAAACATTTACCAAACCTAAATCTAAGAGTAACCCTACTCTTACACCCAAAATCTAACCTGAAATATATCATTACTTTAACCCTAACTCAAATGCTAGACCTAACCTTACTCTAGCCCAACACTTTAAGCTTGACCCGAACACTAACTCTAACTCAAACACTAACACTAAACCTTACTCTAACTCAAACACTAACACTAAACCTAAATCTAACCGTAACCCTAAACTTAAACACTTAACCCTAACCTGGAATATATCATTACTTTAACCCTAACTCAAATGCTAGACCTAAACCTAAACCCAGACCTACACCTTAACCTTGATCAAAACCCAAACTAAACCTTACTCTAACTCAAACACTAACACTAAACTTAAATCTAACCATGACACTAAACTTACACACTATCCCTAACCCAAAATATATCATTACTTTAACCCTAACTCAAATGCTAGGCCTAACCCTAACCCTAGCCCTACAACTGAACCCTGACCCAAACCCTACCCTAACCCTACTCTAACACAAACACTACAACTAAACCTAAATCTAACCATAACCCAAAACTTACGCCCTATCCCTAACGTGGAATATATCATTACTTTAACCCTAACTCAAATGCTAGACCTAACACTAACCCTAGCCCTACACCTGAACCCAGACCACAAACCTGACCTACACCTGACTTTAACTCAAACACAAACACTAAACCTAAATTTAACTGTACCTCTAATCTTATGCCCTAAATCTAACTTGAAATTTATCATGACTTTAACCCTAACTCAACGGCAAGACCTAATATTAACCCTAGCCCTACACTTATCATTGACCTGAACACAAACCTAAACTTTATTCTAACTCAAACACTAACACTAAACCTAAATCTAACCATAACCCTAAACTTACACCCTAACCCTAACCTGAAATATATCATTTCTTAAACTCTAACTCAAATGCCAGACCTAACCCTAACCCTAGCCCTACACCTAAACCCTGACCCGAACTCTAATCTAACCCAAACTCTAACTCAAAGACTAACACTAAACGTAAATCTAAATGTAACACTAATCTTACACCATAATCCTAACCTGGAATATATCATTACTTTAACCTAAGTCAAATGCTACAACTAACCTTAACTCTACCCCTAAACCTTAACCCTGATCAAACCCTAACCTAAACCTTACTCTAACTCAAACCCAAACACTAAACCTAAATCTAACCACAACCCTAAACTTACACACTATCCCTAACCCTAAATATATCATTACTTTAACCCTATCTCAAATGGTACACCTAACCCTAACCCTAGCCCTATACCTTAACCCTGATCCGAACCCTAACCTAAACTTACACACTATCCCTAACCCTAAATATATCATTACTTTAATCCTAACTCAAATGCTAGACCTAACCCTAACCCTAGCCCTATACCTTAACCCTGATCCGAACCCTAACCTAAACTTACACACTATCCCTAACCCTAAATATATCATTACTTTAATCCTAACTCAAATGCTAGACCTAACCCTAACCCTAGCCCTATACCTTAACCCTGATCCGAACCCTAACCTAAACTTACACACTATCCCTAACCCTAAATATATCATTACTTTAATCCTAACTCAAATGCTAGACCTAACCCTAACTCTAACCCTACACCTGAACACTGACCCAAAACCTAACCTAACACGGACTCTAACTCAAAGACTAACACTAAACATAAATCTAACTGTATCCCTAAACTTACAAACTATCCCTAAACTGGAATATATCATTTCTTTAACCCTAACTCAAATGCTAGACCTAACCCTAACCCTACACCTTAACCTTGACCCAAACCCAAACCTAAACCTAACTCTTACTCTAACTCAAAACCTAAATCTAACCATACCCTAAACTTACAGCATAACCCTAACCTGGAATATATCATTACTTTAACCCTAACTCAAATGCTAGACCTAACCCTAACCCTAGCCCTACAACTTAACCTTGACCCGAACCTAAGCCAAATCCTTTCTCTAACTCAAACACTAACACTGAACCTAAATCAAACCATAACCCTAATCTTATGCCCTAAATCTAACCTGAAATAAATCATTACTTTAACCCTACCTCAAATGCTAGAACTAAAACTAACCCTAGCCCTTCACCTGTACCCTGACCCGAAACCTAATCTACACCTGACTTTAATTCAAACACAAACACTGAACCTAAAATTAACTGTAACCCTAATCTTATGCCCTAACTCTAATCTGAAATATATCATTACTTTAACACTAACTCAAATGCTAGACCTATCCTTAACCCTAGTCCTACACCATAACCCTTAAGCGAACTCAAACTGAAACCTTTCGCAGACTCAAACACTAACACTGGACCTAAATCTAAACTTAACCCGAATCTTAGAACATAACCCTAACCTGAAACATAACATAACCTTAACCCTAACTCTAATGCTAGACCTATCCCTAATTATAGTCCTACACCTTTTCCCTGACACGAACCTTAACCTCACCCGGACTCTAACTCAACCACTAACACTAAACCTAAATCTAATCATAACCCTAATCTTATGCCTGAACCCTAACCTGAAATATATCATTGCTTTAACCCTTACTCAAATTCTAGATCTAACACTAACCATAGACCTACACCTCAACCGTGACCCGAACTCAAACCTAAACCTTACTGTAACTCAAACACTAACACTAAACCTAACTAACCTTAACCCTAAGCTTAAACACTAATCCTAACCTGAAACCTAACATTATTTTAACCCTAAATCAAATGCTAGACCTAATGCTAACCCTAGCCCTACACCACAACCCTGACCCAAACACTATCCTAAACCTGACTCTAACTCATTCACTAACACTAAACATAAATCTAAAATAACCCTAATCTTAGTCCATAACCATAACATTAAACCTTACATTACTTTAACCCTAACTCAAATATTAGACCTAACCCTAAACCTAGTCCTACACCATAACCCAGACACGAACCCTAACCTAACCCGGACTATATCTCGAACACTAACACTAATCCTGAATCTAAGAGTAACCTTAATTTTACTCCTTAACCCTAACCTGAAATATATCATTGCTTTAACCCTAACTCAAATGGTATCCCAAAATCTAACTCTAGCCCTACACCTTAACCCTGACCGGAACCCAAACCTAAAACTTACTCTAACTCATACAGTAACACTGAACCTAAATCTACCCATAAACCTAATATTATGCCCTATCCCTAACCAGAAATCTATCATTACTTTAACCCTAACTCAAATGCTAGATGTAACTCTAACCCTAGCACTGTACCTTAAGGCTGATCCGACACCAAAACTAAAGCTTACTCTAACTCAAAAGCTAAAACTAAACCTAAATCTAACCGTAACCCTAATCTTACTCCCAAACTCTAACCTGAAACCTAACATTCTTTTATCCCAAACTCAAATGCTAGACCTAACCATAACCAAAGCCCTACACCTGAACACTGACCCGAACCCTAACCTTACCCGGACTCTAACACAAACACAAACACTAAACCTAAATGTAAACATAACGCTAATTTTATGCCCTAACCCAAACCTAAAATGTATAATTACTTTAACCCTAACTAAAATGCTACACCTAACCCAAACCCTAGCCCTAGAACTTAATCCTGACCAGAACCCTAACTTAACCCTGACTCAAGCTCAAACACTAACACTAAGCAAAAATATGAACTTAAAACTAATCTTACACCCAAACACTAACCGAAACCTAATTGTAACCGTAACACAATTGCTATACATATTCCTAACCCAAGCCCTACACCTTTACCCTGACCCAAAACCTAACCTAAGCCTGACAGTAACTGAAACACTAACACTCAACTTAAATCTAACCATAACCCTAATCTTATACCCAAACCCTATCCTGAAATCTATCATTACTTTAACCCTTACTCAAATGGTAGACATACTCATAACCCTAGCCCTATACCTTAACCCTGACCCAAACCCCAACCTAAACCTTACTCTAACTGAAACACTAACATTAAACCTAATTTTAACCATAGTCCTAATCCTATACCCTATCCCTAACCTGAAACCTAACATTAGTTTAACCCTAATTCAAATGCTAGACTTAACCATAACTGTACCCCTACAACTTAACCCTGACCTGAACCCTAACCTATCCCTGACTCTAACTGAAACACTAACACTAAACCTAAATCTGAACTTAACACTAATCTTACACCATAACCGGAAGCCAAAACCTAACATTACTTTAGCCCTAACTCAAATGTTAGGCCTAACCCAAAGCCTAGCCCTACACCTTATCCCTGACCAGACCCTAACCTAACCTGGACTCAAACTCAAACTCTAACACTAAAACTAAATCTAACCATAACCCTAATCTTACACCCTAACCCTAACCTGAAAATTTTCATTTTTTTAACACAAACTCAAATGCTACTCCATGCTCTAACCCTAGACCCAGACCTTATTCCTGACCAGAACCCACTCCTAACCAAGACTCTTACTCAAACACTAACACTAAATATAAATCTAACCATAACCCTCATCTTACGCCCTAACCCTATCCTGAAACATATTATTACCTTAACACTAACTCGAATGCTAGACCTATCCCTAAACCTAGTCCTACACCATAACCCTGACCCGAACCCAAACCTAAATCATACTCAGACTCAAACACTAACACGGAACATAAATCTAACATTGAACCTAATCTTACAGCCTAACCCAAACCTGCAACCTAAAATAACTTTAACCCTAACTCAAATGCTAGAACCTAAGCCTAACCCTAGACCTTCACCCTAACCCTGACCTGAACCCTAACCTAACCCAGACTCTAACTCAGACACTAACACTAAACCTATATATAATCTTAACCCTAGTCTTACACCCTTACTGTAACCTGAAATATATCAATACTTTAACCCTTACTCCAATGCTAGACCTAACCCTAACACTATCACTACGTCTTAACCCTGACCCGAACCCTAATGGAAACCTGACTCTAACTCAGTCACTAACACTAAACCTAAATCTGAACTTAACCTTAATATTACACCATAACCAGAACCCAAAACCTATAATTACTTTAAACCTAACTCAAATGCTAGACCTAACCCTAACCCTATCATGACACCTATACTCTGACCCGAACATTAACCAAACCAGGACTCTATCTCAAACATTAACACTGAAAGTAAATCTAACCATAACTCTAATCTTATGCCCTAAACCTAACCATAAATATATCATTAATTTAACCCTAACTCAAATGCTAGAACTAACCCTAACCATAGACCTACACCTTAACAATGACCCGAACTCAAACCTACGCCTTACTCTAACTCAAACACTATCACTAAACCTAAATCTAATCATAACCATAAACTTAGGCCCTAACCCTAACCTAAAACCTATCATTAGTTTAACCCTAACTCAAATGCTAGACATAACTCTAACGCTAGCACTACACTGTAACACTAAACAGAACCTCAACCTAACCCGGACTCTAACTCAAACACTAACACTAAACCTAAATCTGAACATAACCCTAATCTTACACCATAACTCTAACCCATTACCTAATGTAACTGTAACCATAATTCAAATGCTAGACCTAACCCAAACCCTAGCCCTACATCTTAACCCTGGCCCGAACCCTAACCTAACACAGATTCTCACTCAAAAACTAACACTAAACCTAAATCTAACCATAACTCTAATCTTACACCCAAACCCTAACCTGAAATATATCATTACTTTAACCCTAACTCAAATGCTAGACCTAAACATAACCCAAGTCCTAAACCTTAACCCTGACCCGACCCAAACTGAAACCTTTCTCTACCTCAAACAATAACTCTAAACCTAAATCTAACTGTAACACTAATCTTACACCCTAACCCTAACCTGAAACCTTACATTACTTTAAACCTAACTCAAATGCTAGACTTAACCCAAATCCTAGACCTACATCATAACCCTGACACGAACCCACACCTAAACCTCATTCTAACTCAAACACTAACACTGAAGCTAAATCTAACTGTAACCCTAATATTAAGCCCTAACCCTAACCTAAAATCTATCAATACTTTAACTCTACCTGAAATGCCAGACCTAACCCTAACCCTAGTTCGTCACCTTAACGCTGATCAGAACCCAAAACTAAACCTTACTCTAATTCAAATGCTAACACTAAACATAAATCAAACCATAAACCAAAACTTACAACCTAACCCTAACCTGAAATATATCATTACTTTAACCCTAACTCAAATGCTAAACCTAACCCTAACCTTAGCCATACACCTTAACCCTCACCAAACCCAAACCTAAACCTTACTCTAACTGAAACACGAACATTAAACCTTAATCTATCCATAACTCTAATCTAACAATCTAACGGTAACCTGAAACCTATTATTATTTTAACCGCAACTCAAATGCTAGACCTAACATTTACCCTAGCCCTACACGTTAACCCTGACACAAACCCTAACCTAACCCTGACTCTTTAACTCAAACATTAACAGAAAACCTAAATCTGAAATTTACTCTAATCTTACACATAACCCTATCCTGAAACCAAGCATTACTTTAACCCTAAGTCAAATGCTAGACCTAACCCTAAACTTAGCCGAAAAATTAACCTGAACAGAACCCTAACCTAACCCAGACACTAACTGAAATACTAACACTAAAAGTAAATCTAACTGTAACCCTAATCTCATGCCATAACTCTAAATGGAAATATATCATTTCTTTAAACATAACTCAAATGCCTGACCTAAACATAACTGTAGCCCTACACCTTAACCCTGACCCGAACCCAAACCTAAACCTTGCTCTAACTCAAACACTAACACTAAACCTAAATCTAACTGTAAACCTCATCTTACATCCTAACCCTAACCTGAAACCTAACATTCTTTTACCCTAACTCAAATGCTAGAACTAACAATAACACCAGACCGACACCTTAACCCTGATGCAAAGCCTAAACTAACACTGATTCTAACTCAAACACTAACTCTAAACCTAAATCTAACCTTAACGCTAATCTTATGCCCTAACCCTAACCTGAAATATATCATTACTTTAACCACAACTCAATTGATACACCTAAACCTAACCCTAGCCCTACAGGATAACTATCACCTGAGCCCAAACCTAAACCTTACTCTAACTAAAACACTAACAGTAAACCTAAATCTTACCATTACCCTAATCTTACATCCTAAGCCTAACCAGAAATCTATCATTTTTTTTAACTCTAACTGAAATACTAAACCTAACCCAAACCCTAGCATGACACCTTAACCCTGACCCGAACCCTAACCTGACCCGTACTCTAACTCAAACATTTACAATAAACCTAAATCTGTCACCCTAATCTTTTTTTTTTTTTTTTTTTTTGGAGAGATTTTCACTGTAGGGTGCGTGCGCTCGCCAGACAGACAGAGGGAGACATAGAGACAGAAAGCGAGAAATCACCCCCCAGGGGGGATGGTCACGCCGCAATCCCTTCTCCTCCATTCTCCTCTCGGGATCTTGGGCACGCACGCACACGCGCCTGGCGTGAGTTTTTTAAGCCACCGGGTCCGGGACACAAACCACGGTCGACTACGTGGGAGTCCAGCGACATAGCAATTACGCTAAAACTGCTGATTCCCAATCTGTCACCCTAATCTTACGCACTAACCGTAACCTGAAATATATCATTACTTTCACCCTATCTGCAATGCTAGACATAACCCCAACACTAACCCTACAACTTAACCCTTAACCAAACCCAATCCTAACCCTGACTCTAAGTCAAACACTAACACTGAACCTAAATCTGAATGTCACCCTAATCTTACATCATTACCCTAACCCGAAACCTAACATAACTGTAACCCTAATTCAAATGCTAAACCTAACCCAAACCCCAGGCTACACCTTAACCCTGACCCAGACCCCAACCCAACACGGACTCCAACTCAAAGACTAACACTAAACCTAAATCTTACCATAACCCAAATCTTACACCCTAACCCTATCCTGAAATATATCATTACTTTAAAACCTATATCAAGTGCTAGACGTAATCCTAACCCTAGCCATACACCTTAACCCTGACCCAAAACCAAACCAAAACCTTTCTCCTCCTCAAACTCTAACACTAAATCTAAATCTTACCATAAAACTACTCTTACACCCTAACCCTAACCTAAAACCTAATATTACTTTAACCCTAACTCAAATGCTAGAACTAATCCTAACCCTAGAGCTACACCTTAACCGTGACCCAAACCCTATTCTAACCCTGACTCTGACCCAAACACTAACACTAACTATAAATCTGAAATTAAATCTAATCTTACAGCATAACCCTAACACGAAAACTAACATTTCTTTAAGCCAAACTCAAATGGTAGACCTAACCCTAAACCTAGCCCTTCGCTTTAACCCTGACCTGACCCCTAACCTAACCCAGACTCTAACTCAAAAACTAAGATTAAAAGTAAATCTAACTCTAACCCTTATCTTACGCCCTAACCCTAACCTGAAATATTTCATTACTTTAATGCAAAATCAAATGCTAGACCTAACCCTAACGCTAGCCCTACACATTAACCCTGAGACAAAGCCAAACCTAAACCTTACTCTAACTCAAACACTAACACTAAACCTAAATATAACAATAACACTAAGCTTAAACCCTAACCCTAACCTCAAAGCTAACATTATTTTAACCCTAACTCAAATGTTAGACCTAACTATAACCCTATTCCTACAACTTAACCCTGACCCGAACCCTAACCTAACCCTGACTCTAACTCAAACACTAACAAAACATAAATCTGAGTTTAACCCTAATATTACACCATAGCCCTAACCCAACACCTAATATAATTGTAACACTAATGCTAGACCTAACACAAACATTAGCCCTACCCCTTAACCCTGACCCGAGCCCTTAGATAACCAGGCTTCTAACTCAAACACTAACACTAAACCTAAATCTGAAATTAACCGTAATCTTACACTATAACCCTAACCGGAAAACTTACATTATTTTAAATTTACTTGAAAACTAGACCTAACCATAACCCTAGTCCTACTCCTTAACACTGAACCGAACCCAAACCTATATCTTACTCTAACTCAAACACTAACACTAAACCTAAATCTAACTGTAACCCTAATCTTACGCCATTCACTTAACTCAAAACCTAACATAACGGTAACCATAATTCAAATGCTAGACCTAACTCTAACCTTAGCCCTACACTTTAACCCTGACCTGATCCTAACCTAACCCAGATGCCAACTCAAACACTAACACTAAACCCAAATCTAACCATAACCCTAATCTTATGCCTTAACTCTAACCAGAAATATATCATTACTTTAACCTTAACTCAAATGCTAGACTGAACCCTAACCCTAGCTCTACACCTAAACCCTGACCCAAACCCTAAACTAACCCGGACTCTAACTCACACACTAACACTAAACCTATATCTAACCATAACCCTAATCGTACACCCTAACCCTAGCCTGAAACCTAACATTATTTTAACCCAAACTCAAATACTAGACCTAATGCTCACCCTTGTCCTTCACCTTAACCCTGAAACAAACCCTAACCTAACCCTGACTCTAACTCAAACACTAACACTAAACCTAAATCTGAGTATAACTCTAATCTTACACCATAACCCTAAACCGAAACCTAACATTACTTTAACCCTAACCCAAATACAATACCTAACCCTAATCGTAGCTTTACACCTTTACCCTGACTCGAACCCTAACCTTAATCTGATTCTAACTCATTCAGTAGCACTAAACCTAAATCTAAAGATAACACTAATCTTACACCCTAACCTTCACCCAAAACCAAAGATTACTTTAACCCTTACTCAAATGCTTGACCTAACCCTAACCTTAGCCCTACAACTTAACCATGATCCGAACCGTAACCTAACACTGACTCTAACTCAAACACTAACACTAAAACTAAATCTAATGGTAACCCTAATCATACACTAAACCCTAACCCAAATTCTACCATTATTTTAACCCTAACTCAAATGGTAGAACTAGCCCTAACCCTAGCCCTACACCTTAACCATGACCTGAACCCTAACCAAACCCAGACTCTAACTCAGACACTAACATTAAACCTAAATCTGAACTTAACCCTAATCTTACATCATAATCCTAACCCAAAACCTAGCATTACTTTAAACCTAACTAATTCAAGTGTTAGAACTAAGCCTTACCCTAGCCCTACAACTTAACCCTGACCTGAACCCTAACCTAACCCTGACTAAAACTCAAACACTAACACTAAACCTGAATCTAAACTTAACCCAAATCTTACACCATAACACTAATCTGAAACCTAACATAAATGTACCCCTAACTCAAATGCTACACCTAATCCTAATCCTAGCACTACACCTTAACCCTAACCTGAACCCGAACCTACGCCTGACTCTAACTCCAACACTAACACTAAACCTAAATCCAACCTTAACACTAATCTTATGCTCTAATCCTAAACCGAAATCTATCATTACTTTAACCTTAAGAAAAATGGTTGAACTTACCCTAACCGTAGCCCTACAACTTAACCCTGACCTGAACCCAAACCTAACCCTGACTCTAACTCAAACACTAACACTAAACCTAATATTGAATTTAGCCCCAATCTTCCACAATATTCCTAACTTGAAACATAACATTGCTTTAACCCTAACTCAAATGCTAGACATAACACTAACACTAGCCCTACACCTTAGCAATGACCCAAGCCCTAATCTAACCATGAATCTAACTCAAATACTAACACTAAACCTAACTACCCATACCCCAAATATTACCCCCCAATGCTAACCCGAATCCCCAAATAACTGTAACCTTATCTCATATGCCAGATCTAACCACAACCCTAGACCTACAACCATAACCCTAAACAGAACCCTCATTTAACTCTGAATCTAATTCAAACACTAACACTAAACCTAAATCTAACCGTAACCCTAATCTTACACCCTAACCCTAACCCAAAACCTAACGTTATTTTAACTCTTACTCAAATGCTAGACCTAATCCTAAAACTAGTCCTACACCTTAACCCTGACTTGAACCCTTACGTAACCCTGACTCTAACTCAAACACTAACACTAAACCTAAATCCAACCATAACACTAATCTTATGCCCTAAAACTAAACCGAAATCAATCATTACTTTAACCCTAAAAAAAATGCTTGACATTACCCTAACCCTAGCCCTATACCTTAACCCTGACCCAAATCCAAACCTAATCCGGGCTCTAACTCAAACACTAACACTAAACCTAAATCTGAACTTAACCCCAATTTTACAAGATATCCCTAACCCAAAACATAACATTACTTTTACCCTAACTCAAATACTAGACCTAACCCTAACCCAGCCCTATACCTTAACCCTGACATGGAGCCTAACCAAACAATGACTCTAAATCAAACACTAACACTAAGCCTAAATCTGAACTCAACCCTAATCTTACACAATAACCCTAGTGCCAAACCAAACAAAACTTTAACACTAATTCAAATGCTAGACCTAACCCTAATCCTAGCCCTAAACCTTAATCCTGACATAAACCCTAACCTAACCCTGATTCAAACTCAAACATTAACACTAAACCTAAATCTAACCATAACCCAAATCTTACACCCTAAAGCTAACCCAAAACCTAACATAATTTTAACCCTAACTCAAATGCTAGATCTAACCATAACCCTAGCCATACACCATAACTTTGAACTGAACCCTCACTTAACCCTGACTCTAACTCAAACACTAACACTAAAGCTAAATCTAACCGTAACCCTAATTTTACACCCTAACCCTAACCTGAAACCTAACATAACTGTAACCCTAACTCAGATGCTAGCCCTAACCTTAACCCTAGCACTACAACTTAACCCTTACCCGAACCCTAACCTACCCCTGACACTAACTCCAAAACTAACACTAACCCTAAATCCAACCTTAATACTAATCTTATACCATAAGCCTAACCCGAAATCTAACATTACTTTAACCCTAACTCAAATGCTAGACCTAACCCTAACCCTAGCCCTACACCTTAGCCCAGAATTGAACCCTAATCTAACCCTGACTCAGACTCAAACACTAAACTTATACCTAAATCTAACCATAATCCTAATCTTATATTGTAACCCTAACCTGAAAATTAACATTATTTTAAGCCTTACTCAAATGGTAGACCTAAATCTAACCCTAGCCCTACACCATAACTTTGACCTGAACCCGAACCTAACCCTGACTCTAACTCCAAAACTAACATGAAATCTAAATCTAACCTTAACACTAATCTTACATCCTAAACCTAACCTCAAATCAATCATTACTTTAACTTTAACTCAAATGCTAGACCTAACCCTAACTCTGCCCTACATATTAACCCTGACTTGAACCCTAACCTAACCCTGACTCTAGCTCAAACAATAACACTAAAGTGAAATCTGAATTTAACACTAATCTTGTACCACAACACTAACCTGAAACATATCATTACTTAAACTCTAACTCCAATGCTAGAGTTAACACTTACCATAGCCCTACACTTTATCCCTGAACCGAACCCTGACTCTAACTCAAACACTAACACTAAACCTAAATCTAACTGTAATTTAATCTTATGTCCTATCCCAATCATCAAAACTATTATTATTTTAACCCTAACTCAAAAGCTTGAACTAACCCTCATCCTATCCCTATATCTTAACCCTGACCTGAACGCAAACCTAAACCTGACTCTAACTCACACACTAACAATAAACCTAAATCTAGCCATAATCCTAATCTTACACCCTAATTGTAACTCAAAACCTAACATTACTTTAACCATAACTTATATGTTAGACCTAACACTAACACTAGCCCTACACCTTAACCCTGACCTGAACCCTAACCTAACCCTGACTCTAATTCAAAGACTAACACTAAACCTAAATTTGAACTTAACCAAATCTTACACCATAACCCAAACCCGAAGCCTAACATTACTTTAACCCTAACTCATATGCTAGACCTAACCTTAACCCTAGCCCTACACCATAACCCAGATCTGAACCCTAACCTAAACCTGACTCAAACTCACACACTAACACTAAACCTAAATCTAACCTTAGCAATAAACGTATGCCATAACCATAACCTGAAATCTATCATTACTTTAATCCTAACTCAAATGCTAGACCTAACCCTAACCCGAGCCCTAAAACTTAACCCTGAAAGAACCATAACCTAAATCTGACTCTAACTCAAACGTAAACACTAAACTAACCAAACCCAGACTCTAACTCAGACACTAACATTAAACCTAAATCTGAACTTAACCCTAATCTTACATCATAATCCTAACCCAAAACCTAGCATTACTTTAAACCTAACTAATTCAAGTGTTAGAACTAAGCCTTACCCTAGCCCTACAACTTAACCCTGACCTGAACCCTAACCTAACCCTGACTAAAACTCAAACACTAACACTAAACCTGAATCTAAACTTAACCCAAATCTTACACCATAACACTAATCTGAAACCTAACATAAATGTACCCCTAACTCAAATGCTACACCTAATCCTAATCCTAGCACTACACCTTAACCCTAACCTGAACCCGAACCTACGCCTGACTCTAACTCCAACACTAACACTAAACCTAAATCCAACCTTAACACTAATCTTATGCTCTAATCCTAAACCGAAATCTATCATTACTTTAACCTTAAGAAAAATGGTTGAACTTACCCTAACCGTAGCCCTACAACTTAACCCTGACCTGAACCCAAACCTAACCCTGACTCTAACTCAAACACTAACACTAAACCTAATATTGAATTTAGCCCCAATCTTCCACAATATTCCTAACTTGAAACATAACATTGCTTTAACCCTAACTCAAATGCTAGACATAACACTAACACTAGCCAACTCAAATGGTAGACATAACACTAACACTAGCCCTACACTTTAGCAATGACCCAAGCCCTAATCTAACCATGAATCTAACTCAAATACTAACACTAAACCTAAACCTAACCATAACCCAAATATTACACCCTAATGCTAACCCGAATCCCCAAATAACTGTAACCTTATCTCATATGCCAGATCTAACCACAACCCTAGACCTACAACCATAACCCTAAACAGAACCCTCATTTAACTCTGAATCTAATTCAAACACTAACACTAAACCTAAATCTAACCGTAACCCTAATCTTACACCCTAACCCTAACCCAAAACCTAACGTTATTTTAACTCTTACTCAAATGCTAGACCTAATCCTAAAACTAGTCCTACACCTTAACGCTGACTTGAACCCTTACGTAACCCTGACTCTAACTCAAACACTAACACTAAACCTAAATCCAACCATAACACTAATCTTATGCCCTAAAACTAAACCGAAATCAATCATTACTTTAACCCTAAAAAAAATGCTTGACATTACCCTAACCCTAGCCCTATACCTTAACCCTGACCCAAATCCAAACCTAATCCGGGCTCTAACTCAAACACTAACACTAAACCTAAATCTGAACTTAACCCCAATTTTACAAGATATCCCTAACCCAAAACATAACATTACTTTTACCCTAACTCAAATACTAGACCTAACCCTAACCCAGCCCTATACCTTAACCCTGACACGGAGCCTAACCAAACAATGACTCTAAATCAAACACTAACACTAAGCCTAAATCTGAACTCAACCCTAATCTTACACAATAACCCTAGTGCCAAACCAAACAAAACTTTAACACTAATTCAAATGCTAGACCTAACCCTAATCCTAGCCCTAAACCTTAATCCTGACATAAACCCTAACCTAACCCTGATTCAAACTCAAACATTAACACTAAACCTAAATCTAACCATAACCCAAATCTTACACCCTAAAGCTAACCCAAAACCTAACATAATTTTAACCCTAACTCAAATGCTAGATCTAACCATAACCCTAGCCATACACCATAACTTTGAACTGAACCCTCACTTAACCCTGACTCTAACTCAAACACTAACACTAAAGCTAAATCTAACCGTAACCCTAATTTTACACCCTAACCCTAACCTGAAACCTAACATAACTGTAACCCTAACTCAGATGCTAGCCCTAACCTTAACCCTAGCACTACAACTTAACCCTTACCCGAACCCTAACCTACCCCTGACACTAACTCCAAAACTAACACTAACCCTAAATCCAACCTTAATACTAATCTTATACCATAAGCCTAACCCGAAATCTAACATTACTTTAACCCTAACTCAAATGCTAGACCTAACCCTAACCCTAGCCCTACACCTTAGCCCAGAATTGAACCCTAATCTAACCCTGACTCAGACTCAAACACTAAACTTATACCTAAATCTAACCATAATCCTAATCTTATATTGTAACCCTAACCTGAAAATTAACATTATTTTAAGCCTTACTCAAATGGTAGACCTAAATCTAACCCTAGCCCTACACCATAACTTTGACCTGAACCCGAACCTAACCCTGACTCTAACTCCAAAACTAACATGAAATCTAAATCTAACCTTAACACTAATCTTACATCCTAAACCTAACCTCAAATCAATCATTACTTTAACTTTAACTCAAATGCTAGACCTAACCCTAACTCTGCCCTACATATTAACCCTGACTTGAACCCTAACCTAACCCTGACTCTAGCTCAAACAATAACACTAAAGTGAAATCTGAATTTAACACTAATCTTGTACCACAACACTAACCTGAAACATATCATTACTTAAACTCTAACTCCAATGCTAGAGTTAACACTTACCATAGCCCTACACTTTATCCCTGAACCGAACCCTGACTCTAACTCAAACACTAACACTAAACCTAAATCTAACTGTAATTTAATCTTATGTCCTATCCCAATCATCAAAACTATTATTATTTTAACCCTAACTCAAAAGCTTGAACTAACCCTCATCCTATCCCTATATCTTAACCCTGACCTGAACGCAAACCTAAACCTGACTCTAACTCACACACTAACAATAAACCTAAATCTAGCCATAATCCTAATCTTACACCCTAATTGTAACTCAAAACCTAACATTACTTTAACCATAACTTATATGTTAGACCTAACACTAACACTAGCCCTACACCTTAACCCTGACCTGAACCCTAACCTAACCCTGACTCTAATTCAAAGACTAACACTAAACCTAAATTTGAACTTAACCAAATCTTACACCATAACCCAAACCCGAAGCCTAACATTACTTTAACCCTAACTCATATGCTAGACCTAACCTTAACCCTAGCCCTACACCATAACCCAGATCTGAACCCTAACCTAAACCTGACTCAAACTCACACACTAACACTAAACCTAAATCTAACCTTAGCAATAAACGTATGCCATAACCATAACCTGAAATCTATCATTACTTTAATCCTAACTCAAATGCTAGACCTAACCCTAACCCGAGCCCTAAAACTTAACCCTGAAAGAACCATAACCTAAATCTGACTCTAACTCAAACGTAAACACTAAACCAAAATCTAACTGTAACATTTATCTTAAACCCTAATCCTAACCTGAAACCTAACATTATTTTAAGCCCAACTCAAATGCTAAACCTAACCCTAATCCTAGCCCTTAACCTTAACCTTCATGGGAACCATAACCTAACCCTGATTGTAACTCAAACACTAACACTAAAGCTAAATCTAAAATGAACCCTAATCTTACACCATAACACTAACCAAAAACTATCATTACTTTAACCCTAACTCAAATGCTAGACCTAACCATAAACCTAGTACAAAACCTTAACATGACTAGAACACTAACCTAAACCTGACTCTAACTCACACACTAACACTAAACCTACATCTAACCATAACGCTAATCTTACACCTTAACCTTAACCTGAAACCAAAATTCTTTGAACCCTAACTCAAATGTGAGACCTAACCCTACCCCTAACCCTACACCATAAACCAGACCCGAACCCTTATCTAACCCTATCTCTAACTCAAACAGTAACACTAAACCTTAATCTGAATTTAACCCCAATCTTACACCATATCAATAACCTGAAACATAACATTAATTTAACCTTAACTCAAATGCTAGACCTAACCCTAACCCTAGCCCTACACCTTAACCCTGACCCATACCCTAACCTAACCATGACTCTAACTCAAACAGTAACACTAAACCTCAATCTGAACTCACCCCTAATCTTACACCATTACCCTAATGCAAAATCAAATATAACTTTAACAGTACTTCAAGTGCTAGACGTAACCCTAACCTTAGCCCTACACTTTAACAATGTCTGAACCCTAACCTAACCCTGACTCAAACTCAAACACTAACACTAAACCTAAATCCAACCATAACCCAAATCGTACCCCTAACACTATGCAAAACATAACATTACTGTAACCCTAACTCAAATGCTATATCTAACCATAACCCTACCACTACACCATAACCCTGAACCGAACC
The DNA here is from genome assembly GCF_000334495.1 of Tupaia belangeri chinensis. Lineage (NCBI taxonomy): Eukaryota > Metazoa > Chordata > Mammalia > Scandentia > Tupaiidae > Tupaia > Tupaia belangeri. The sequence continues at coordinate 1,948,212 of NW_006159486.1, read as the reverse complement.
CTCACTTAACCCTGACACTAACTCAAACACTAACACTAAACCTAAATCTAACACTAACATTAATCTTACACCCTAACCCTAATTCGAAACCTAACATTATTTAAACCCTCACTCAAATGCTAGATGTAATCCTAAAAATAGCCCTACACCTTAACCCTGACTCAAACTCTAACCTAATCCTGACTCTAACTCAAGTACAAACACTAAACCTAAATCTAACCATAACCCTAAACTTACACCGTAACCCTAACTCAAAACCTTACATAACTGTAAACCTAACTCAAATACTAGACCTAATCTTAACCCTAGACCTCCACCTTAACCTTGACCCAAACCCTAACCTAACCCTGATGCTAACTCCCAAACTAACACTAAACCTAAATCCAAACTTAACACTAATTTTATGCCCTAATCCTAAAACGAAATCTATCATTACTTTAACCCTGAATAAAATGCTTGACCTTACCCTAACCATAGATCTACACCTTAACCCTGATACGAACCCAAACCAAACCCTGACTCTAACTCAAACACTAACACTAAACCTAAATCTGAATTTAACCCCAATCTTACACCATATCTCTAACCTGAAACCTAACATTATTTTAATCCTAAATCAAATGCTTGACCTTACCCTAACCATACCCCTACACCTTAATCCAGACAGGAACCATAACCTAACCATGACTCTAACTCAAACACTAACACTAAACATAAATCTAAACTTAACCCTACTCTTACACCCTAACCCTAAACAGATACATAACATTACTTTAACCCTAACTCAAATGCTAGACCTAACTCTAACCCTAGCCCTACACCTTAACCGTAACCCAAACCCTAAGCTATCCCTGACTCAAACACAAAAGCTAACACTAAACCTAAATGTAACTGTAGCCCAAGTCTTACACCCTAAACCTAACCTGAAAACTAACATTACTTTAAACCTAAATCAAATGTTAGATCTACCCCTAACCCTAGCTCTACACCTGAACCCTGAACCGAACATTAACTAACCCATACTCTAACTCAAACACTAACACCAAATCGAAATCTAACTACAACCCTAATGTGATATCCTAACCCTAACCTCAAAACATAACTGTAACCCTAACTCAAATGATTGACCTAAACTTAAACCTATCCCTATACCTTAATAGTGAACCGAACCCTAACCTAACCCAGACTCAAACTCAAACATTAATGCTAAACATACATCTCACCATAACACTAATCAGACACCCTTATCCTAACCTGAAACCTAACATTACTGTAACACGCACTCAAATGCTAGGCCTAAACCTAACTCTAGCCCTACACCTTAACAATGACCTGAACCCTAACCTAATATAGACTCTAACTCAAACACTAACATTAAACCAAATCTAAGCATATCACCAATCTGATAACCTAACCCTAACCAGAATCTTAACATTACTTTAACCCTAACATAAATGAAAGACATAACACTAACCCTATCCCTGCTCCTGAATTGAATCCTAACCTAACCCTGACTCTAACTCAAAAGCTAACACTAAACATGAATCTAAAAGTAACCCTAATCTTATACCCTAACCCTAACCTGAAATATATCATTACTTTAACCCTAACACAAATGCTAGACATAACACTAACCCTATCCCTGCTCCTGAATTGAATCCTAACCTAAACCTGACTCTAACTCAAAAGCTAACACTAAACATGAATCTAAAAGTAACCCTAATCTTATACCCTAACCCTGAACAGAAATATAACATTACTTTAACTTTTACTCAAATGCTAGACCTAACCCTAACCCTAGCCCTACACCTTAACCCTGACCCGAACCCAAACCTATCCAGGACTCTAACACAAACACTAAACCTAAATCTAACCATAACCCTAGTAATATACCCTAAACCTAACCCAAAAACTAGCACTACTTTAAACCTAACTCAATTGCTAGACCTAACACTAACCCTAGCTCTACAACTGAACCCTGAACCCTGAACCAAACCCTAAACTAACCCTGACTCTAACTTAGACACTTACACCAAATCAAAATCTAATCGTAAGTGTAATCTGACACCCTAACCCTAACCTGAAACCTAGAATAACTGTATCCCTAAATCAAATGAATAACCTAACCCTAACCCTACACTACACCTTAACCTTGACATGAATCCTAACCTAACCCTGATTCTAACTCAAACAATAACACTAAACCTACTTCTCACAGTAACCCTAATCTTACACGCTAACCCTAACTCAAAACCTAACATACCTGTAACCCTAACTCAAATGTTAGACCTAATCCTAACCCTAGCCCTAAACCTTAACCATGACCATAACCCTAACCTAACCCAGACTCTAACTCAAACACTAAAAATAAAGCTAAATTTAACCTTAACCCAAATCTTATGCCCTAACCCTAACCCGAAATCTAACATTACATTAACTCTAACTAAATGCTTAACCTAACCTGAACCTTAGCATAACACCTTAACCCTGACCCTAACCCTAACTGAAACTGGACTTCAACTCAAACACTAAAACTAAAGCTAAATCTAACTGTAACCCTAATCTTACTCACTAATCCTAACCTGAAATCTAAATTACTTTAACCCTAACTCAAATATTAGACCTAACTTAACAATAGCCCTGCACCTTGACCCTGACCCTAACCCTAACCTAAGCTTGACTCTAACTCAAACACTAACTCTAAACCAAAATCTAATCATATCACCAATCTGACACCCTAACCCTAACCCAAAGCCTAACATTACTTTAACCCTAACTCAAATGCTTGACCTAACCCTAACCCTAGCCCTGCACCTTAACACTGAACCGAAACCTAACCTAATTCTGACTCTAACTCAAAAACTAACACTAAACATAAATCTAAATTTAACCCTAATCTTAAACCCTAACCCTAACCCAAAACCCTAATCTTAAACCCTAACCCTAACCCAAAACCTAACATTTCTTTAACTTTTACTCAAATGCTAGACCTTACCCTAACCCTAGCCCTACACCTTAACCCTGACCTGAACCTTAACCTAACCCTGACTTTAACTCAAACACTAAACCTAAATCTCACCTTAACTCTAATCTTACACACTAACCCTAATGCTAAATAGAAAGCTAACATTACTTTAACCCTAACTCAAATGCTATACCCAACCTTCATCCAAGCCCTACACCTTAACCCTGACATGAACCCTAACCTAACCCTGACTCTTACTAAAACATTAACACTAAACCTAAATCTAACCATAACCCTAATCTTACACCCTAACCCTAACCTGAAATCTAACATATCTTTAACCCTAACTCTGATACTAGACCTAACCCTAACTCTTGCCCTCCACCTTAACCCTGACGAGAACCCTAACACAACCCTGACTCTATCTCAAAGCCTAACAGTAAACCTAAATCTAATGCTAACCCTAATCTTACACCCTAACCCTAATAATAAACTGAACCTAACTCTAATTCTAACTCAAAACATAGACCTAACCCTAATCCTAACCTACACCCTAACTCTAACCCCAAACCAAAACTTACAATGACTAAATCTCAAACCCCAACACTAAACCTAAATCTAACAGTAACCCTAATCTTACACCCAAAACCTAACTCCAAATCTAACCTAAGCCTGCACTGAACTGAAACACCAGAACGAACCCAAACCCTAGTCCTGCACCCTAATATAAACCCCAACGATAAACTTAAACTGACTCTAACTCAATCACTAACACTAAACCTAAGTCTAACCTTAACTTTAATCTTACACCCTACCCCTATTCCAAAACCTAACATAACTTTAACCCAAACTCAAATGCTAGACCTAACTCAAACCCTAGCCCTTCACCTTAAACCTGACCCGAACCCTAACCTATATCTGACTCTAACTCAAACCCAACACTAAACCTAAATCTAACCCTAACCCTAATCTTATACCCTCACCCTAATACCAAAATGAACATAACTCTAACCCTAACTCAAACTATAGACCTATCTCTAACCTTAACCAAACACCCTAACTCTAACCACAAACCAAACCAAACATCGTCTAATACTCAAACCCTAACACTAAACCTAAATCTAAACATAACCCTTATCTTACACCCAAACCCTAACTCCATAACTAACCTATCACGATGCCTAACTGAAACACTAGACCTAAACCTAACCCTAGTCCTACACCCTAACCCAAACCCTACCCCTAAACTAAAATCAAATGTAATTCAAAACCTAACCATAACCCTAAATCTAAACATAACACTAATCTTACACCATATTGCTAACCCCAAACCATAATCCTAACCCTAACTCAAACACAAGACCTAATCCTTACCCTAGTCCTACAACCTAATCCTAACCCAAACCCTGACCTAAACCTGTCTGCAACCAACACCCTGAGAATAAACCTAAGTGTAACAGTAACCCTAAACTAACACCCTTACCCTAACTCCAAAACTAACCTAATCCGAAGCCTAACTCAAACACTAGACCAAACCAAAACCATAGTCTGACACCCTAACGGAAACCCAAACCTGCCCTAAACCTGACTCTGACTAAAACCCTAACAATAAACCTAAACCTAACAGTAACCCTAATCTAACACCCTAACCCTAACTCCAAAACTAACCTATCCTGAAGCTTAACTCAAACACTAGACCTAACCTTAACCCTAGTCCTACACCCTAACCCTAACCCCAACCTAAGCTAAAACCAACTCTAACTCAAAACCTAACACTAAACCTAAATCTAAATATAACACTAATATTGCACCATATCTTTAACCCCAAACCTAACCTAAACAAAACCCAAACTCAAACACTATACCTAATCCTAACTCTTGTCCTTGAACCTAACCTTACCCCAAACCCTAACCTAAAATTTACTCCAACCAATAACCTAACAATATACCTAAATCTAACACTAACACTAAACTAATATCCTTACGCTAACTCCAAAACTAACCTAACACAAAGCCTAACTCAAACACGAGACCTAACCCTCACCCTAGTCCTACACACTAACCCTAACCCAAACACTAACCTAAAACCGACTCTACCTCAAAACCCAACACTATACCTTAATCTAAACATAACACTAATCTTACACCATATCTCTAACCCCAAACCTAACCTAACCATAACGCTAACTCAAACACTATACTTAATCTTAACACTTGTCCTACAACCTAACCCTAACCCAAAACCTAACCTAAATCTGAATCCAATCAATATCCTAACAAAAACCTAAATCTAACAGTAACCCAAATCAAAGACCCTAACACTAACTCCAAAACTAACCTAATCTGAAGCCTAACTCAAACACTAGATCTAACCCTAACCCTAGTCCTATACCCTAACCGTTACCCCAACTCTAACCTAAACTTGACTCTGACTAAAATCCTAACAATAAAACTAAATCTTACAGTAACCCTAATCTAACATCCTTTCCCTAACTTCAAAATAAACCTAGCCTGAAACCTAACTCAAACACTAGACCTAACCCTAACCCCAGTCCTACACTGGAACCATAACCCCAACCCTAACCTACACCTGACTCCAACTAAAACTCTAACAATAAACCTAAATCTAATAGTAACCCTAAACTCATACCCTAATCCTAACTCCAAAACGAACCTGACACGAAGCCTAACTCAAACACTAAATATAACCCTAACCCTAGTCTGACACCCAAACCATAACCCCAACCATAACCTAATGCTGAATGTAACTCAAAACCTAAAACTAATCCTAAATCTAACAGTTACCCTCATCTTACACCATAACCCTAACCCAAAACCTAACTTAACGCTAACCCTAACTCAAACAATAGACCTAACTCTAACCCTAGAACGACAGCCTAACCCTAACTCAAACCCTAACCTAAATGACTCCAACCAAAATGACAACAGTAAACCAAAATCTAACAGTATCCCTAATCAAATACCGTAACCCTAAGTCCAAAACTAATCTATCCCAAAGTCTAACTCAAACACTAGATCTAACCCTAACCCTAGCCCTATACCCTAACTCTAACACCAACCCTAACCTAAAACCGACTCTAACTAAAACCTGATACTAAACTAAAATCAAAACATAACACTAATCTTACACCATATCTCTAACATCAAACCTAATGTAATTATAACCCTAACTCAAACACTATACCTAATCCTAAGCCTAGTCCTACAACCAAACCCTAACCAAAACTCTTACACAAACCTAAGTCAAACCCAAAGTCTAACCTATACCTGACTCCAACTAAAAAACTAACAATAAACCTAAATCCAAAAGAAACACTAATTTCACACCCTAACCCTAACTCAAAAATGACCTAATCCAAAGCCTAACTCTAAAACTAGACCTAACCCTAATTCTAGTTCTACACTGTAACCATAAACCCAACCCTAACCTACACGAGACTCCAATGAAAACCCTAACAATAAACCTAAACCTAACTGTAACCATAATCAAACACCCTTACCCTAACTCAAAAACTAACTTAACGCGAATCCTAACTCATACACGAGACCTAACCCTACCCCTAGTACTACACTCTAACCCAAACCCTAACCTATACCTGACTCCAACTAAAACTCCAACAATAAACCTAAATCTAACAGTAACCCTAATCTAACACCCTAACCCTAACTCCAAAACTAACCTAACACGAAGCCTAACTCAAACACTAGACCTAACTCTTACCCTATTACTACACCCTAACCCTATCCCCAACCCTAACCTAAAACCGACTCTAACTCAAAACCTAACACTAAACCAAAATCTAACATTAAACTTACACCATATTCCTAACCCCAAACCTAACCTAACTCTAACCCTAACTAGACCTAATCCTAACCCAAGTCCTACACCCTAACCCTAACCCCAACCATAACCTAAACCTGACTCCAACTAAAACCCTAACAAAAAACCCTAAACCTAACAGTAACCCTAATCTAACACCCTTACCCTAACTATTAAACTTATCTAACTATAAAACCTAGACCTAACCATAACCCTAGTCCTATACCCTAAACCAAACCAAAACCCTAACCTAAACCTGACTCCAACTGGAACCGAAAAAATAAACCTAAACCTAACAAAAACCCTAAACAAACACCCAAACGCTAACTCCAAAACTTACCTAACCCGAAGCCAAACTGAAACACTAGAATTAACCATAACCCAACTCCTACAACTTAACCATAACCCGAACCCAAAACTATACCTGACATCAAATAAAACCCTAACAATAAACCTAACAGTAACCCAAATATAACACCCTTACCCTAACTCCAAAACTAACCTAACCCTAAGCCAAACTCAAACATTAGACTTAACCCTATCCGTAGTCCTACTCTATAACCATAACACCAACCCTAAACTATACCTGACTCCAATTAATACCCTAACAATAAACCTAAATCTAACAGCAACCCTAATCAAACACCCAAATCCTAACTGCAAAACTAACCTAATGTGAAGCCTAACTCTAACACTAGACCTAACCATAACCCTAGTCCTATACAATAACCATAACCCAAACCTTATCCTAATGCTGACTCTAACTCAAACTCAAACACTAAATCTAAATTTAACCATAAACCTTATCTTACACCATTACTCTAAACCATAACCTAATGTAACCCTAATCCTAACACAAACAATAGACCGAACCCTAACCCTAGTGCTACACCCTAACCCTAACCCCAACCCTAACCTAAACCTGACTCCGACTAAACCCCTAACATAAATCTAAAACTAACAGTAACTCTAATCTAACACCCTTACCCTAACTTCAAATCTATCCTAACCCAAAGCCTAAATCAAATACTAGTCCTAACCCTTACCATAGTCCTACACTCTAACCCAAACCCAAACCCTAATCTAAACCTGACTCCAACCAAAACCACAACAATAAACCAAAATCTAACAGTAACCCTAATCTAAGACCCTAAACCTAACTTCAAAAATAACCTAACCTGAAGCCTAACTCAAACACTAGACCTAACCTTTACCCAATTACTACACCCTAACCCTATCCCCAACCCTAACTCAAAACCTAACTTAAAAAAAAAAATCTAACTCAAAACCTAATGCTAGGGAACCAGCAGTTAGCGTAATGGCTATGTCGCTGGACTCCCACGTAGTCGACCATGGTTCGTGTCCCGGACCCAGTGGCTTAAAACTCACGCTGGGCACGTGTGCGTGCGTGCCCAAGATCCCGAGAGGAGAATGGAGGAGAAGGGATTGTGGCGTGACCATCCCCCCGGGGGGTGATTTCTCGCTTTCTGTCTCTATGTCTCTCTCTGTCTGTCTGGCGAGCGCACGCGCCCTACAGTGAAAATCTCTCTCAAAAAAAAAAAAATAAATAAAAAGAAAAAAAAATTTAAAAAAACCTAATGCTAAACCAAAATCTAAATATAACACTTAACTTACATCGTATCCCTAACCTCAAATCTAACGTAACCTTAACCCTAACTCAAACACTATACCTAATCCTAACCCTAGTTCTACAACCTAACCCTAACCCAAACACTAATCTAAACCTGACTCTAACTAAAATCCTAACAATAAACCTAAATCTATCAGCAACTCTAAACTAACACCCTAACAATAACTCAAAAACTAACCTCACCAAAGGCTTACCGAGACACTAGACCTATCCCTAACACTAGTCCTACACCATAACCTGAACCCCAAACCTAACCTAAACCTGACTCCAACTAAAACCCTAATAATAAACATAAACCTAACAATGACACTAATCAAACATCATTACCTAACTCCAAAACTTACCTAACCCAAAGCTTAACTCAAACACTAGACCTAACCCTGACCCTAGTCTTATACCCTAAACCAAACTGAAACCCTAACCTAATCATGACTCCAACTAAAACCCTAACAGTAAACCTAAATCTATCAGTAACCCTAAACTAACACCCTAACCATAAGTTGAAAACTAACGTAACCCAAAGCTTAACTGAAACACTAGACCTAAGTAACCCGAGTCCTACACCATAACTCTAACCCCAACCCTAACCTAAACCTGACTCGGACTAAAACCCTAACAATAAAACTAAAACTAACTGTAACACTAATTTAACACCCTTACCCTAACTCCAAATGTAACCTAACCCGAAGCCTAACTCAAACACTAGACATAACCATAACCCTAGTCCTATCCTGTAACCATAACCCCAAACCTAACCTACACCTGACTCCAACTAAAACCATAACATTAAACATAAATCTAACCATAATGCTCATCTGACACCATAACCCTAACGCAAAACCTAACTTAACACTAACCCTAACTCAAATAATAGACCTAACCCTAACCCCACAGCCTAACCCTATCTCAAACCCTAACCTAAACTTGACTCCAACCAAAACTACAACAATGAACCTAAATCTAACAGTAACCCTAATCTAACACACTAACCCTAACTCCAAAAACAACCTAACCAGAAGCCTAATTCAAACACTAGACCTAACCTTACCCAATTACTACACCCTAACCCAATCCCAAACCCTAACATAAAACCGACTCTAAGTCAAAACCTAACACTAAACCAAAATATAAATATAACACTAAACTTAGACCATATCCCTAATCCCAAACCTAACCTAACCCTAACACACACACTAGACCTAGGGAACCAGCAGTTAGCATAATGGCTATGTCTCTGGACTCCCATGTAGTCAACCACGGTTTGCGTCCTGGACCTGGTGGCTTAAAACTCATGCCGGGCGTGTGTGTGTGCATGCCCAAGATCCCAAGAGGAGAATGGAGGAGAAGGGATTGCAGCATGACCATCCCCCCTGGGGGGTGATTTCTCGCTTTTTGTCTCTATGTCTCTCTCTGTCTGTCTGGCGAGTGCACGTGCCCTATAGCAAAAATTCTCTCTCTCAAAAAAAAAAAAAAAGGGGGAAAAAAAAACACAATAGACCTAATTCTAACCCTAGTTCTACAACCTAACCCTAACCCAAACAATAACCTAAACCTGACTCCAACAAACACCCTAACAATAAACTTAAATCTAACAGTAATCCTAAAACTAACCTAACGGAAGCCTAACTCAAACACTAGACCTAACCCTAACCCTAGTCCTACATCCTAACCCTAACCCCAACCCTAACCTAAACCTGACTCCAACTAAAACCCTAACAATAAACCTAAACCTAACAGTAACACTAATCAAACATCATTACCATAACTCCAAAACTTACCTAACTCAAAGCCTAACTCAAACACTAGACCTAACCCTAACCCTAGTCCTACAGCATAACCCTAACCCCAACCCTAACCTAACCTGATGCCAACTAAAACACTAACAATAAAACTAAACCTAACAGTACACTAATCTAACCCCCTTATCCTTATTTCAAATCTAACCTAACCCGAAGATTAACTCAAACACTAGACCTATCCATAACACTAGTCCTACACTCGAACCATAACCTCAACCCTAACCAACACCTGACTCCAACAAAAACCATAACATTATAAAGACATCTAACCATAATGCTCATCTTATACCATATTCCTAACCCAAACCCTAACTGAACTCTAACACTAAGTCAAACAATAGACCAAACCCTAACCCTAGTCCCACAGCCTAACCCTAACTCAAACCCTAACCTAAACCTGATTCCAACTAAAACCACAACAATAAACCAAAATCTAACAGTAACCCTAACTCCAAAACTAACGTAACCTGAAGCCTAACTCAAAAACTAGACTAAACTTAGTCCTATACTGTAACCATAACCCCAAACCTAACCTAACCTTGACTTCAACAAAAATCTAAACAATAAACCTAAACCTTACATTAACCCTAAATGAAAACCCTAATCCTAAATCTAAAAATAACCTAACTCAAAGCCTAACTCAAACACTAGACCTAACCCTTACCCAATTACTACACCCTAACCCTATCCCCAACAATAACCTAAAACCGACTCTAACTCAAAACCAAACACTAAACCCAAATCTAAATATAACATTAAACTTACATCATATCCCTAACCCCAGACCTAACCTAACCCTAACCTTAACCCAAACACCAAACCTAACTCTAACCCAAGTCCTACACTCTAATCCTAACCCCAACCCTAACCTAAACCTGACTCTGACTAAAACCCTAACAATAAAACTAAACCTAACAGTAACCCTAATCTAACACCCTAACCCTACCTCTAAAACTTACCTAACCTGAATCATAACTCAAACACTAGAACTAACCCTAGCCCTAGTCCTATACCCTAAACCAAACCAAAACCCTAACTTAAACCTGACTCCAAGTAAAACCCTAACAATGAACCTAAACCTAACAGAATCCCTAAACTAACAGCCTAAACCTAACTACAAAATTAACCTAAACCAAAGCCAAACTCAAACACTAGACCTAACACTAACCCTATTCCTATACCCTAACCCTAAAACCAACCCTAACCTAAACCTGACTCTGACTGTAATCCTAACAATAAACCAAAATCTTATAGTAACCCTAATGTAACACCCTAACCCTAACTCCGAACCTAACCTAATCTGAAACGTAACTCAAAAACTAGACCTAATGCTAATCCTACTCCTACAACTTAACCGTAACCCAAACTCTAAACTATACCTGACATCGACTAAAACCCTAACAATAAATCTAAATCTAATAGTAACCTAAATCTAACACCCTTACCCTAACTCTAAAACTAACCTAACCCAAAGACTAACTAAAATAGACCTCACCCTATCCCTAGTCCTGCTCTGTAACCATAACACCAACCCTAACCTACACCTGACTCCAATTAATACCCTAACAATAAACCTAAATCAAACAGTAACCCTAATTAAACACCCAAATCCTAATTTCAAAATTAACCTAATGTGAAGCCTAACTCAAACACTCGACCGAACCCTTACCCTAGTCCTACACAATAACTGTAACCCAAACCTATCCTAACGCTGACTCTTACTCAAACCCTAACACTAAACCTAAATCTAACTGTTATCCTCATCTTACACCATAACCCTAACCATAACCTAATGTAACCCTAATCCTAACACAAACAATAGACCTAACCCTAACCCTAGTCCTACACCCTAACCCCAATGCTAACGTAAACCTGACTCTGACTAAAACCCTAACAATAAACCTAAACCTAACAGTAGCTCTAATCTAACACCTTTACCCTAATTCCAAATATAACCTAACCCGAAGCCTAACTCAAATACTAGACCTAACCCTAACCCTAGTCCTACACCCTAAACCAAACCCAAACCCCAATCTAAACCTGACTCCAAAGAAAAACATAACAATAAACCTAAATCTAAGAGTAACCCTAATCAAAGACCCTAACACTAACTCTAAAACTAATCTAACCCAAAGGCTAACTCAGACACTAGACCTAACCCTAAACCGAGTTCTACACCATAACCCTAACCCCAACCCTCACCTAACACTGACTCGAAATCAAAACCTAATACTAAACCTAAATCTAAGCATAACCCTAATCTAACCCCAACCCTAACCTAACCCTAACCCTTACTCAAACACTAGAGCTAATCCTAATGCAAGTCCTACAATCTGACCTTAACCCAAACACATTTAACCCAAACCTGACTGCATCCAACACCCTAACAATAAACCTAAATTTAACAGTAACCCTAAACTAACACTCTAACCCTCACTCCAAAACTAACGTAACCTGAAGTCTAACTTAAACACTTAGACCTAACCATAACCCTAGTCCTTCATGATACCCTAATCCCAATCCTAATCTAAACCTGACTCCGACTAATAGCCTAACAATAAACCTAAACCTAACAGTAACCATAAACTAACATCCATACCCTAACTCCAAAACTAACCTAACGTGAAATTAACTCAAACACTAGACCTAACCCTAACCCTAGTCCTGCACCCTGACCATAACCCCAATGCAAACCTAAGGCTGACTCTAACTCAAACCCTTAAACTATACTTAAACTAACCATTACCCTTATCTTACACCATAACCCAAGCCCAATACCTAACTTAACCCTAACCCTACCTTAAAAAAATAGACTTAACCCTAAGCCTATTTCTAGAGCCTAACACTAATTCAAACCCTAACCTAAACCTGAGTCCAACCAAAACCACAACAATAAACCAAAATATAACAGTAACCCTAATCTAACAGCCTAACTCTAACTCCAAAACTAATCTATCATGAAGCCAAACTCAAACACTAGAACTAAACCTAACCCTAGTCCTACACACTAACCCTAACCCCAACCCTAACCTAAAACCAACTCAAAACCTAACACTAAACCAAAATCTAAACATAGACCTAATCTTACACCATATCCCTAACCCCAAACCTAAACTAACCATAACCCTAACTCAAGCACTAGACCTAGTCTTTACCCTAGTCCTACAACCTAATCCTAACCAAAACCCTAACCTCAACCTGACTCCAACCAACATACTCACAATAAACATAAATCTAACAATAACACTAAACTCAGCACCTAACCCTAACTCCAAAACTAACCTAACCTGAAGCCTAACTCAAACAGTAGACCTAACACTAACCCTAGTCCTACACCCTAACCCTAAATCCAATACTAACCTAAACCTCACTCTGATTAAAATCCTAACAATATACCTAAATTGAACAGTTACGCTAATCTAACACTCTTACCCTAACCCCAAAACTAACCTAACCCTAAACCTAAATCAAACACTAGACCTAACCCTAACCCTAGTCCTACACCATAACCATATCCCCAACCCTAACCTATACCTGACTCCAACTAATAGCTTAACAATTATCCTGTATCTAAAAATAGCCCTAATCTAACACCCTAACCCTAACTCCAAACCTAACCTAACTCGAAGCCTAACTCAAATACTAGATCTAACTGTAACCCTAGTTCTACACTGTAACTATAAAAACAACCCTAACCTACACCTCACTCCAACTAAAACCCTAACAATAAAACTAAATCTAACAGTAACCCTAATAAAACACCATAACACTAACTCCAAAACTAACCTCATGCGAAGCAAAACTCAAACACTAGAACAAACCCTAACCCTAGTCCTACACCCTAACCATAACCCAAAACCTAACCTTACGCTGACTCTAACTCAAACCCTAAAATTAATCCTAAATCTAACTGTAAACCTCATCTTACACCAGAACGCTAACCCAAAACCTAACTTAATCCTAACCCTAACTTAAACCATAGATCTAACCCTAACTCTACTCCTACAGCCTAACCCTAACTCAAACCCTAACCTAAACCTGACTCAAACCAAAACCACAACAATAAACCAAAATCTAACAGTAACCCTAATCTAACAGCCTAACCCTAACTCCCAAACTATCCTATCACAAAGCCTAATACCAACAGTAGATATAACCCTAACCCTAGTACTACACCCAACCCTAACCGAAACCCTAACCTAAAACCGACATTAACTCGAAACCTAAGACTAAACCTAAATCTAAACATAACTGTAATCTTACACCATATCCCTAACCCCAAAACTAACCTAACCATAACCCTTACTCAAATAATATACCTATCCTAATGCTAATCCTACAACCTAACCCTAATCCAAACCCTAACCTAAGTCTGACTCCAACCAATACCCTAATAATAGACCTAAATCTAACAGTAACCCTAAACTAACACCCTTACCTTAACTCCAAAACTAACCAAACCCGAAGCCAAACTCCAACACTAGACCTACCGTTAACCCTAGTCTTACACCCTAACCCTAACACTAACCCTAACCTTAACCCTAACCCTAGTCCTACACCATAACCCTAAATCCAACACTAACCTAAACCTAACTACGACTGAAACCCTAAAAATAAACCTAAACCTAACAGTAATCCTAATCTAACACCCTTACCCTAACTTCAAAACAAACTTAACCCAAAGTGTAACTCAAACACTAGACCTCACCCAAACCTTAGTCCTACACCCTTACTCAAACCAAAACCCTAACTTAAATTGGACTCCAACTAAAACCCTAACAATAAATCTAAACCTAACAGTAACCCAAAACTAACACCTAACCTTAACTCCAAAAATAACCTAACAAGAGGTCTAACTGAAACATTAGACATAACCCTAACCCTAGTCCTACAATCTAACCCTAATCCCAATCTAAACCTAAATCAGACTCCAACGAAAAGCCTAACATTAAACTTAAACCTAATGGTAACCCTAATTTAATACCCTTACCCCAACTCTAAAACTAACCTAACGCGAAGACTAAATCAAACACTAGACATAAACCTGACCATACTCCTACACCCTAACCATAATCCGAACTCTTACCTATACCTGACTCCAACTAAAACTATAACAATAAACCGAAATCTAACAGTAACCCTAATCTAACACCCTAACCCTAACTACAAAACTAACCAATCCTGAAGCCTCACTCAAACACTAGACCTAACCCTAACCCTAGTCCTACACACTAAACATAATCCCAATCCTAACCTAATGCTGATTCTAACTTAAACTCTAACATTAAACCTAAATCTAAACATAACCCTAATCTTACATCATATTCCTAACCCCAAACCTAAACTAACCCTATCCCTACCTCAAATACTAGACCTAATCCTAACCCTAGTCCTACAACCTAACCCTAACCTAAACCCTAACTTAAAACTGACGCCAACAAACACACTCACTATAAACCTAAATCTAACAGTAACCATAAACTAACCACCTTACGCTAACTCCAAAACTAACCTAACCTGAAACCTACCTCAAACACTAGACCTAACGTTAACCCTCATCCTACACCCTAAGTCTAACACCAATCCTTACATAAACCTGACTCTGAGTAAAATCTAACAATAAACATAAATTTAACAGTAACACTAACACCCTTACCCTAACTCCAAAAGTAACCTGATCCTAAACCTAAATCAAACACTAGACCTAACCCTAACCCTACCCGTACACCATAACCATATCCCCAACCCTAACCTATACCAGACTCCAACAAAAAGTCAAACAATAATCCTAAATCTAACAATAACACTAATCTAACACCCTAACCCTAACTCCAAATCTAACCTAACCGAAAGCCAAATCTAACCTAACCAGAAGCCTAACTAAAACACTAGACCTAATGCTAACCCTAGTGCTACACTGAAACCATAACCCCAATCCTAACCTACACCTGACTCCAACTAAACCCCTAACAATAAACCTAAATCTAACAATAACCCTAATCAAACACCCTAAAACTAACTCCATCACTAACCTAACATGAATCCTAACTCAAACACTAGACCTAACATTAACCCTGGTCCTACACCCTAACCATAACCCCAACCCTAACCTAAAACCGACTCTAACTCAAACCGTTACATTCAACCTAAATCTAACTGTAACCATCATCTTACACCATAACCCTAACCCAAAACCTAACTTAATCCTAACCCTAACTCAGACAATAGACCTAACCCTCACCCTAGTCCTACAGCCTAACCCTAACTCAAACCCTAACCTAAACCTGACTCCAACCAATACCCTAACAAGAAACCTAAATCTAACACTAACACTAAACTAACACCCTAACTCTAACTCCAAAACTAACCTAACCCGAAGCCTAACTCAAACACGAGACTTAACCCTCACCCTAGTCCTACTCCCTAACCCTACACACCAACCCTAACGTAAAACTGACTCTAACTTAAAAGGTAACATTAAACCTAAACCTAACATTACAATGGTCGTACACCATATCTCTAACCCCAAACCTAACCTAACCATAACCCTAACTCAAACAGTATACTTAATATTAACCCTAGTCCTACAACCTAACCCTAACCCAAAACCTAACCTAAACATGATTCCAACCAATACACTTACAATAAACATAAATCTAACAGTAACCCTAATCAAACACCCTTACCCTAACTCCAAAACTAACCTAACTAACCCAAAGCCTAACTCAAATATTAGACCTAACCCAAACCCTAGTCCTATAACCTAACACTAACCTGAACAATAACCTATACCTGACTACAACTAAAACCATAGCAATAAATCTAAATCTAACAGTAACTCTAATTTAACATCCTAAACCTAACTCCAAAACTATCCTAACCTGAAGCCTAACTCTAACACTAGAACTACCCTAACCTTAGTCCTACACTGTAACCATAACCCCAATCCTAACCTACACCTGACTACAAATAAAACCATAACAATAAACCAAAATCTAACAGTAAACCTAATCAAACACCCTAACCCTAACTCCAAAACTAACCTAACGTGAAGCCTAACTCAAACAGTAGACCCAACCCTAACCCTAGTCCTACTCCCTAACCATAATTTCAGCCCTAACCTAACGCTAACTCTCTTACCATAACACTAATCATAACTCAAACAATAGATCTAACACTAACCCTAGTCCTACAGCCTAACCCTACCACAAACCCTAATCTAAACCTTACTCCAACAAAAACCACAATAAACCAAAATCTAACAGTAACCATAATCTAACACCCTAACCCTAACTCCAGAACTAACCTATCACAAAGCCTAACTGAAACACTAGACCTAAACCTAACCCTAGTCCTACACACTAACCCTAACCCCAAACCTAAACTAAAACTGACTCTAACTCAGAATCTAACACCAAACCTAAATCTAAACATAACACTAATCTGACACCATATTCCTAACTCCAAACCTAACCTAATGCTAACTCTAACTCAAACACAAGACCTAATCCTAACCCTAGTCCTACAACCAAATCCTAACCCAAACACTAACCTAAACCTGACTCCAACCAACACTCTTAACAATAAACCTAAACCTAATAGTAACCCTAATCTAACAACCTTACCCTAACGCCAAAACTAACCTAACCCGAAGCCTAACTCTAACACTAGACATAACCCTAACCCTAGTCCTACATCCTAACTGTAACCCCAATCCTAACCTATACCTGACTCCAAGTAAAACCCTAACAATAAACCTAAATCTAACAGTAACCTAATCTAACACTCTAACCCTAACTCCAAAACTAACCTAACATGAAACCTAACTCAAATAAACCAAATCCTAACCCTAGTCCTATACCCTAACCATAACCACAACCCTAACCTAACACTGAATCTAACTCAAACCCTAAAACTAATCCTGAATCTAACTGTATCCCCCATCTTACACCATAACCCTAACCCCAAACCTAACTTAACCCTAACCCTAACTCAAACAATAGATCTAACCCTAACCCTATTCCTACACCCTAACCCTAACTCACACCCTAACCTAAACCTTACTCCAACTCAAACCCTAACACTAAACCTAAATCTAACAGTAACCCTAATCTAACACCCTTACCAGAACTACAAAACTAACCTAACCCGAAGCCTATCTCAAACACTAGAGCTAATCCTAATCCTAGTCCTACAGCCTAGCCCTAACCCAAACCCTATCATAAACCTGACTCCAACCAATATCCTAACTCCAAACCTAACATAACTCAAACCCTAGACGTGACCCTAACCCTACTCCTACACCCTAACCTTAACCCCAACCATGAACAAAACCTGACTCCAACGAAAATTATTACAATAAACCTAAGTCTAACAGTAACCCTAATCTAACATGCAAACCATAAATTCAAAATTAACCTAACACGAAACCTAACTCAAACACTAGACCTACCCTTAACCTTATTCCTACACCGTAACACTAACCACAAACCTCACCTAAACCTGACTCTAACTCAAACTATCACACTAAACCTAAATCTAACCATAACCCTAATCTAACGTCCTAAGTCTAAATCCAAAACTAAAGTGCCCCTAACCCTAACTCAAACACTAGATCTAACCCTAACTGTAGTCCTACTCCATAACCATAACCCCAACCTTAACATAACAGTAATTCTAACTCAAACTCTAACACTAAACCTAAATCTAACTCTAACACTTAACTTACACCATAGCCCCAACCCCAAACCTAACCTAGCCCTAACCCTAACTCAAAAACTAGACCTAACCCTAACCCTGGTCAACTGTCTAACCCTAAACCAAAACCTAACCTAAACCTGACTCCAACCAAAACCATAACAAGAAACCTAAATCTAACATTATCCCTTATCCAACACACTAACACTAACTCCAAAAGTAACCTAACCTGAAGCCTAAATCAAACACTGGACCTTACCCTAACCCTAATCCTATACCCTGACCCTAACTCCAACCCTAGCTTAACCCGGACTCTAACTCAAAACCTAACACTAAACATAAATCTAACCATAACCCTAATTTTACACCATAACCCTAACCCCAAACCTAACATAACACTAATCCTAATTCAAACACTAGATGTAACCATAACCCTAGTCCTACACCATAACCCTAACTCAAACCATAAACAAAACCTGAACTCTAATGAAAACCCTTACAATAAAACTAAATCTAAGAGTAACCCTAATCTAAAATCCTAACCCTAACTCCAAAACTAACCAACCCAAAGACTAACTCAAACACTAGACCTAATCCTAAACCTAGTCCTACACCCTAACCATAACCCCAATGCTAACCTAAACCTGACTCCAACTAAAACCCTAACAATAAACCTAAATCTAACAGTAACCCAGATATAAAACCCTAACCTTAACTCCAAAACTATCCTAACCCGAAGCCTAACTCAAAAAGTAGACCAAAACCTAATTCAAGTCTTACACCCTAACCCTAACCCAACCCTAACCTAACACTGACTCTTACTCAAACCTTAACAATAAACCTATATCTAAATGTAACCCTAATCTTACACCCTAAACCTAACTCCAAAAGTAACCTAACCTGAAGCCTAACTCAATCACTAGACCTGACACTAACCCAAGTCCTACAGCCTAACCCTAACTCAAACCCTAACCTAATCCTGAGTGAAACTAAAACCCTAACAGTAAACCTAAATCTAACAGTTACCCTAATCTAACACCCTAACCCTTACTCCAAAACTAACCTAACCTGAAGCCTAACTAAAACACCAAAGCTAACCCTAACCCTACTACTACACAGTAACCATAATCCCAACCCTAACCAAAACCTAACTCCAACTAAAACCTTAAAAATAAATCAAAATATAACAGTTACCCTAATCAAACACCCTAACCCTAATTCCAAAATTAACCTAACCAGAAGCCTAACTCAAACACTAGAACTAACCTTAACCCTGGTCCTACACACTAACCATAACAGCAACCCTAACTTAACACTGACCCTAACTCAAACCCTAACACTAAACTGAAATCTAAACCTAAACCTAATCTTACACCATACTCCTAACCACAAATCTAACCTAACCCTAACTGTAACTCAAATACTAAACCTAACCCTAACCCTAGCCCTACAGCCTAACCCTATTGCAAACCCTAACCTAAACCTGACTCCAACCAAAACCCTAACAATAAACCTAACAGTAACCCTAATTGAATACCCTAACCCTAACTCCAAAACTAACCTATCCCAAAGCCTAACTCAAACATTACACCTAAGCCTAACTGTAGTCCTTCACTCTAAAGATAACCCCAACCCTAATGTAAACAAGACTCTGACTAAAAACCTAAAAATAAACTTAAAGACAGGCCCAGTGGCAGGACTCTGGCCAGCCAGTGATTCTGAGGCAGGGACATCGCTGCTCCCTCACCTCACTTGCAGACCCCCAGCCCAAGTGCCCATCCCCTCGCCTGTCCTGTCCCCAGCAGCAGGCCACAGACCCAGCAGCAGGCCTCTGGCCAGCCAGCAATTCTGAGGCAAGGACATCACTCCTCCCTCACCTCACTTGCTGACCCCCAGCCCAAGCACCCACCCCCTAGACACCTCAGTAGAGTACCCCTCTTGATACCTCATTGGTAAAAACAACAGAAAAGAGACTTCAGCAAACATTAATTTGCAGTGAAAGGGAAAGTCACTTACTCCTAGTCAGAGAAACGTTCTTTCAAGAGGTATTCAAAGTGAATACATCTTCCAATGGCTAGAAGTAGAAGAAGAGCCTCAGTTATGAATAAACAAGAAAATACATCTCCATCAAAAGTACAGAGTAACTCCCTTCCATCTATCGTGCTAATCAACGATGGTACCAAAATGTCAGACAAAAAATTTCAAATATTTATGGTGAACAAATTCTTTGAGTTGGAACAGAAAAGAGACAATGAACTACAGGAGATAAGGAAGACATTCCAAGATAGGAAAGAAGAAATGGACACTCAGAAAGAACCAGATGGAGCTATTAGAGATAAAGTCTAGAATAGATGAAATAAAAAACTCCCTTAAAAGTATTAAAAGTTGATTAGACCATGCTGAAGATCAAATCTCTGATGTAGAAGATAAAACCTCT
>NW_006159486.1:1925046-1926738 GCF_000334495.1 Tupaia belangeri chinensis | reverse complement strand
CCATAAGGCGCCCAATATCAGAATAATTGGCATCCCAGAAGGTGAAGAAACTAATAATGGCATGTAAAATCTATTCCATGAAATCCTGGAAGAAAATTTCCCGAGTCTAGAGAGGCACTCAAGCATCAAGGTCCAAGAAATACAAAGAACCCTAGTTAGAATCAACCCCAGAAGATCTTCCCTAAGGCACATCGTGGCCAGACTATCCAAGACCACAGATGAAGACATGATACTAAAACTGGCAAGAAAGAAAGGAGAAGTGATGTACAAAGGTCATGCCATCAGGCTAACTCCAGACCTCTCAACAGAAACAATGCAAGCAAGGAAAGAATGGGAAGATGTATTAAAAGTGCTAAGAGAGAAACAATTTCAACCAAGATGATTGTATTCTGCAAGATTATCCTTCATATGGGAACAAAAGATTAAAATCTTCTCAGACAAACAAGACCTGAAAGAATTTGCCAGCACAAGACCAGCTCATCAAGAAACCTCGAAGAAGGGAGAGGCAAAGAAAACAGACCTTCTTGAAGACACAGCCTCATGGATTCTGGAAACTAGTCATTTGGGGGAAACAGAAATCAAGACTTCCCACTGATAATTCGGTCTCCAGCACACAAAACTCATGTGGTAGGAAGACACTTTCCAGGCCTCCTGTCTCTGTACTTGTCTTTGTCTCTCTCTCCCTCTGCTTCTGTCTCCTCTCTTTTTTTAATTTTTGCTTTTTAGAATTTTGTGCAGCACGCTTGAGAGCCCCAGTTTTCCAATTTTTATTTTTTATTGAAATTTTTTTAAATATTAATTTTTTTAGTTTTATTGAAAAGTTTTTATCTTCGTTTTCTCTTCCCTTTTTCTGTTTCCTGTTTGTTTTTTGCTGTTGTTGCTGTTGTTTCTCTCTTTCTGTTTCCGTTTCTGCACGCTCCTCAATGCTCAGATTGAACTTTCAAGTTTGGGAAGAAACTGACCATCAACCAGATTACTAGAAATCGCTGCAGGGCCACAAAAAATATGGGAAAGCAGGAAAATACCTCTCCTCCAAGGGAAAAGGATAACTCGTCTTCATCTACACACAGTTCAAGGGAATTCATGGAAATGACTAATAAAGAATTCAGAACATTCATAGTGGCAAAACTAATAGAGATGGAAGAGAAGAGAGACAAAGAACCGCTGAAGAGGAAGGAGAAAGAAGTTGTTGAGTTCCAGGAGGTGAGGAAATTCATGCAAGATCTAAAAGAGAAATTTCACACTTTACAAAAGAATCAGATGTAACTGTTAGAGATGAAGGCTATAACACAGGAAGTCAAAATCTCCCTTGAAAGTATTAAAAGCAGTCTAGATCATACAGAAAATAGGATCTCAGACATAGAAGAGAAAATTGCTAGCCTAGAAAAATCCACCATGAAGACTGAGAAAATGGCCCCCAAATTTGAGACTAATATACGAGAAATACTAGATACCATAAAACATCCAAACATCCAGATAATAGGTATCCCAGAAGGCAAAGAGACTCATAAGGGCATTGATAATCTATTCCACGAGATCCTGCAAGAAAACTTTCCAAACCTAGAGAGGCACTCAAAGATTCAGTCCCAAGAAATACAGAGGACCCCAAATAGAATCAACCCAAGAAGATCTTCTCCAAGACACATTATAGCCAGATTGACCAAAACCACAGACAAAGACAAGATACTAAGA
>NW_006159486.1:1896472-1924029 GCF_000334495.1 Tupaia belangeri chinensis | reverse complement strand
TGGAAGACAACTGTATATAGCAGAGATAGTGTAATAAGAGAGTGAGAAAGGGCAGAGGGTCAAACATGTGGCAAAAAACATATATATATATGAAAGTAGAAATGGAATATAATTGATAACATGCATGATTAAGCCACTATGCAATTTATTCTAGATGGGAAACCACATTTAGTATGTTGTGATGATACTCAGGGAATGAATGTTAAGTAATTTTTAGAAAAGTTGCAGGAGAAAAAAAAAAACCAGTAGAACTGTTCATATGCAAATTTTTTAAAAAATGCATATTTGATGATTGCAGTAAGCTATATAGCCCCAGCTAGGTACTACTTGATAGTATATTTATTCTACTCACTAAGGTTTATGCCTAAAGTCAGACTTGGGTTCATGTATAGGTATATATCAGCTGTGCTAGCTATTGGATATATTTAGACTAATTAAGTTCATTAGAAAATCAATTAAGTAGGGGGAAAGGCAGAGAAAGCAACCATGGATACCAGAGATAATGTGGGAGAAGGATGGGACATGGCAAAGGGTGAGGGATATGGAATCAAGGATGGCAAAACAAAAAATATACAAGACATAAGAATTGGAAAATTATTTGCTGATAACATGTATGTTGATGTGCTTGATAGAGCCAATATACAGTGTATTTTGGGTGGAAAATTAATTTGTATGCTGTAATGATGTATAGTGAGTTAATGCAAAAAATAAATAAATTTAAAGAGAAAAAAAGAGCTAATTAATTAATTAATTAATTAAAAAAAAAAAGAAATCCTAAAGAAAGTACTGTTCCAGGAAAACTAAAGAGCTAACAGACAGAAACAAAGGAATAAAACGCTGCTGTGACATGGCCAACTAAAGCGTCAGGACAGATCCAGATACATCGATAATAACATCGAATGCGAGCAGATTAAATTCCCCAATCAAGAGACACAGACTGGCCGAATGGATTAAAAAACAGAGACCCTCTATCTGTTGCCTACAGGAAACCCACCTCATCGATAAAGACATACATAGACTGAAAGTGAAGGGTTGGAAAAAGGTTTTAAAGTGGAAGGACATCCCATGTTCCTGGATAGGAAGAATTAATATAATCAAAATGGCAATCCTACCCAAATTAATCTACCTACTTAATGCAATGCCAATCAAAGTACCAGGCATATTCTTCACAGATTTAGAAAAGACAATCATAAAATTCATCTGGAATAATAAAAGACCCCGCATTGCCAAAGTAATTCTACAAAAGAAGAGTGGAGTGGGTGGCATTTCACTCCCTGACCCAAAAATATACTACAAAGCTGTGGTAATCAAAACAGCATGGTATTGGCATAGGAACAGACATGTGGACCAATGGAACAGAATTGAGTCCACAGGAATAAATCCCCAATCATTCAGTTAACTAATTTTTGACAAGGGGTACCAGTCAATCCAGTGGGAAAAGGAAAACCTCTTCAAAATGGTGCTGGAAAAACTGGATTTCCACCTGTAGAAAGATGAATCTGAACCTCTACCTCTCACCTTTGACAAAAATCAATTCAAGGTGGATCAAGGATCTAAATCTAAGACCCCAAACTATTAAACTGCTTCTAGAAAACACTGAGGAAACTCTGGGAGACATTGGGGTAGGGAAGGACTTCTTACATAAGACACCAACGCACAGTCGATAATCCCCAAAATAGACAAGTGGGATTACATCAGACTAAGAAGTTTCTGCATGGCAAAAGACACTGTAATCAGTGTGAATCGACAGCCCTCAGAATGGGAGAATATTTTTGTAAACTATGCACCAGATAAGGGATTGATAACCAGAATACATAAGGAACTAAAGAAGCTGTTTGGAAAAAAGATGATGAACCTATTAAAAGATGGGAGAAGGAGTTAAAAAGAACACTCACTAAAGATGACATATGAAAACTCATCGTAAGGGAAATACAGATCAAAACAACAATGAGATACCACCTAACCCCAGTCAGAATGGCTAAGATTAAAAAAACAGAAAATGATAAGTGTTGGCAGGGGTGTAGTGAAAGGGGAACTCTTTTACACTGCTGGTGGGAATGTAGATTGGTCCAACCACTGTGGAGAATAATTTAGAGATTCCTCAAAAATCTACAGATAGATCTGCCATATGATCCAGGGATCCACTCCTCGGTATCTACCCAAAGGACAGAAGAAGTCTTCATTGGAAAAGTGCTTGCACATCGATGTTTATTGTGACACTATTCACAATAGCTAAGTCATGGAACCAACCCAAATGCCCCTGTATGGAGGAATGGATTGAAAAACTGTGGCACATATACTCTATGGAATACTACTCAGCCATAAAAAACAACAGAACCCTGGCTTTTGACTGAAAGTGGAAGAATATGGAAGATGTACTGCTGAGTGAGGCAAGCCAGGCTATGAAGGAGAGATATTGTATGTCCCCACTTAATATATACCGTATGTCTGCATTCTATGACTCAAACTCATTGACTAATGGTTGTACAATCACAAGAGATGGGTGTGAATGTCAGATGAGGTGTATGTGGAGGAGTGGGTCCTAACGAAGGACATTTGGAGAAGGGATACAGAGGTTGAGCATTGACGGGATGGGGAGGTGTGGTGTTATCTGTTGAAGATGTTTTGATCAACAGGTCTGGGGAGAAATGTGCACATATTGAAATGGTCTCATTGTAAGCCAAACAATATGATTGAAAGTATATAAAAAAAATTTTTTTTAAAAAGAAGGAGGAGTTGACCCAGATAAAACGAAAAGTGGATTAGCTCTGGAAAACCTGGAAAAAATCGAAAAGGAACAGAGCAAACAAACAGCTGGAGTTGATCAAGGATGATGAAAAAGAGGCTGAGGAAGGAGAGAATGACAGAGACAGAGCCAATGGTGAGGATGACTCTTCAGCAAATAGAGGGGTTTTGAAATCTTACCCATTATTTCTTTACCTAGGCACTTGTCTATCAAAATTTTCACCAGATCCTCTCCCCTAGTATCTTCAGCACATGCTCACTGTTTTCCCATCGTTGTCCTTCCCCTGTTCATTAATTCATACTGCCCTGCACCTGGTCCCATTTCACTTCTTTTGATGCTCCTAGTAGTTTTGTTAAGTCTTACCCTGTAATTTTGCTTTTAATTTTGATTCCTCTTTATGACTTAACAATAAAAAGGATGTATGATTTTTATAAAAATAAAAAATAATAAAAAAAGAAGATTTAACTCTTATAAATATCTATGTGCCTAACACAGGAGCACCCAAATATGTGAAGGAAATACTGTTAGATCTAAAAGGGGAGATAGTCTGCAATACAGTAATTGTTGGAGACCTCAACATTACACTATCCCCACGGGACTGATCATCTAGACAAAAAAATAGATAAGGAGATAAAGGATCTGAATGATACCATAAATAAAATGGACTTAACAGACATCTATAGAACTTTCCATCCAAAAACCACAAGATAAACGTTTTTCTCACCCCCACATGGAATCTTTTCAAAGATTGACCACATCATTGGGCACAAAGCAAGCCTCTACAGATTCAAAGGCATGGAAACTATTTACAGCACCTTCTCTGACCATGATGAAATTAAACTTGAGTTTAATATCAAGAGAAATCCTCAAATTTACTCATATTCATGGAAACTAAGTAACTTACTACTGAATCACTCCACAACTACTGATGAAATACAGTCTGAAATCAAATGATTCATGGAAGCTAATGACAATGAGGACGCAAGTTTCCATAATCTTTGGGACACCACAAAAGCAGTCATAAGAGAGAAGTTTATAGCAATTAGTGCTCACAAGAGGAAGACAGAAAGGAGGTAAATGGATCACTTAACATCATGCCCCAGATAATTGGAGAAGCAACAGCAAAATAATCCAAAATACTCCAGGATTAAGGAAATAATAAAGATCCAAGCAGAAATAAATGAAATAGAAAATAAGTGAACTATACAGAAAATAAATGAAAGTAAAAGCTGGTTCTTTGAAAGGATAAACAAAATTGATACACCACTAGCGGGACTTATTAAGAAGAAGAGAGAAAGGAACCAGGTGAATCAAATCTGCAATGAAGCAGAAATATAACAACAGACGAAGCAGAAATACAGAACATAATTAGAGGATATTATGAACAACTATATGACAAGAAACAAGACAATAAGGATGAGATGGACAAATTCCTGGACACACATAATCTACCAAGATTGAGCCAGGAGGATATAGAAAGTCTAAATAGGCCCGTAACAAGCCAGGAGATTGAATCAGTAATATATAGCCTTCCAACAAAGAAAAGCCCTGGTCCTGATGGCTTCAGCTCTGAGTTCTATAAAATTTTCAAAGAAGAATTAGCGCCCATTCTGCTCAAGTTATTTCTAAAGATCCAAAAGGGTGAATCTCTCCCTAATTCATTCTATGTAGCATCTATCACCCTTACCATCAAAACAGTTAAGGACAGGACAAGGAAGAAAAACTGTAGACCAATATCTCTGATGAATATAGACTCAAAGATTCTCAATAAGATACTAGCAAACCGAATCCAACAACTTATAAAAAAGATAATACATCATTTTCAGGTAGGCTTTATTCCAGTAATGCAAGGTTGGTTTCAACATATGCAAAACCATAAATGAAATACACCATATTAACAGTAAAATTGACAAAAAAAAAAACCTTATGGTCATGTCAATTGATGCAGAAAAAGCATTTGATAAGATACAACATCCCTTCATGACCCTTTATGATCAAGACTCTCAGCAAAATCGGCCTACAAGGGTCATTTCTCAACACAATAAAAGCTATCTATAAAAAACCCATTGTGAACATCATCCTGAATAGAGAAAAGCTGAAAGCTTTCCCACTAAAAACGGGTACAAGAAAGAGATGCCCACTTTCTTCACTGCTTTTCAATATATTACTGGAAGTCCTCGCCAACACAATCAGAAAAGAGAAAAAAATTAAAGCATCCAAATAGGAAAAGAAGAGGTGAAACTCTCTCTATTCACAGATGACATGATTGTCTACATAGAAGACCCAATGATTTCCATGAAAAAATTTCTGAAAGTAATGCATGAATACAGTAAAGTTGCAGGATACAAAACTAATATACAGAAGTCTATAGCATTTCTATATACAAACAACAGGCCTACAGAGATAGAACTTTAAAAAGTTATTCCATTTACCATAGCCATTAAAAGTATAAGATACTTGGGATAAATCTAGCCAAAGAAGTTAAAGACAGACACATGAAAAACAATGAGAAGTTAAAAAGAGAAATTGAAAATGACACAAAAAAGTGGAAGGACATCCCATGTCCCTGGATTGGAAGAATTAATATAACCAAAATGACAATTCTACCCAAATTAATCTACCTATTTAATGTAATGCCAATCAAAGTACCAGACACATTCTTCACAGATCTAGAAAAGACAATCATAAAAATTCGTCTGGAATAATAAAAGACCCCGCATTGCCAAAGAAATTTTACAAAAGAAGAGTGGGGTGGGCGGCATCTCACCCCCTGACCCCAAAATATACTACAAAGCTGTGGTAATCAAAACAGCATGGTATTGACACAGGAACAGACACGTGGACCAATGGAAAAGAATTGAATCCACAGGAATAAATCTCCAATCATTCAGTCAACTGATTTTTGACAAGGGGTACCAGTCAAACCAGTGGGAAATGGAAAACCTCTTCAGCAAATGGTGCAGGAAAAACTGGATTTCCACCTGTTGAAAGATGAATCTGAAACTCTACGTCTCACCTTTTAGAAAAATCAAGTCAAGGTGGATAAACGATCTGAATCTAAGACCCCAACTATTAAAATACTTCTAGAAAACACTGGGAAAACTCTGGGAGACATTGGGGTAGGGAAATATTTCTTACATAAGACCCTCAAAGCACAGTCAATAATCCCCAAAATAGACAAGTGGGATTATATCAGACTAAGAAGTTTCTGCATGGCAAAAGACACAGTAATTAGTGTGAATTGATAGCCCACAGAATGGCAAAATATTTTTATAAACTATGCATCAGATAAGGGATAGATAACCACAAGATGGGAAAAGGAGTTGGAAAGAACACTCACTAAAGATGACATACGAATAGCCAGAAGGCATATGAAAAAATGCTCAACATCCCTCATAGTAAGGGAAATGCAGATCAAAACAACAATGAGATACCACCTAACTCCAGTCAGAATGTCTAAGATAAAACAAAACAAAACAAAACAAACAAACAAACAAAAACAACAATAAAAGTTGGCAGGGAAGTGGTGAAAGAGGAGCTCTCTTACACTGCTGGTGGGAATGTAAATTAGTCCAACCACTGTGGAGAACAATTTGGAGATTCCTCAAAAATCTACAAATAGAACTTCCATATGATCCAGCAATCCCATTTCTTGGCATCTACCCAAAGGACAGAAGAATTTCTCATTGGAAAAGTGCTTGCACATTAATGTTTATTGCAGCACTTTTCACAATTGCTATGATATGGAACCAACCCAAATGCCCCCGTATGGCTGAATGGATTGAAAAACTGTGGCCCAAATACTCTTTGGAATACTATTCAGCCATTAAGAACAACAAAACCCTGGCTATTGACTGAAAGTGGAAGAATATGGAGGATTTACTGCTGAGTGAAGCAAGCCAGGCTATGAAGGAGAGACACTGCATACTCCCACTTAATATGTACCGAATGTGTGCACTCTATAACTGAAATGGATGGGCTAAAAGATGTACAAACACAAGAGGTGGATGTGAATGCCAGATGTGGGGTGTGTGGAGGAGGAGTGGGGCCTGGAGAAGAACATTTGGGGAGGGATAAGAAGACAGCAATGTTGAGACAGGGAGGTAGTGTAGTTATATTTTGTTCAATTCGACTGGGGAGAAATGTTCATATATTGAAATGATCACCTTGTAAGCTAAATAATGTGATTGAATATATTTTTAAAAATGTAAATAAAAATAAATAAATAAATAAATAAATAAAAATAAATAAACCTAAATCTAACAGTAAACCTAATCTAACACCCTAAGTGTAACACCAAAACTAACCTAATCCGAAGCCTGACTCAAACACTAGACCTAACTCTAAACCTAGTCATACACCCTAACCTTAACCCCAACCCTAACCTAACACTGACTCTAACTTAAACCCTAACACTAAACATAAATATAACCATAACCTTGATCTTATAGTATAACTCTAACCCCAAACCTAAGCTAACACTAACCCTAACTGAAACACTAGAATTAGTTCTAACCCTAGTTCTACACCCTAAAAATAACTCAAACCCTAACCTAAACCTGACTCAAACCAACACACTAACAATAAACCAATATCTAAAAATAACCCTAATCTAATACCTTAACCTTAACTCGAAAAGTAACTGAACCCAAAACCTAACTCAAACACTAGACCTATCCTTTACCCTAGTCCTACAACCTAACCCTAACCCAAACCACAAGCTAAACCTGACTCTGACTAAAACCCTAACAATAAACCTAAATCTAACAGTAACCCTAATGTAACACCCTTACTCCTACCTAAATCAAAGAGAAACCCTAATCTAAAACACTAATGCTAACTCCAAATATAATCTAACCTGAAGCCTGACTTAAACACTAGACCTAACACTAACCCTAGTCCTACACCCTAACCATAACCCCAATGATAACCTCAACTTGACTCCAACTAAAACCCTAACAATAAACCTATATCTAACAGTAACCCAGATATAACACCCTAACCCTAACACCAAAACTATCCTTACCTGTTTCCTAAGTGAAAAAGTAGACCTAAACCCAATCGAAGTCCTACACCCTAACCCTACACCAACCGTAACCTAACACTGACTATTACTCAAAGCTAACAACAAACCTAAATCTAAAACTAAGCCTAATCTTACACTGTAAATCTAACTCCAAAACTAATCTAACCCAAAGTCTAACTCTAACAGTAGACCTAACCCTAACACTATTACTACAGCCTAACCATAACCCCAACCCTAACCTAAGCCTGACTAAAACCAAAACACTAACAATAAACCTAAATCTAACTTTAACCCTAATATAACAACCTAACCCTAACTCCAAAACTAACCTAACCTAAAACCTAACTCAAACACTAGACCTAAACTTAACCCTAGTCCTAAAATCTTACCCTAAAACCAACCCTAACCTAAACCTGACTAAAACGAAAACACTAACAATAAACTTAAATCTAACTTTAACCCTAATATAAAAACCTAACCCTAACTCCAAAACTAACCTAATCTAAAACCTAACTCAAGCACTAGACCTAAACCTAATCCTAGTCCTACACCCTAACCCTAGCCCCAACCATAGACTAAACCAGATTCAAAATAAAACCATAACAATAAACCTAAATCTAATGGTAACCCTAATATAACACCCAAACCCTAACTCAAAAACTAACTTAACCCTAACCTTAACTCAAACATTAGACCTAACCCTAACCCGAGTCATACAGCCTAAAGCTAACCCAATCCCTAAACTAAACCTGACTCCAACCAAAACCCTAAAAATAAACCTAAATCTAACATTAATTCTAATCTAACAAACTAACCCTAACTCCAAAACTAACCTAAACCGAAGCCTAATTCAAACATTAAATCTAATCCTAACCCTAGTCCTACACACTAATCAAACACTACATGCTAACCCTAACCCCAGTCCAAATCTAAACCTGACTCTGACTAAAACACTAACAATAAACCTAAATCTAACAGTAATCCTAATCTAACACCCATACAGTAACTTCATAACTAACCTAACCTGAAGCCTACCTCAAACTCCATACCTAACGTAAACCCTAGTCCTACACACTAACCCTAATCCCAACCCTAACCTAAATGTGACTCCAGCTCAAACCCTAACACTGAACCTAAATCTTACCATAACGTTCATCTTACACTGTAACCTTAACCCTAAAACTAACCTAATTCTAACCCTAACTGAAACACAAGACCTTACCTTAACCCTAGTCCTACAGTTGAACCCTAACACAAACCCTAACCTAAACCTGACTCCAACCAAAACCCTCATAATAAAACTAAATCTAACAGTAACCCTAATCCAACACCCTAACCCAAACTACAAAACTAACCTAACCCAAAGCCTAACTAAAACACTAGCCCTAAACCTAACCCTACTCCTACACCCTAACTCTAACCCCAA
The DNA here is from genome assembly GCF_000334495.1 of Tupaia belangeri chinensis. Lineage (NCBI taxonomy): Eukaryota > Metazoa > Chordata > Mammalia > Scandentia > Tupaiidae > Tupaia > Tupaia belangeri. Next base: position 1,914,831 of record NW_006159486.1, on the reverse strand, counting down.
TCCTAACCTGAACCTGACTCCAAGTAAAACCCTAACAATAAACCTAAATCTAACAGTAACCCAAATCTAACACCCTTACCCTGCCTCCAAAACTTAATTAACACGAAGCCTGACTCAAACAGTAGACCTAACCCTAACCCTAGTCCTACATCCTAACACTAACCCCCACCTTAAGTTAAACCTGACTCAAAATTAAACCCTAACAAAAATAAATAAATAAAACCTAACAGTCACCCTAATCAAACACACAAACCCTTACTCCAAAACTAACCTAACCAGAAGCTTAACTCAAACACTAAACCTAACCCTAACCCTAGTCCTACACTCTAACCCAAACCACAACACTAACGTAACATTGTCCCTAACTCAAACTAAACCAAAATCTAAACATAACATTACTCTTATACCATATCCGTAACCCCACACTAACCTAACACTAACCCTCACTAAAACACTAGACCTAACCCTAACCCTAGTCCTACACTCTGACCCTAACCCCAATCCTAACCTAAACTGACTCCAACCAAAACCCTAACAATAAACTTAAATCTAACAGTAACCCAAATCTAACACCCTTACCCTAACTCCAAAACTAAACTAATCCAAAGCCTGACTCAAAAACTAGACCTAACCCTAACCCTAGTCATACGTCCTAACACTAACACCCACCCTAACCTAAACCTGACTCCAAATTAACACCACCCAAAAAAACAAAAAAGCAAAACCTAACAGTAACCCTAATCTAAGACCCTAACCCTTATTTCAAATCTAACCTAACCCGAAGCTTAACTCAAACACTAGACCTAACCATAAACCTAGTCCTACACCCTAACCCTAACCCCAACACTAAGCTAACACTGACCGTAACTCAAACCCTAAATCTAATCCGAAATCTAAACATAACCCTAATCTTACACCATATCCCTAACACCAAATCTAACCTAACCCTAACCCTAACTAAAACACTAGACCTAACCCTAACCCTAGTCCTACAGCCTTACCCTAACCAAAACACTAACCTAAACCTGATTCCAACCAAAACCCTAACAAAAACCATAAATCTAACAGTAACCCTAATCGAACACCCTAACCCTAACTTCAAAACTAACCTAAGCCAAAGCCTAGCACAAACACTAGACCTAATCCTAACCCTAGTCCTACACCCTAACCCTAACAGCAACCCTAAAATAACCCTGACTCTAACTCAAACCCTAACACTAAACCTAAATCTAACCATAACCCTAATCTTACACCATAACCCTAACCCAAACCTAAGCTAACACTAATGCTAACTCAAACACTACACCTAATCCTTACCCTAGTCCTACACCTTAACTATAACCCTAAGCTTAACAAGACTCAAACTAAAACCCTACCAATAAACCTAAATCTTACAGTAACCTTAATCTAACACCCTTTCCCTAACTCCAAAACTAACCTAACCTGAAGCCTAACTCGAACACTAGACCTAACCCTTACCCTAGTCCAACCTCTTAACTATAACAACAAACCTAACCTAACCCTGACTCTAACTCAAACCCTAACAATAAACCTAAATTTAACAATAAAACTAATCTTACACCATACCCCTAACTCGAAACATTACCTCACCCTAACCCTATCTCAAACACTAGACCTAACCCTAACCTTGTCCTACAGCCTAACCCTAATCCCAACACTAACCTAAATCTGACTCCAACTAAAATCCTAACAATAAACCTAAATCTAACAGTAACCCTAATATAACACCCTTAGCCTAACTCCAAAACTAACCTAATCCGAAGCCTAACTCAAACACTAGACCTAACCCTAACCCTTCTGCTACACCCCAACCCTAACCACAGCCCTAATCTAACTCTGCCTCTAACTCAAATCCTAACACTAATCCTAAATCTTACCATAACCCTAATCTTACACCATAACACTAACCCCAAATATAAATAAACCCTAACCTTAATTCAAACACTAGACCTAATCCTAACCCTAGTCTTACATCCTAACCCTAACCCCAACCCTAACTTCAACCTGACTCCAACTAAAGCCCTAACAGTTAACCTAAATCTAACAGTAACCCTAATCTAACATCATAACCCTAGCTCCAAAATTAACCTAACCTGAAGCCTAACATAAACACTAGACCTAACCCAGACACTTGTCCTACACCCTAAACCTTAACCCAACCCAAATCTAACGTTGACTCTAACTCAAACCATAACACTAAACCTAAATCTAACCATAACCTTAATCTTATGTCATAACCCTTACCCCAAAACTTAACTGACCCTAACCCTAACTCAAACACTAGAGCTAACTCTAAACCTAGTCCTACACCCTTAGCGTAACCCTAACCATAACCTAAACAAGACTCAAAGTAAAACCTTAACAATAAACCTAAATCTAACAGTAACTCTAATCTAACACCATAACCCCATCTCCAAAAATAGCATAATTCGAAGAATAACTCAAACACTATACCTAACATTAACCCTAGTCCTACACCCTAACCATAACCCCAACCCTAATCTAACCTGACTCTAACTCAAACTCTAATACTAAACCTAAATCTTACCATAACCCTCATTTTACACTGTAATCCTAATCCCAAACCTAACCTAATCCTAACCCTAACTGAAACACAAGACATTACCCTAACCCTAGTCATACAGCCTAACACTAACCTCAACCTTAACCTAAACCTGACTCCAACTAAAATCCTAACAATAAACCTAAATCTAACAGTAACCCTAATCTAACACACTAACCCTAACTCCAAAACTAACCTAACTGGAAGACTAACTCAAACACTATACCTACCCCAACCCTATTCCTACACCCTAACCCTAACTCCTACCCTAACCTAAATCTGACTTTAACTGAAACTCTAACACTAAACCTAAATCTAGCCATAACCCTAATCTTACACCATAACCCTAAGCCCAAACCTAACCTAACCCTAATCCTAACTCAAACACTAGTTCTAAACCTAACCCTAGTCCTACACCCTAATCCTAACCCCAACCCTAACCTAAACCCGACTACAACTGAAACCCTAACAATAAACCTAATTCTAACAATAACCCTAATCTAACACCCTAACCCTTATTCTAAAACTAACCTAACCTAAAGCCTAACTCATACACAAGACCTAACACTAACACTAGTCCATAACCCTAACCTTAACCCAAACCTAAACTTGACTCCAACTAAAACCCTACCAATAACCTAAATCTAACAGTAACCCTAATCTAACACCATATCCCTAACTCCAAAACTAACCTAACCAAAAGTCTAAGTCAAACACTAGACTTAACCCTTACACTAGTCCAACCTGGTAACACTAACAACAATCTTTACCTAACCCTGACTCTAACTCAAACCCTAACAGTAAACCTAAATCTAATCATAAAACTAATCTTACACCATACCCCAAATCCCAAACCTTACCTAATTCTAACCCTATCTCAAACACTAGACCTAACCCTAACACTAGTTCTACCCCCTAACTCTAACCCCAACCTAAACCTGAACCTGACTCCAATTAAAACCCTATCAATAAACCTAAATCTAACAGTAACCCTAATCTAACACCATATCCCTAACTCCAAAACTAACCTAACCAGAAGCCTAACTTAAACACTAGACCTAACCCTTACCCTATTCCAACCTGATAACCCTAACCACAACCCTAACCTAACCCTGACTCTAACTCAAACCCTAACAGTAAACCTAAATCTAACCATAAAACTAATCTTACACCATACCCCTAACCCCATAACCCTTGTCCTACACCCTAATCCTAACCCCAACCCAAACTTCAATGTGATTCCAACAAAAACACTAACAATAAACCTATATCTAACAGTAACCCTAATCTAACATCCTAACCCAAACTCCAAAACTAACCTAACCCAATGACGATCTCAAACACTATACCTAACCCTAACCCTAGTCCTACACCCTAAACCTAATTCCAACCCTAATGTAAGCTTGACTCTAACACAATCCCTAACACTAAACCTAAATCTAACTCTTACCCTAATCTTACGCCCTAACCCTAAGTCCAAACGTAACCTAACCCTAAACCTAAGTCAAACACTAGACCTAACCCTAACCCTAGTCCTACAGGATAACCCTAACACCAACCCTAATATAACCCTGACTCTAACTCAAACCCTAACACTAAATCTAACCCTATACCTAAATCTAACCCTATACCTAATCATACACCTTAACCCTAACACCAAACTTAACCTAACCCTCACCCTAACTCAAACACTAGACCTAACCTAAACCCTAATCCAACATCCTAACCATAACCCCAACCGTAACCTAACCCTCAGTCCAACTCAAACCCTAACACTAACCCTAAATCCAACCATAACCCTATTCTTGCACCCTAAACCCAAATGTGACCTCACCCTAACTCTAACCCAAACACTAGACCTAATAAAAACCCTAATCCTACAGGCTAACCCTATCCCCAATCCTAAACTAACCTTGACTCTAAATCAAACCCTAACATTAAATCTTAAAGTAAGTCTAAAACTAAACTTACACCCTAACCAAACTGCAAACCTGACCTAAACCTAACCCTAACTCTAACACTTGACCTAACCCTAACCCTAATCCTACACCCTAACCCAAACCCCATACCTAACCTAACCCTGACTCTAACTCAAACCCTAACCCTAAACCTAAATCTAACCCAAACACTAATCTTTCACCCTAACCTTAATCCCAACCCTAACCTAAGCATGACCCTAACTAAAACCCTAACACTATTCCTAAGACTTACCCTAACCCTACTCCTGCACCATAACCCTAGCCCCAATCCTAACCTAGCAGTAACCATAACTCAAACCCTAGACCAAACCCTAACATTAATCCTACAATGTAATGCTAACCCCAGCCTAACCTAAACCTGACTCTAACTCAATCCCTAACAATAAACCTAAATCAAACACTATCCCTTATCTTACACTCTAACTCTAACCCCAAACCTAACCTAACCCTAACCCTAAGTCAAAGACCAGACCTATCCCTAACCATATATACTACACCTTACCTTAACAACAACCGTAATCTAACACTGACTCTAACTCAAACCCTAACAATAACCCTAAATCTAGCCCTAACATTAATCTTACACCCTAATTGTATCCCCAAATCAAACTTAACCCTAACTCTAACTCAAACACTATACCTAACCCTAACTCTAATACAACACCCTAACCCTAACTCCAACTGTAACCTAACTCTGACCCTAACTAAAATCTGAACACAAAACCTAAATCTAACTGTAATCCTAATCTTACACCCTAACTCTAACTTCAAATGTGACCTAATCCTAACCTTAACTCAAACACTAGACCTAAACCTGACCCTAATCCTATACCCTAACTCTAAACCGAATGCTAACCTAATCCTGACTCTAACTCAAAACCTAACACTAAACCTAAAACTAAGCCTAACCTTAAATTTTCATCCTAAACCTAACCTCAAACCTGACCTAACCTTAACTCTAAATCAAACACTAGACTTAACCCTATCCCTAATCATACACCCTAACCTTAGTCCCAACCTTAATTAACCCTTACTCTAACTCAAACCCAAAGACAAAACCTAAATCTAACCCTAAACCTAATCTTACACCCTAACCCTAACACCAAACAAAACCTAACCCTAACGCTAACTCAAATAGACCTAACACAAACGCTAATCGAGCACCCTAATCCTAACCCTAACACTACCCTAACCCTGACTCTTACTCATACCTTAAAACTAAACCTAAATCTAACCCTACACCAGTGTTACACCCTAACCTTAACCCCAAATGTGACCTAACCCTAACTGAAACACTAGACCTAACCATAAACCTAATCCTAGACCCTTACCCTAACTCTAACACCCACCCTAATTTAACCCTGACTCTAATTCATCCTTAACACTAAACCTAAATTTAACCCTATTCCTAATCTTACACCCTAACCCTAACATCAAACATAATCTAACCCTAACCCAAACACTAGTCCTAACCCTAACTCTAATCCTACACCATAATCCTAACTGTAAACTAACCCTGAATCTAACTCAAACCCTAACACTAAACTTAACATGAAGCCTAACCCTAAACTTACACCCTAACCCCAAACCCCAACATGACCTAACCCTAAATCAAACACTAGACCAAACCCTAACCCTAATTCTACACCCTAACCATAATCCAACCATAACCTAACCTTGACTGTAACTCTAAAGCTTACACTAAACCTAAATCTAACCCTAACCCTAATCATACACCCTAACCCTATCCCCAAACCTAACATAACCCTAATACTAATTCAAACACTAGCCCTAACCCTATCACTAATCCTACTCCCTAACACTAACCTCAACTCTAACCTAAACCTTGCACTAACTCAAACCCTAACAATAAACCTAAATCTAACCTTAACCCTAATCTTACACCCTACCCCTACCCCCAAACCTAACATAACCCTAATACTAATTCAAACACTAGCCCTAACCCTATCACTAATCTTACTCCCTAACACTATCCCTTAATCATAACCCTAACCCTAACCCTAGCACTAAACCTAAATCTAACACTAACCCTACTCTTACATACTAAACCTAACCCTAATCCTACATCCTTACCTTAACCCCAACTGTAACCTAAACCTGACTCTAAATCAAACACTAACCCTAAGCCTAAATCTAAACCTAACTCTAATCTTACACCCTAACCCTATCACCAAACCTAACTTAACCCTAACTCTTACTCAAACACTATACCTAACCCTAACCCTAATCCAACATCCTAACCCTAACCCCAACTTTAACCAAATTCTGACTCTAAAACCTGAACACTAAACCTAAATCTAACCCTATCCCTAATCTTACACCTTAACCCTATCCCCAAAACTAACCTAACCCTAACCCCAACTCAATCACTAGACCAAACCCTAACCCTAATACTACAGCCTAAAAATAACCCCAACCCTAACCTACCCCTGACTCTAACCAAAACCCTAACACTAACCCTAAATCTAATTCTAACCCTAACTAGAAATTTACCCTAACCATAATCCTAAATCTAAACCCTAAACCTAATTCCAAACCTAACCTAATCCTATTCCTAACTCAAACTCTCACCCTACCCCTAACCCTAACATAACACCATAACCCTAACCCCAAACCTAACATAACCCTACACCATAACCCTAACCCCAAACCTCCACTAACCCTAACACAAATTTTAATCCTAACACTAATCCCAACCCTATACTATAAACCTAACCCAAATGTAACCAAACCCTTACACTTACCCTAACCGTAACTCATACTCTAAAACTAATCCTAACCCTACACCATAAACCTAACTTCAGACCTAACCTAATCCTTACCCTAACTCAAATCATAACCCTCAGCATAACACTAACCCTTACCCTAAACCTTAACCTTAAACCCAAACTCATCCTAATCTTAACCTTAACTCAAACCCTAACACTAAAACTATACCATAAACCTAATCGCAAACCTCACCTAAAACTAACCATAACTCAAACTCTAACCCTATCTGGAACCCTAAGCCTACTATCTAACTCTAACCCCAAACCTCACCTAATCTTAAACCTAACTCTAACCCTAACCCTAACCCTAAACCATAACCCTAACTCCAAACCTCACCTAACCCTAAACCTAATCAAACCCCAACCCTATCCCTAACCCAAACTCTACACCATAAACCTAACCCCAAACCTAACCGATCCCTAACCTTAATCCTAACCCTAATCTTAACCATAACCCTAACCTAAACCTAACAATAACTCAAACACTTACTCTAACTCTGACCCTAACCCTACAACATAAACCTAATACCAAACCTATACCTAACCCTAATCCTAAAAAGAACCCTAATCCTAAAAATAACTCTAACCCTATACCCTAATCCTAACCTCAAAACTCACTTAACCCTAACACTAACTCAAACCCAACACCAACCCTAACCCTAAACCTACACCATAAACATAATCCCAAACCTAGTCTAACCCTAACCCTAACTCAAACTCTAACCCTAACCATAACCCAATCCTACTCTCGAAATTTAACTCAAAACTGAACCTAAAGCTATCCTTAACTCAAACCCTAACCCTAACCCTAATCCTAACCCCACACTATAACCATAACCCCAAACCTGACCCTAACCCTAAACCTAACACTAATCCTAACCCTACACCATAACCCTAACCCCAAACCTCACCTAAAGCTAACCCTAACTCAAACCCTAACCATTACCAAACCCTAACCCTACACCATAAAGCTAACATCAAACCTACCTTATCCCTAAACCTAAACCTAACCCTATATCAAAAGCTTACCCTAACACTAACCATAACCCTGCTCTCTAACCCTAACCTCAAACCTCAACTAACCCTAACCCTAACTCAAACCCTAACCCTAACCCTAACTCAAACACTAACCCCAACCCTACACCATAACCCTAACCCCAAACCTCACCTAACCCTAATCCTAACTCAAACCCTAAATACAATCCTAACTGTAAACACTACTCCATAATCCTAACCTCAATCCTAACTGATCCCTAACCCTATTCCTAACCTTACCCTAATCCTAATCCTAATCCAAACCCTAACACTAACTCAAACTCTACATCTTAATCCTAACCTGAAACCTCACCTAACCCAAACCCTAACTCAAAAACTAACACTAACCCTAAACCTAAACCCAAACACTAACACAAAACCTAAACCCACACCATAAACCTAACCCCAAACCTAACCTAACCATAACCCTAACTCAAACTCTAACTATAAATGTAATCCTAACCATACACCATAAAACTAATCAAAAATGTAACCTAACCATGACCCCAACTAAAACTCTAACTCTAACCCTAACACTACTCCCTAAACCTAATTTGAAACCTAACCTAACCCTACTCCAACTCAAACCCTAACCCTAAACCTAACCCTAATACTAACCCTAACCCTACACCATAACCCTAACCTCAAACCTCACCTAAACCTAACCCTAACACAAACCCTAACCCTAACACTTACCCTAACCCTATACTATAACCTTAACTTCAAATCTAACTTAACCCTAACTGTAACTTAAACCCTAACGTTAACCCTACCCCTACACCATAACCTTAACCCCAAACCTCACCTAACCCTCACCTTAACTCAAAGCCTAACCAGAATCCTAACCCTAACTAGAAATTTACTCTAACCATAACCCTAAATCTAAACCCGGAACCTAACCCCAAGCCTAACCTAATCCTAACCCTAACTCAAACTCTCACCCTAACCCTAACACAACAACATAACCCTAAACCCAAACTTAACATAATCCTACACCATAACCCTAACCCCAAACCTCCCCTAACACTAACCCTAACACAAATCCTAACCCTAACACCAACCCTAACCCAATAGTATAAACATAACCCCAAACCTAACCGAACCCTTACCCTAACCCTAACCCTAACTCATATTCTAAACCTAACCCTACACCATAAACCAAACATCAGACCTAACCTAACCCTAAACCTAACTGAAACCATAACCCAAATCCTCAGCATGACAATAACCCTTACCTTAAACCATGACCTTAAGCCCAAATCTAACCTAATCCTACCTCTAACTCAAATCCTAATCCCAACCTTAAAGTTAACTCTACACCATAAACCCAACCCCAATCCTAACCTAACCTTAACCCTAACACTATCCTTAAACTCTAATCCTAAACCTAACACTATCCCTAAACTCAAACCCTAACCCTAACCTTAACCCTAACACTATCCTTAAACTCTAATCCTAAACCTAACACTATCCCTAAACTCAAACCCTAACCCTAACCTTAACACTAACCCTAACCCAACACAATAACCCTAACCCAAAATCTCACTTAACCCTAACCCTAATTCAAACCCTAACTCGAACACTAACCCTAAATCTACACAATAAATCTAACATCAAAACTTACCTAACCCTAACTCGACTCCCTAACCCTTACACCAAAACTAACCTAATCTAAACCTAACCATAACTGAAATACTAACCCTAACCCTAACCTTAACCCTAACCTAACCATAACTCTAAATCAAATTCTAACCCATACCCTAACCCTAACCCTACTCCCTAACACTAACCCCAATCCTAACAAAGCTAATACTAACTCATGCCCTAACCCTAACTCTAACTCTAACCCTACATGCTAACCCTAACCCCAAACCTAACCTAACCCTAACTAGAACCTTGCCATAAGCCTAATCCTAAATCTACACCCTAAATCTAATCGCAAACCTAACCTTACCCTAACCCTAACTCAAACTCTAACCCTAACACTCACCCTAACACTCACGCCATAACCTTAACACCAAACATAACCTAACCCTAAACCTAATTTCAAACCAAACCCTTATCCTAACTCAAACACTAACCCTAACACTAAACCTAACCCTACAGCATAAACCTAAACCCAAGCCTTACCTAACTCTAACCCATACTCAAACTCTAACCCTACACCATAACCCTAACTCCAAACCTATCCTAATCCTAAATCTAACTCAAACCCTAAACCTAACCCTAACTATAACCCTAACACTAATCCTAACCCTACACCATAACCCTAATCCAAAACCACACCTAACCCTAGCCCTAATCTAATTCTAACACTAATCCTAACCCTAACTCTACTCCTTAACCCTAACCCCAAACTTAACCTAACCTTAACTAAAACCCTAACCCTAACCCTAACCCTACACTGTATCCCTAACCACAAACCTCACCACACCCTAACCCTAACTCAAACCCTAACACTAACACTTATCCTAACCGTAAACTATAAACCTAACCCCAAACCTAACTGAACCCTAAACTTAACCTTAACCCTACTCCCCAACCCTAACCCCAAACCTAACCTATCTCTAACCCTAACTCAAGCCCTAACCCTAAACTTAACCTTAACACTAACCTTAACCCTACACAATAACCCTAACCCCATACCATAACCCTAACCCCAGACCTAACCTAACCTTATCTGTAACTCAAACCCTCACCCTAACCCTAAACCTAGCCCTAACCCTATACAATAAATCTAACTCCAAACCTAACCTATCCCTAATCCTAACTCAAACTCTAACCCTATCCCTATCCTTAACCATACTCCCAAACTCTAACTCCAAATCTCACCTATGCCTAACCCTAACTCAAACCCTAACCCTAAATGTAACCCTAATCCTAACCCTAAATTAGGTTTGGTTAGCATTTGAGTTAGGGTTAGGGTTAGGGTTAGGGTTCAGTTATTTTTTGGTTTAGCTTTATGGTGTAGGGTTAGGGTTAGGTTAGGTCTGGGGTTAGTGTTAGTGTTTGGGTTTGTGTTAGAGTTAGAGTTAGGGTTGGGTTACAATTAGGGTTAGGTTTAGTCAGGGTTTGAGTTAGGGTTAGGGTTAGGATTAGGTGAGGTTTGAGGTTAGGGTTATGGTGTAGGGTTAGAGTTAGGGATAGGGTTTGAGTTAGGGTTAGGTTTAGGTTAGGTTTGGAGTTAGGGTTAGGAAGTAGGGTTAGGTTTAGTGTTAGGGTTAGAGTTTGGGTTAGGGTTAGGTTAGTTTTGGGGTTAGGTTTATGGCATAGAGTTAGGGTTAAGGTTTGGGTTTGAGTTAGGGTTAGTGTTAGGTGAGGTTTGAGTTAGGGTTATGGTATAGGGTTAGGGTTAGAGTTTGAGTTATGGTTAGGGTTAGGTTAGGTTAGGTTTAGGATGTAGACCTAGGGTTAGGGTTATGATTAGGGTTTGAGATAGGTTTAGGGTTAGGTTAGGGTTAGGGTTAGGGTGTAAGGTTAGGATTAGGGTTTGATTTAGGGTTAGGGTTAGGTTAGGTTAGGATTGGGTTAGAGTTACAGTTAGGTTTTACAGTTATGGTTGGCGTTAGTGTTAGGGTTGGTTTAGGTTTAGGTAGGGTTTTTTGGGGTTAGGTTTAGACTTAGGGCTTGTGTTAGGGTTTAGGGTTAGTGTTACTTTAGGCCTAGGATTAGGGTTAGAGATAGGTTAGGGTTAGGGTCTGGTTTAGGGTTAAGGTTAGCATTAGGGCTTTGTTAGGGTTAGGTTTAGGGATAGGGTTAGGGTTAGCTTAGGTTTAGGTTTAAGGTTAGGGTAGAGTTTCGGTTTGATTTTAATGTTAGGGTTTGGGATTGGTTTAGTGTTACAATAGGGTTAGAATTAGGGTTGGGTTATGGTAATGGTTAGGGTTAGGGTTAGATTTATGGTTAGTGTTAGGGTTAGGAGTTAGGGTTAGTGTTAGTGTTTCAGTTCAGGTTAGGGTTAGAGTTAAGGTTTGGTTAGAATTAGGGTTAAGGTTAGGGTTACAGTTATGGTTAGGTTTAGTGTTATGGTTTTGTTATGGTTAGAGTTAAGGTTAGGGTTAGGGTTAGGGGTTTTTTAGGGTTAGAGTTAAGGTTAGGGTTAGGGTTAGAATTAGAGTTAGGATTAGTGTTTGGATAAGGTTAGGGTTAAGGTTAGGGTTTTGGTTAGGATTTGCTTAGGGTTATGGCTATGGTTACGGTTTAGGGTTAGGTTTAATTTAGGTTTAGGATTAGGGTGAGGTTTAGGTTAGGGTTGTGTTAGAGTTACACTTAGATTTTAGGGCTAGGGTTAGTGTTAGCGTTGGTTTAGGTTTAGGGTTAGGGTTTGGTAGATTATGGTTAGGTATAGGGTAAGTATTATGGTTAGGTTTAAGGTTAGGGTTAGGTTTACCTTAGGGTTAGGGTTAGGTTTGGGTTAGGGTAAGGTTTATGGTTAGGGTTAGAATTAGAGTTAGGGTTAGTGTTTGGATAGGGTTAGGGTTAAGGTTAGGGTTTGAGTTAGGGGGTTAGGGTTTCCTTACTATTTCAGTTACAGTTACAGTTTAGGGTTAGGTTTAATTTAGGTTAGGGTTTGTGTTAGGGTTATGGTTACGGTTTAGGCTTAGGGTTAGGGTTAGGGTTTGAGTTTGTGTTAGGGATTAGGGTAAGTGTTAGGGTTTGGGTTAAGTTTGGCATTAGCAATCAGGTTATGGTTTGCTTAGTTTTAGGGTAGAATTAGGGTTTGGGTTTAGGGTTAGGGGTTAGGGTTAATGTTATTGTTTTGATTAAGTTTGGGATAGAGTTAGGGTTGGGTTAAAGTTAGGATTAAGGTTAGGGATAGTTTTAGTGTTAGGGTTTTGTTAGGGTTAGGGTTTGTTTAGTGTTAAGTTTATTGTTGTGATTTAGTGTTAGGGTTAATTCAGATTTAGGATTAGGTTTAGTGATAGGTTAGTTTTAGGGTTGTGTTATGGTTATGGTTAGGGTTAGGGTTTTGATTAGGGTTAGGTTAAGGGTAAGCATTTGGGTTAGGGATAGGAGTTAGTGTTAGGGTTACTTTTTGACTTAGGGTTAGGGTTAGGGTGTTGTTAGGGTTAGGATTAGTGTTAGAGATAGGGTTAGGTTAGGATTAGGAATAGTGTTTTGGTTAGGGTTAGGATTGGCTTAGGTTTATGGTCTTGGTTAGCTTTAGGTTTAGGGTTAGGGTTAGGGTGTTGTTAGGGTTAGGATTAGTGTTAGAGATAGGGTTAGGGTTATGATTAAGGGATAGTGTTAGGGTTAGCTTTAGGTTTAGGGTTAGGATTAGGGTTAGGGTTGGCTTAGGTTTAAGGTTTTGGTTAGAGTTTGAGTTACAGTTAGCATTAGGGTTAGGTTTAGGGTTTTGGTTAGATTTAGAGTTGAGGTTAGGGATAGGGTTTGTTTATGGCTAGGGTTAGAGTTATGGATTAGGGTTAAGCTAGGTTTAGTATTAGGTTAGGGTTAGGTATAGGGTTTGGTTTAGGGTTACGATTAGGTTTTGGATTGGCTTAGGTTTATAGTTTTGGTTAAGGTTTGGGTTAGGTTTAGGGTTAGCATTAGGGTTGGGTTAGTGTTAGTGTTAGTTTTAGGTTTTAGCACTAGGGTTATGATTACGTTAAGTTTAGGGTTAGGTTGAGGGTTAGGGTTTAGTTAGGGTTAAGGTTAGGGTTATGTTAGTGTTTGGTTAGGGTTGGGTTAGTGTTAGTGTTAGATTTTATGGTTAAAGTTAGGGTTAGGATTAGGTTTTGCTTCATGTTAGAGTTAGGGTTAGGGTTTAGGGTTAGGTTAGGCTTAGGCTTAGGTTTAGGATTTAGGTTTTTGCTTAATGTTAGGGTTAGGTTTAGGTTTTAGCATTAGGGTTACCGTTACAATAAGTTTAGTGTTAGGGTTAAGGTTTGGTTAGGGTTAGGTTTAAGGTTATGTTAGGAATTGGGTTAGGTTTAGATTAGTGTTAGGGTTTGGTTTTAGGGTTAAGGTTAGGGTTAGTATTAGGTTTTGCTTAGTGTTAGGGTTAAGGTTTAGGGTTAGGTTATGTTTATGGTTAGGGATAGGGTTTAGGGTTTGGCTTAGGGTTAGGGTTTGGGCTATGTTTAGGGCTAGGGTAATGTTAGGGTTAGGGTTCAGTGAGGGTAATGGTTAAGGTTAGGATTATGATTAGGAGTAGGGTTAGTGTTTGTATTAGGTTTATGTTTAGGTTTAGGGGTAGGGTTAGGGTTTGAATTAGGGTTAGGTTTAAGATTAGGGATTGCTTAGGGTTAGAGTTAGTGTTAGGGTTTGTTTCAGGGTTAGGGTTATAATTATGGTTTGGTTTCAGTTTAGGGTTAAGCTTAATGTTTGCTTAGGGTTAGGGTTAGATTTAGAGTTAGAGTTTAGGTTTAGGGTTAGGGTTAGGGTTAAGGTTAGGTTAGGGGTAGGCTTAAAATTACATTAGCATTAAGTTTAAGGTTAGGGTTAGTGTAATGGATAGGTTTGGATTAGAGTTCAGTTTAGAATTAGAGTTTAGGGTTGGGGTTAGGATTAAGGTTAGGTTAGGGTTAGAGTTACATTAGCATTAAGGTTAGGGTTTAGGTTTAATGTTAGGGTTAGATTAGGGTTAGTGGAATGAATAGGTTTGTATTAGGGTTCGGTTTAGGGTTAGGGTTACATTCATGTTAGTGTTAGGGTTAGGTTTACTGGTAGGGTTTCTTTATGGTTAGGGTTATGGTTTGGCTTATGGCTATTGCTATGGGTTAGAGTTAGGGTTAGGGTTTGAGTTATAGTTAGGATTAGGGTTAGGGTTTGAGTTAAGGTTAAGCTTAGGGTTATTTTGGTTTAGGGTTAGGGATAGGTTAGGTTTAAGGCTGGGCTAGTGTTTGGGTTAGGGTTAGTAGTGGGTTAGGGTTAGTCTTAGGGTTAGGGTTTTGGTTTAGGGGTAGGTTTGGTTTAGGCTTAGGGGTTAGGGTTAGGGTTAGTGTCTGGGTTCAGGATCAGGTTTGGATTATGATTCGGTTAGAATTAGGGTTAGGGTTAAGGTTCGGGTTATGGTTTGATTTAGGGTTGAGGGTTAGGGTTAGTTTTAGGGTTTCAATTATGATTTGAATTAAGGTTGTGGTTTGCTTATATTTAGGGTTTGGGTTCTGATTTAGGGTTAGGGTCAGTTTACGTTTAGGATTATGGTTAAGAATAGGTTAGGCTTAGGGTTACGGTTATGTTAGGGTTAGAATAATGGTAAGAATTAGGGTTAGGTTTAGGTCTAGGCTTAGCGTTATGGTTAGGGTATAAGTGTAGGGTTAGCGTTTGTCTTAATGTTAGGGTTAGAGGTTAGGGTTAGGGTTGGAATTTGGGTTAGGGTTTTTGTTAGGGTTTGCTTAGGGTTATGTTTAGGATTAGGATTTAGGATGAGGGTTAGGTTAGGTTTAGGACTAGGTTTAAGGTTAGGTTAGGGTTAGGGTTAGAGTTGGGGTTAGTTTTGGTTAATGTTGGGAGTATGGTTAGGGTTAGTGTTTGATTAGGGTTAGAGTTAGGATTAGGGTTATGGTCTGTCTTAGTGTTAGGGTTAGGGGTTAGAGTTAGTGTTTGGGTTAGGGTTATTTTTAGTGTTTGCTTTTGGTGTGATTAGGGTAAGGATTTAGTGTTAGGATTTGAGTTTTAGGATTAGAATAGGGATAGTTTAGGGTTAGGTTTAATGTTAGGGTTAGGTTTTTGGTTAGGCTTAGTGTTAGGGTTAAGGATAAGTGTTAAGGTTTAGTTAGTATTAGGGTTAGTGTTAGGTATGGGTTAAGTTTAGGGTTAGTGTTAGGTAAGGATTACAGTTAGGGTTAGTGTTTAAGGTTAGTGTTAGGATTAGGTTAGGATTAGGGTTAGGGTTAGGTTGGGGTTAGTGTTTGGGTGAGGGTTTTGTTTGTGTTAGGTTTAGGGTTTAGGGTTTTGCAAGTGTCAGGGTTAGGTTAGGTTTAAGAAATTGGAAAGGTTAGGGCTAGGATTTAAGGTTAGGGTTAGGGTTTGGGTTAGGTTTAGGGGTAGGGTTAGGATTTGTGGTTAGGTTTAGGGTTTTGGTTTGGTTTAGGTTTAGGGTTTGCTTAGGTTTAGTGTTAGGGTTATGTTTAGTGTTACATTAGGATTAGGGTTAGTGTTTAGGGTTAGGGTTAGGATTAGAGTTAGGGTCAGGGTTAGGGTTAGGGTTACGGTTAGGGTTATGGTTAGCGTTAGGGTTTAGGTGTTAGAGTTAGTTTAAGGTTAGAGGTAGGATTATGGTTAGTTAGTGTTAGGGTTAGTGTTAGGGTTGGGTTAGGTTAGGGTTAGGTTTTAAGGTTAGGGTTAGGTTTAGGTTAGTGTTAGGGTTGGGGCTAAGATTAGTGTTAGGTTAGGGTTCGGATTAGGGTTACGGGTTAGATTTAGTGTTAGTTTAAGATTCGGGTTGAGTTGAGTTTAGGGTTTGTGTTCAGGGTTAATTTAAGGTTTGTTTAGGGTTAGGGTTAGTTGGGATTATGGTTAGGGTTAGTTAAGGTTAGGGTTTGGGTTTGGGTTATGGTTATTTAGAATTAGAGTAAGGGTTAGTTAGGTTTATTGTTAGGGTTGGGCTAGGTTAGGGTTATGGTTAGGTTTTGGGTTTGGGTTCGGGTTAGGGTTAGGTTAAGATTAGGGTTAGAGTTAAGATTTTGGATTAGTGTTATATTAGTGTTAGGCTTAGGGTTAGGGTTAGTTAGGTTTAGAGTTAGGGTTCGGTTATGTTTAGGGTTAGTGTTTGTGTTTGTGTTTGAGTTAGTTAGGATTAGTGTTAGGTTTATTTAGTGTTAGGGTTAGGGTTGGGTTAGGTTAGGATTAGGTTTAGGGTTTTGATTTGGGTTAGGGGTTAGGGTTAGGTTAAGGTTATGGTTTAGGCTTAGGTTAAGTTTAGGGTTAGGGTTAGTTAGGGTTAGCATTAGTTTGGGTTAGGGTTAGAGTTAGTTATGGTTAGAGTTAGGGTTCAGTTAGTGTTGGGATTAGGTTTGGGTTAGGGTTAGTGTTAGGATTTAGGGTTTGGTTAAGGTTAGGGTTAGTTTTAGGGTTATTTAGGGTTAGGGTTAGGTTAGGGTTAGGGTTTGGTTTTGGTTAGGATTAGTGTTGTGTTTGGGTTATGGTTAGGGGTTAGTGTTAGGGTTACGTTAGCATTAGTTTAGGATTAGGGTTATGGGTTAGGGTTAGGGTGTTATGGTTATGGTTAGGGTTATGAAAAATAAAAAAACATGCTGCTTTATCCTTTATAAAAGTCAATTGTAGAAATCATTTCCCAAAGTGCCCCAGTCAAGGTATAGTGGCTATTTGGATGACATAAAGCCTACAGACAATATGCAGTGGGAATTACCAACTTCAGACAAAACGACAAGTGGGAAAAAAGCATCTTCCATTTTGTAGTAGGAATATGACACTCGATGCAGGACATTGTTCAGAGTTAAATCAAACAAGTGAGAGTTCAAGGGCTGGATTTATCTAAAAGAGATAATGAATCTCACTTTTAGAGGTAATTTAATGATGTAACAGTCTTTACATCATTTTCCTGGTCATAGAAATTTGAAAGTGGGGAAGAAAATTGGGTAAATATCTAATAAGGGAAAAATGTGTTAAAACTTAAGAAATTTTGCCCCTTTGGCTGTAGCATCCAACAGCCAGGTACATCTGAAGGCATCTGGACAGCAAGGGACAAAGAGGCAGGGACAACACTGCTCCCACAGCCTCACCTCCAGACCCCCAAGTCCAGGATCCACCCAGACCCATAGACTACCCCTTTGGCTGTAGGGAGCCAGCAGCCAGGTACATATGAAGGCATCTGGGCAGCAAGAGACTAAGAGGCAGGGGCAACACTGCCCCCACTGCTTCACCTCCAGACCCCCCAGTCCAGGATCCCCCAGACATATAGGCAAATAGACAGTTTCTCCATTTTGTTTTCTTTACTCTACTCCATACTTTTGTAAATTTCCTCCTCTCGCTCTCCTCTCAGACTGCCCCTATGGCTGTAGCAGC
>NW_006159486.1:1885898-1895578 GCF_000334495.1 Tupaia belangeri chinensis | reverse complement strand
GCGTGGGTTAGGTTCAGGGTAAACATTTTCCTTAAGCTTTGGCTAAGCTTAAGGTTTAGGGTAAGGGTTATGGTAACGTTAGAGTTTTGGCTGACTGTTAGGGTTAGTCTTAGGGTTAGGGTTTTGGTTTAGGGGTAGGTTTGGTTTAGGCTTAGGGGTTAGGGTTAGGGTTAGTGTCTGGGTTCAGGATCAGGTTTGGATTATGATTCGGTTAGAATTAGGGTTAGGGTTAAGGTTCGGGTTATGGTTTGATTTAGGGTTGAGGGTTAGGGTTAGTTTTAGGGTTTCAATTATGATTTGAATTAAGGTTGTGGTTTGCTTATATTTAGGGTTTGGGTTCTGATTTAGGGTTAGGGTCAGTTTACGTTTAGGATTATGGTTAAGAATAGGTTAGGCTTAGGGTTACGGTTATGTTAGGGTTAGAATAATGGTAAGAATTAGGGTTAGGTTTAGGTCTAGGCTTAGCGTTATGGTTAGGGTATAAGTTTAGGGTTAGCGTTTGTCTTAATGTTAGGGTTAGAGGTTAGGGTTAGGGTTGGAATTTGGGTTAGGGTTTTTGTTAGGGTTTGCTTAGGGTTATGTTTAGGATTAGGATTTAGGATGAGGGTTAGGTTAGGTTTAGGACTAGGTTTAAGGTTAGGTTAGGGTTAGGGTTAGAGTTGGGGTTAGTTTTGGTTAATGTTGGGAGTATGGTTAGGGTTAGTGTTTGATTAGGGTTAGAGTTAGGATTAGGGTTATGGTCTGTCTTAGTGTTAGGGTTAGGGGTTAGAGTTAGTGTTTGGGTTAGGGTTATTTTTAGTGTTTGCTTTTGGTGTGATTAGGGTAAGGATTTAGTGTTAGGATTTGAGTTTTAGGATTAGAATAGGGATAGTTTAGGGTTAGGTTTAATGTTAGGGTTAGGTTTTTGGTTAGGCTTAGTGTTAGGGTTAAGGATAAGTGCTAAGGTTTAGTTAGTATTAGGGTTAGTGTTAGGTATGGGTTAAGTTTAGGGTTAGTGTTAGGTAAGGATTACAGTTAGGGTTAGTGTTTAAGGTTAGTGTTAGGATTAGGTTAGGATTAGGGTTAGGGTTAGGTTGGGGTTAGTGTTTGGGTGAGGGTTTTGTTTGTGTTAGGTTTAGGGTTTAGGGTTTTGCAAGTGTCAGGGTTAGGTTAGGTTTAAGAAATTGGAAAGGTTAGGGCTAGGATTTAAGGTTAGGGTTAGGGTTTGGGTTAGGTTTAGGGGTAGGGTTAGGATTTGTGGTTAGGTTTAGGGTTTTGGTTTGGTTTAGGTTTAGGGTTTGCTTAGGTTTAGTGTTAGGGTTATGTTTAGTGTTACATTAGGATTAGGGTTAGTGTTTAGGGTTAGGGTTTGGTTAGTTTTAAGGTTAGGGTTTAGGATTAGGGTTTGGATAGGTTTAGGGTTGGGTTAGGGTTAGTGTTAGAGTTAGTTTAAGGTTAGAGGTAGGATTATGGTTAGTTAGTGTTAGGGTTAGTGTTAGGGTTGGGTTAGGTTAGGGTTAGGTTTTAAGGTTAGGGTTAAGTTTAGGTTAGTGTTAGGGTTGGGGCTAAGATTAGTGTTAGGTTAGGGTTCGGATTAGGGTTACGGGTTAGATTTAGTGTTAGTTTAAGATTCGGGTTGAGTTGAGTTTAGGGTTTGTGTTCAGGGTTAATTTAAGGTTTGTTTAGGGTTAGGGTTAGTTGGGATTATGGTTAGGGTTAGTTAAGGTTAGGGTTTGGGTTTGGGTTATGGTTATTTAGAATTAGAGTAAGGGTTAGTTAGGTTTATTGTTAGGGTTGGGCTAGGTTAGGGTTATGGTTAGGTTTTGGGTTTGGGTTCGGGTTAGGGTTAGGTTAAGATTAGGGTTAGAGTTAAGATTTTGGATTAGTGTTATATTAGTGTTAGGCTTAGGGTTAGGGTTAGTTAGGTTTAGAGTTAGGGTTCGGTTATGTTTAGGGTTAGTGTTTGTGTTTGTGTTTGAGTTAGTTAGGATTAGTGTTAGGTTTATTTAGTGTTAGGGTTAGGGTTGGGTTAGGTTAGGATTAGGTTTAGGGTTTTGATTTGGGTTAGGGGTTAGGGTTAGGTTAAGGTTATGGTTTAGGCTTAGGTTAAGTTTAGGGTTAGGGTTAGTTAGGGTTAGCATTAGTTTGGGTTAGGGTTAGAGTTAGTTATGGTTAGAGTTAGGGTTCAGTTAGTGTTGGGATTAGGTTTGGGTTAGGGTTAGTGTTAGGATTTAGGGTTTGGTTAAGGTTAGGGTTAGTTTTAGGGTTATTTAGGGTTAGGGTTAGGTTAGGGTTAGGGTTTGGTTATGGTTAGGATTAGTGTTGTGTTTGGGTTATGGTTAGGGGTTAGTGTTAGGGTTACGTTAGCATTAGTTTAGGATTAGGGTTATGGGTTAGGGTTAGGGTGTTATGGTTATGGTTAGGGTTATGAAAAATAAAAAAACATGCTGCTTTATCCTTTATAAAAGTCAATTGTAGAAATCATTTCCCAAAGTGCCCCAGTCAAGGTATAGTGGCTATTTGGATGACATAAAGCCTACAGACAATATGCAGTGGGAATTACCAACTTCAGACAAAACGACAAGTGGGAAAAAAGCATCTTCCATTTTGTAGTAGGAATATGACACTCGATGCAGGACATTGTTCAGAGTTAAATCAAACAAGTGAGAGTTCAAGGGCTGGATTTATCTAAAAGAGATAATGAATCTCACTTTTAGAGGTAATTTAATGATGTAACAGTCTTTACATCATTTTCCTGGTCATAGAAATTTGAAAGTGGGGAAGAAAATTGGGTAAATATCTAATAAGGGAAAAATGTGTTAAAACTTAAGAAATTTTGCCCCTTTGGCTGTAGCATCCAACAGCCAGGTACATCTGAAGGCATCTGGACAGCAAGGGACAAAGAGGCAGGGACAACACTGCTCCCACAGCCTCACCTCCAGACCCCCAAGTCCAGGATCCACCCAGACCCATAGACTACCCCTTTGGCTGTAGGGAGCCAGCAGCCAGGTACATATGAAGGCATCTGGGCAGCAAGAGACTAAGAGGCAGGGGCAACACTGCCCCCACTGCTTCACCTCCAGACCCCCCAGTCCAGGATCCCCCAGACATATAGGCAAATAGACAGTTTCTCCATTTTGTTTTCTTTACTCTACTCCATACTTTTGTAAATTTCCTCCTCTCGCTCTCCTCTCAGACTGCCCCTATGGCTGTAGCAGCCAGCAGCCAGGTACATCTGAAGGCATCTGGCAAAATCTTTTCTTTATTCCCCTCTATTCTTTTCTTTTTCCCTATATTATTTTCTCTTCCTCTTCTTCCAGCTTGCCAGAGGGACTAGCTAGGTCTAGAATCAGAGATCTGAAATTTTCTAGTCATATAATATTCTATGGGTTTCTCCCTTGTACAGAACCAGCTGTGAAAAAGTAGATACTGCTCTTTAGACACCTGAATATAGTATCTTTTTTGAGACCACATTACTAAAAAATAACATAACAGAGACTTCAGTAGACATCAATTCACAACAAAAGGGAAGCATACTCCTAGGCAGCGAAACATTCTCCTAAGAGATACTTAAAAGTTAGTACATCTTCCAATGGCTAGAAGTAGAAGAAGAGCCTCAAGTATGAATAAACAAGAAAATATAGCTCCATCAAAGGTACAGAGTAACTTCCCTCCATCATTCATGCAAATGGAAGACATTACCAAAATGTCAGACAAAATTTCAAACATTTATGGAGAACAAATTCTTCAAGTTGGAACAGAAAAGAGACAATGATAAGGAGATAAGGAAGTCAAAAGTATGAAAGAAGAAATGGACATTCTGAGAAAGAACCAGATGGAGCTATTAGAGAAAAGTCTGGAATAGAGGAAATCAAAAACTCCCTTAAAAGTATTAAAAGTCGATTAGACCATGCTGGAGATCAAATCTCTGATGTAGAAGATAAAATCTCTGACCTACAAAAAAACAAACAAACAAAAAATCAAACAAAATAAAACACCAAAAAGATAGAGAAAATAACAAAAAAAAAAAAAAGAAACACACACACGAGGAAAATATACAAGAAATACTAGACTCCAAAAGACATCCAAATATCAGAATTATTAGCATCCCAGAAGGTGAAGAAACTAATAATGGCATGGAAAATCTATTCCATGAAATCCTGGAAGAAAGTTTCCTGAGTCTAGAGAGGCATTCAAGCATTAAGACCCAAGAAATACAAAGGACCCCAGTTAGAATCAACCCCAGAAGATCTTCCCCAAGGTCTGGCTATCCAGACTATCCAAGACCACAGATAAAGACATGATACTAAAACTGGCAAGAGAGAAAGGAGAAGTGATATACAAAGGTCATCTCATCAGGCTGATACCAGACTTCTCAATGGAAACAATGCAAGCAAGGAAAGAATGGGAAGATGTATTGAAAGTGCTAAGAGAGAAACAATTTTAACCAAGATGATTGTATTCTGCAATATTATCCTTCATATAGGAACAAAAGATTAAAATCTTTTCAGACAAACAAGACCCGAAAGAATTTGCCAGCACAAGACCAGCTCTTCAAGAAATCCTGAAGAAAGTACTGTTCAAGGAAAACTAAAGAACTGACAGAAACAAGGCTGTTGTGACAATGACCAACTTGAATGTTGGGACAGATCCAGTTAAATTGATAATAACATTGAATGTGAATGGATTAAATTCTTCAATCAAGAGACACAGACTAGCTGAATGGAAAAACAAACAAACAAACAAACAAAACCAGAAACCCTCTATCTGTTGCCTACAGGAAACCCACCTCATTGATAAAGACATACATAGACTGAAAGTGAAGGGTTGGAAAAGGTTTTCCATGCAAATGGGAACCAAAAAAGAGCTGGAGTTGTAATACTAATTTCTGACAAAATAGGCTTTCAAACAAAAAGTGTTTGAAGAGACAAAGAAGGGCACATATTGTAGTAAAAGGTTCAATAGATCAAGAAGATATAACTATTATAAATATCTATGCACCTAACACAGGAGAACCGAAATATGTGAAGGAAAGACTGTTGGATCTAAAAGGGGAGATAGACTGCAATACAGTAATTGTTGGAGACCTCAACACTGCACTATCCCCTCGGGACAGATCATCTAAACAAAAAATAGATAAGGAGATAAAGGATCTTAATGATACCATAAATGAAATGGACTTAACAGACATCTATAGAACTTTCCATCCAAAAACCACAAGATACACTTTTTTCTCACCCCCCACATGGAATCTTTTCGAAGATTGACCACATCATTGAGCACAAAGCAAGCCTCTACAGATTCAAAGGCATAGAAATGATTTCCAGCACTTTCTCTGGCCATGATGAAATTAAACTTGAGTTTAATTTCAAGAGAAATCCTTAAAAATACTCATATACATGGAAACTAAATAACCTACTACTGAATGATTCCACAACTACTGATGAAATAAAGTCTAAAATCAAAAGATTCATGGAAGCCAATGACAATGAGGACACGAGTTTCCATAATCTTTGGGACACTGCAAAAGCATTCATAAGAGGGAAGTTTATAGCAATTAGTGCTCATAAGAGGAAGGAGAAAGCAAATGGATCACCTTCCATCATGGTTAGGAGAATTGGAGAAGCAACAGAAAAATAATTCAAAAAACTTCAGAAGAAAGGAAATAATAAAGATCCGAGCAGAAATTAATGAAATAGAAAATAAGGGAACTATACAGAAAATAAATGAAAGTAAAAGCTGCTTCTTTGAAAAGATAAACAAAATTAATATACCACTAGCGAGAATTAATAAAAAAGAAGAGAGAAAGGAACCAGGTGAATCAAATCTGCAATGAAGCAGGAAATATAACAACAGACAAAGTAGAAATACAGAACATCATTAGAGGATACTATGAAAAACTATATGTCAAAAAAACAAGACAATCTGAATGAGATGGACAAATTCCTGGACACATATAATCTACCACGATTGAGCCAGGAGGATATAGAAAGTCTGAATAGGGCTTTTTTCGCAATGGGTTACCCACCAGAACACAGGTGTCATGAAAACCACCGCTAAATCAAAGCCAAAATGGAAAAGGAGAAGACTCACATCAACATCGTTGTCATTGGACACGTAGATTCTGGCAAGTACACCACTACTGGCCATCTGATCTACAAATGTGATGAATTTTTTGAACCATCGAAAAATTCAAGGAGACTGCTGAGATGGGAAAGGGCTCCTTCAAGTATGCCTGGGTCTTGGATAAACTGAAAGCTGAATGTGAGTGTGGTATCACCATTGATATCTCCCTGTGGAAATTTGAGACCAGCAAGTATTATGTGACTATCATCGATGCCCCAGGACACAGAGACTTTATCAAGAACATGGTTACAGGCACATCTTAGGCTGACTGTGCTGTCCTGATTACTGCTGCTGGTGTTGGTGAATTTGAAGCTGGCATCTCCAAGAATGGGCAGACCTGTGAGCATGCCCTTCTGGCTTACACACTGGGTGTGAAACAACTAATTGTTGGTGTTAACAAAATGGATTCTACTGAGCCACCCTACAGTCAGAAGAGATATGAGGAAATTGTTAAAGAAGTCAGCACTTACATTAAGAAAATTGGCTACAATCCCAACACAGTAGTGTTTGTGCCAATTTCTGGTTGGAATGGTGACAACATGTTGGAGCCAAGTGCTAATATGCCATGGTTCAAGGGATGGAAAGTCACCTGTAAAGATGGCAATGCCGGTGGAACTACATGGCTTGAAGCTCTGGATTGCATCCTGCCAACAACTCGTCCAACTAAGTCCGTGCATCTACCCCTCAAGGATGTGTACAAAATTGGTGGTATTGGCACTGTTCCTGTTGGCTGAGTGGAGACTGGTGTGCTCAAACCTGGTATGGTGGTCACCTTTGCACCAGTCAATGTGACAACTGAAGTCAAGTCAGTTGAAATGCACCATGAAGCTCTGAGTGAAGCTCTTCCCAGGGACAATGTGGGTTTCAATGTCAAGAACATGTCCATCAAAGATGTTCAACGTGGCAATGTTGCTGGTGACAGCAAAAATGACCCACCAATGGAAGCAGCTGGCTTCACTGCTCAGGTGATTATCCTGAACCACCCAGGCCAAATCAGTGCTGGCTATGCCCCTGTACTGGACTGTCACACAGCTTACAGTGCTTGCAAATTTGCTGAGCTGAAGGAAAAGATTGATTGCCGTTCTGGTAAAAAGCTGGAAGATGGCCCTAAATTCTTGAAATCTGGTGATGCTGCCATTGTTGATATGGTTCCTGGCAAGCCCATGTGTGTTGAGAGCTTCTCTGACTATCCTCCTCTGGTTTGTTTTGCTGTTCATGATATGAGAAAGACAGTTGCTGTTGGTGTCATCAAAGCTGTGGACAAGAAGGCTGCTGGAGCTGGCAAGGTCATCAAGTCTAACCAGAAAGCTCAGAAGACTAAATGAATATCCCTAATTCCTGCCACCCCAGTCTTAATCAGTGGTGGAAGAACAGTCTCAGAACTGTTTGTCTCAATTGGCCATTTAAGTTTAATAGTAAAAGACTGGTTAATGATAACAATGCATTGTAAAACCTTCAGAAGTAAAGGAAAATGCTTTGTGGACCATTTTGGTTTTTTTTTGTGTGTGTGTGTGGCAGTTTTAAGTTATTAATTTTTAAAATCAGTACTTTATAATGGAAACAACTTGACCAAAAATCTGTCAAAGAATTTTGAGTCCCATTAAAAGAAAGTTTAATGAGAAACCTGTGTCTTCTTTTGGTCAAAAATGAGACTTCATAGAAAAATGTTTAGGAAAAAAGCTGAGTTTCTGAGTTTGTAAATCATTCTTGTATAAAGAACCTGTTGGAACTTTTTAAAGAATATGATAATTTAGATAATTTTTTTCTGGGTTGGGAGTTTGGGTCATTTCTCACCTTTCTAAGAAGGCAGAATCTTAATAGAATGCCTGTTTACATATTTCTCTAGAAGGCCAAATCCTGTAATAGTGGCCATGTGTTGTATATGAAATTTTGTAGTTAATCAATATTAAGTAAATTTGTTTGAACAATCTCAAAAAAAAAATGTCTGAATAGGCCCATAACAAGCCAGGAGATTGAATCAGTAATAAATAATCTTCCAACAAAGAAAAGCCCTGGCCCTGATAGCTTCATCTCTGAGTTCTATAAAACTTTCAAAGACGAGTTAACCCCAATTCTGCTCAAGTTATTTCTAAAGATCCAAAAGGGGAAATCTCTCCCTAATTCATTCTATGTAGCATCTATCACCCTTATCCTCAAAACAGATAAGGACAGGATAAGGAAGGAAAACTATAGACCAATATCTCTGATGAATATAGATGCAAAGATTCTCAAAAAGATACTAGCAAACCATATCCAGCTACTTATAAAAAAGATTATACATCATGATCAGGTAGGCTTTATTCCAGAAATGCAAGGTTGGTTCAGCATATGCAAAACCATAAATGTAATACACCATATTAACAGGAAAAAAGACAAAAACCATATGGTCATATTGATTAATGCAGAAGAAGCATTTGATAAGATAAAACATCCCTTTATGATCAAGACTCTCAGCAGAATCAGCATACAAGGGTCATTTCTCAACACAATGAAAGCTAGCTATAAAAAACCCATCATGAAAATCATCCTGAATCGAGAAAAACTGAAAGCTTTCCCACTAAAAATGGATACAAGAGAAGGATGCCCACTTACTCCACTCCTTTTTAATATAGTACTGGAAGTCCTCGCCAATGCTGTCAGAAAAGAGGAAAAAAATTAAAGGCATCCAAATAGGAAAAGAAGAGGTGAAACTCTCTCTATTCACAGATGACATGATTGTCTACATAGAAGACCCAATGATTTCCATGAAAAAAATTCTGGAAGTGATGCACGAATACAGTAAGGTTGAAGGATACAAAACTAATATACAGAAGTCTATAGCATTTCTATATACAAAAAACAGTCAGAGGGAGATAGAACTGAAAAAAGTTATGCCATTTAACATAGCCACCAAAAGTATAAGATACTTAGGGATAAATCTAACCAAAGAAGTTAAGGGCCTCCACAAGGAAAACTGAGAAGCTAAAAAGAGAAATTGACAATGACACAAAAATGTGGAAGGACATCCCATGTTCTTGGATTGGAAGAATTAATATAACCAAAATGGCGATTCTACCCAAATTAATCTACCTATTTAATGCAATGCCAATCAAAGTACCAGACACATTCTTCACAGATCTAGAAAAGACAATCATAAAATTCATCTGGAATAATAAAGACCCCGCATTGCCAAAGCAATTCTACACAAGAAGAGAGGAGTGGGTGGCATCTCACTCCCTGACCTAAAAATATACTACAAAGCAGTGGTAATCAAAACAGCATGGTATTGGCACAGGAACAGACATGTGGACCAATGGAACAGAATTGAGTTCACAGGAATACATTCCCAATCATTCAGTCAACTGATTTTTGACAAGGGATACCAGTCAATCCAGTGGGAAAAGGAAAACCTCTTCAACAAATGGTGCTGTTAAAACTGGATTTCCACCTATAGAAAGATAAATCTGAACCCCTATCTCTCACCATTGACAAAAATCAGGTCAATGTGGATCAAGGATCTAAATCTAAGACCCCAAACTATTAAACTGCTTCCAGAAAACACTGGGGAAACTCTGGGAGACATTGGGGTAGGGAAA
>NW_006159486.1:1877298-1885864 GCF_000334495.1 Tupaia belangeri chinensis | reverse complement strand
AGCTGTTTGGAAAAAAGATGATCAACCCTATTAAAAGATGGGGAAAGGATTTGAAAAAAAAAAAAACAAACACTAAAATTGACATACGAATAGCCAGAAGGCATATGAAAAAATGCTCAACATCCCCCATCGGAAGGGAAATGCAGATCGAAACAACAATGAGATACCACCTAACCCCAGTCAGAATGTCTAAGATTAAAAAAAAATAGTAATAAGTGTTGGCGGGGTTGTAGTGAAAGGGGAACTCTCTTATACTGCTGGTGGGAATGTGAATTAGTCCAACCACAGTGGAAAACAATTTGGAGATTTCTCAAAAGTCTACAAATACAACTACCATATGATCCAGCAATCTCATTCCTTGGAATCTACCCAAAGTACAGAAGAATTCTTCATTGGAAAAGTGCTTGTGCATCAATGTTTATTGCAGCACTTTTCCCAATAGCTAAGACATGGAACCAACCCAAATGCCCCCATACGGATGAATGGATTGAAAAACTGTGGCACATATACTCTATGGAATATTATTCAGCGGTATAAAACAACAAAACCCTGGTTTTTGACAGAAAGTGGAAGAATATGAAAGATTTACTGCTGAGTGAAGCAAGCCTGGCTATGAAGGAGAGACATTTAATATATACTGAGTGTCTGCATTCTATGACTGAAACTGATAGGCTAAAGGATGTACAAACACAAGAGATGGGTGTGAATGCCAGATGTGGTGTGTGTGGAGGAGTGTGGCCTTCAGAAGGACATTTGGAGGAGGGATACGTAGACAGAGCATCATCGGACAGGGAGGTAGTGTTGTCATATTTTGATCAACTGGACCGGGGAGAAATGTTCACATATTGAAATGTTCACCTTGTAGGCTAAAAAATGTGATTGAATGTATAAAAAATGTAAATTAATAAATAGATAAAATTAAATTTAAAAACCTTAAGAAATTTTGGGGGATCAGCAGTTAGTGTAATGGCTGTTGCTGAATTCCCATGTAGCCAACCACGGTTCGAGTCCTTGATCTGGTGGCTTAAACTCACACCAGGCATGTGTGTGCATGCCCCATGTCCCAAGAGGAGAATGGAGGAGAAGGGATTGCGGCATGTCCATCCCCCCTGGAGAGTGATTTCTCGCTTTCTAACTCTCTGTCTCTGTCTGTTTGGCGAGTGCATATGCTCTATAGCACAAACCTCTCCAACAAAAAAAAAAAAAAGAAATTTTTGTAGAGAGAGAGTGTGTTTATTGATAAAATAAGTAATTTTATTAATGCAATTAAAATGATTTAATTAGTACAGTTTATAAAATAGTATATCACCTGGTACCATCAGAGAGCCATAATAAATTTGTTTTATTGGATTAGGCATAAATAAAGACTGCTTTTTATGCACTCATGTAACAGAGACTGTTATAAAAGTTATATAAGAGGACTTCCAAATATTTGTAGAAAAATGGAATTAAAGTGAGTTTAGAGGCCAGATGGTGGTACATTGGTAACACAACTGGATCCATATCAGAAATACCCTGGGTTCACCTCTGTGGACCACATGGAGTACACTGGGCATTTGCATGGCTGGTTGTCTGAGACTGGGGTGGATTGCTATATGAAGGCCCTGGTATGGGTATCTCTCCCTCTTTCTCATTCTCTCACTCTCTGTCTCTCTCATGGAAAAATTAATTTTAAAGAAAGATAGCAAAAAATGTACAAGAAGTTTTTGTACAAAAAAATTGGAATCCATGCATAATATTCATTTTTCAGGAACATTTTGGAGACCCTCCTTCTATATGTGCTCTGAGAGCCTTATTACAACTTTATGAGACTGACATGTCCCATTTTACAGAGAAATAAAAATTAAGTTTGCTGAAGAATGGTAATTAATCTGAAGTGACAGAGCTTATAAAGTGGTAGAACTGAGACCTAAATGTTATTAGGCCTATCTTGACACCAATGTCTTTCATTGAGCAATTACATTTTAGGAAAATTTAAATATCTAAATATTTTCTTTTCTCTCCTTTTTTTTTTTAGGTTTTGCCAAAAGATGCTTGTGCCCACCTGAGAGTTACAGAGGGACAGAGAGAGGCAAAGTGAAAAATCACCTCCCAGGGGCATGGCCACATTGCAATCCCATCTCCTCCATTCCCTTCCTAGGAGTATGAGCACACACACATACATGCACCAGGTGTAAATTTCAAGCAGCCAGGTCCAGGAACTGAACAACCATCAGGTACATGGGAGTCCAGAACTGTAACTACTATGTCACTCACTGGCCCTTAAAGATTACTTTTCTTTTCTTTCCTTTCTTTGTCTATTTCTTTTTTTTTCCTCCTTTAAATAAGAGGTAAAAATATTTTACTTAGTTTTTATAGTAGCTTCTTATAGACAAACAATGTGCTTATTTTGGTGCTGGTATGGAATTAAATCTTTTCTTTTCTCTTCACAGTCTAGGAAATGATAAGATAAAGGAAAATATTTCCCCATACACTTTTATTAGAGTCTCTTTGGAGACCAGTATTTGTTTTTAATGTTTTCTCCAGAGAAGATATAATGATGTAGAATTTTCAGCCTGAATCATCCATATAACAGAAACTATGGTTTCCATCTGTATAAATTAGATGATAAACAACTAAAATTATTGGAAGAATGGTACTATCTAAGTTTAAATCACTGGAAAAGTAAGGTTCAGTCATGACTTCATAAAGCGTATGTTTAAAAATAACAAATTCAGGGACCAGTAGATGTCATAATGGTTACATCACTGGACTCCCACAAAGTAAACCACAGTTTGAGACCCAGATCTGGTGGCTTAAAACTCATGCTGGACATTGGGACCAGCAGATGGCACAATAGTTATGTCTCTGGTCTACCATGTAATAGACTATGATTCAAGTCCAGACCCAGCAATTTAAAACTCATTCCAGGCACATGGCATGTGTACCCAAGATCCCAATAGGAGAATGGAAGTGAAGAGACTGCGGCATGGTCATACACCTGGGAAGTGCTTTTCTGCTCTCTGTCTTTCTCTGTCTCTCCAATGAACACATGCACCCTATAGCAAAAATCTCTTTAAAAAAATCATGCCAGGTGCATGTGTGTGCATGCTCAAAATTCCAAGAGGAGAATGGAGTAGAAGGGATTGTGGCATGGCTACCCATGTCCCCTGGGGAGATGATTTCTTACTTTCCATCTCTTTTTCTCTTTTTGTCTCTCTGGCAAGTATACATGCCCTATAGCAAAAATATCTCTCTAAAAAAAAGAAAGAAAGAAAGAAAGAAAGAAAGAAAGAAAGAAAGAAAGAAAGAAAGAAAGAAAGAAAGAAAGAAAAGAAAAGAAGCAAGGAAGAGAAAAAAAGAAAAGAAGAATAAATACAGTAGCTTCAGAAGATAATTATGTCCAAAATGGGAAGTTAAAAATGATAGAATCTGGGAGCCATCAGGTGGCAGGGTGGTTAGGGTGCTGGACACTCCCACATGGCTAACAGCTGTTTGAGTCCTGGACCTGGTGACTTGCTTTCTCTCGCTCTCTCTCTCTCTCTCTTTCTGCCTCTTTCTGTCAAATTTAAATAAATGAATGAATAAATAAAATTAGATAAATAATTTTTTTTAAAAATGATATAATCTGATATAAACTCTGAAATCCTGAACAGTTTATCTGTCTTGTGTCAGTTAACAAATACATTAAAAGTTGAGGATTCATGGGACCAGCAGTTAGCGTAATGGCTATGTCACTGGAATCCCACCGTAGTCAACCACAGTTCGAATCCCGGATCCAGTGGTCTAAACTTATGCTGGACACATGTACATGCATGCCTAAGATCTTGAGAGAAGAATGGAGGAGAAGGGATTGCGGCATGGCCATCCCCCCGCCCCCGGGGGGGGTGTGATTTCTTGCTTTCTACCTCTCTGTCACTCTCTGTCTTTCTGGCAAGTGCATGTGCCCTATAGCATATCTCTCTCTCAAAAAAAGAAAAAAAAAAGTTAAGGATTCATACCTTATTTTACTCACATACTCTATACAATAGCATATATGCATCTCAATTGTAGATATTTAGTTAGTGTTATTCTTTTAATTTTATCCTGGTCTTTTGTCTAGATGAACAAATAAATATTAAATATGAAACAGAAGCAAAACCTACAAGATCAGAGTTGCTCTACAGTACCTCAGGATATATGCTCAGCTTTCAGTGATAGATTTCAATGGTCAGGAATTTACATTGACCTTATAATATTTCCATTTATCCTAAAGTACACATACCATGTTTTCCCTTTCATGCCTTGATGAATGACATTTCATTTTTTTTCTGTAGTTTCTTTTTTCTTGACTTCCCTATTGATCAGTATGTATATTCGAAGGCAGCATATTACCGTGAATGTGGGGGTCACTCAGAATTGCCATCTCTAAGGGTTTAGCCTTTAGAGGGCTACAACTATTTTATGTTGGTTATGTAACCCCTGTGATTGGGCCACATTGCCTACTATTTTAAATTGAGTAGCCTGTGTTTCCTTTATAGTATGGCACTTGATTAATATTGTATGCCTGCTGGACCTAAAATACATGAGATGTGCCTCCCATAAGACAAGAACTGAACACTGAAATTTCTAAATATTGTTTAAATAGAAATCAGTGTGCTAATTTTGGATTATAAGTCTATCCATGTTTTCTAAGTTCCCAAGCTTAATTTTCCTTACATCTCCCATGTGCCATGTTCACTTTGAGTTAAGTTCAGAAAACTGTAGAGTCTTTGAGTACTCTGCCCCCTCTAAGCAGCCAGGTGCACAGACCTAATTTTAAGAGAGTAGTGCTACAAAACAAACAAACAAAAAACAAAACAAACAAACAAACAAACTCAAAACAAGACTCTAGTCTGGTAGACTTAAGTACTTTGTTACAACTGTTTTCTTCATACATAGGAAAAGCCACATATCCATATCCCTCAGGTAAAACTTGAGGTTTCTGGTATTTTTAATAATCTGATAAAATGAAAACAAACTGCAAGTTCTTGTTCTCTCAAAGATC
Organism: Tupaia belangeri chinensis; assembly: GCF_000334495.1. Classification (NCBI taxonomy): domain Eukaryota; kingdom Metazoa; phylum Chordata; class Mammalia; order Scandentia; family Tupaiidae; genus Tupaia; species Tupaia belangeri. The sequence goes on along the minus strand of NW_006159486.1, from coordinate 1,880,859 downwards.
AAATATAGCTTTTGATGTAACTTGAGAGTGAAAATGATAACTGGTATGTAACTGTAGAAATTCTGGTTCTCTCTCTTTCACTTTCTTCTTTGGAACTGAGGACTCAGAAGGAATGGGAACATAGGGAGTATTGAGAGGCACAAGAGAACTTTTGATGTTCTCATGGGTGTGCATGTGTGCATGTGCATGTGTGTGTGTGTGTACATATACATAAAACATATCAAACTGTGTACTTTAAATATATACAATTTTCAATTTACTAAAAGAAAGCTGTTTTTCAAAAAAATATAGAGTGAATTTGATAATACATTAACATTTGTTAAATCTTTTTTTAAAGAATTATTTTATTTAACTTTATTTATTGTAATTTGGCCAGAGAAGTACAGAGTGAGAGCGAGAGCGAAAATGAGAGAGAAAGAGAGAGAGAAAATGAGAAAGCAAGCCGCCAGATCCAGAACTTCAACTGCTGTTGGCCATGTGGGAGTCCAGTGCCCTTAACCATCATGCCACGCCACCTGCCAGCCCCAACATTTGTTAAATCTTATCTTTTTAAAACTTTATTTATTTCTTCTATGAATGAGACAGATAGACAGACAGAGACTGTCATCTCCATCAGGCCCCCATACCTTGATCCAACCCTGGCATGTGCTCGGCATGCCCAGAGAGATCTTTAAACACAGATCCAGACCCCTCCCGTGTAGGCGAGACTTGCAATATTGCCACTGCATCACCATCTTACTCCTTTATTAAATTTTGACAGTAAATACATGACTGCTAATATGTTTCTTCATACTTTTCTATATGCTGGAAATATTTTATAACTTAATGTAAAAAATCTAATCAAATCCCTTAATGTTACAGCTAAAAGAAACTAAGGAAATGGCAGGGGTAGGGCTAGAACTCAGATCTTAATATTAAGTCTTTCAGGTTAATATTTTTTCCATTATATCAGAGAAAAAAAATAACTTGTGTACATACATAAGGTTCAGAGTAAAATGCTTACCCTTAAATTTATTCATCGTACCAATGTTTCGAAGAATTCTTCTAGGACTATTTGCTGCAAAACAAGCTGCCTTTTCATATGCACCAAGTGAGATTAATTCATTGAACCTATAGTCATTGCATTTTATAATGCATTATAATAGTGGACAAAAAGAAAGATAAAAAACATATGATCATCTCAATTGATGCAGAGAAAGCATTTGATAAAATACAACATCCTTTTATGATTAAGACTCTCAGTAAGATTGGTATAGAAGGGTCATTTCTGAACACAGTAAAAGCAGTCTGTGAAAAACCTACAGCTAACATTATACTGAATGGGAAAAAGGTGAAAGCTTTTCCTCTGAAAACAGGTACTAGGCAAGGCTACCCACTTTCTCCACTGCTCTTTAATATAGTATTGGAAGTCTTAGCTATTGCAATCAGAGAAAAGAACAATATTAAAGGCATTTTATATATATATATATATAATACATTGCACAAATTGAAACATTTTTCCCCATGATGCAGTCTGTCATTATTTGGATGACTAAAAGCTTTAATTTTTCACCTTTGGGAATACCTGAAATCCATGTCATCACAAACAATGAAGAATTTTCTGGGAAAAGCTTGAAACACTTCCAGTTATAGTCTTATTTAATATCTCAAGAAGAAAAAAATAATTTCTGCCACATAGTTTATTAAATCCTTTAGGTCCTTTTACAAGAGAGGAAATACCAATTAACATATAATTTAGCAGAACAAAAAGTTATCCCATGTCAACCAGTATCCACTTCCTTGAAGTTTACTCAAGCATTAATAACCATTTAATGCAATTTAACTACATGGAGGTATCCATTACATTAATATAATATATCCATCAGGAAATTAGACTTTTGTCTCTATGAATTTTATATTACAAGAATGTCCTTATGGTTTTTTTCTGCATTTTAGAATGATTAATTTTATATCATCAGTGTCTGTTACAATGTGAGATGATCAAAATTTTCCTAATGTAAAAATTCCACTCACTTGGTTTAGTGAGCCTCAAATTACCAACAGTTTTCATATATACATATTATTAACATACTTGATGATTTTTAAAGAATTATATATTTAATGTTATTTATTCATTTATTTAAATTTGATCAGAGAGAGAGACACACACGCAGAGAGAGAGAGAGAGGTTAAGTAAGAAAGCAAGCTACCAGGTCCAGGACTTGAACCATAGTCAGCCATGTGGGAGTGTCCAGTGCCTTAACCACCACATCACCTTCTGGTCCCCAACATACTTGATGATTTAAAATACTAGGTGTGTCCAGATGATCAAATCACATTAAGAATATAACAATGTGAATTGATTGTTGTTGTTGTTGTTTCTAACTAACTGAGTTTTATTTGTTGTAAAAACCACCTAAAATCTTTCAGGTGAAAAAATACTAAATTTTAATTCAGATATTAAAAAATAAATTAGAGCCCAATAAAAATTAGCTTTGGGGATGGAACATAATTCTCAATTAAGGCAAACATATTTATAAACCACAGATTAGGTTTTTTTTTAATTTAATTTACATTCTTTAATACATTTAATTACATTATTCAGCTTACAAGGTGATCGTTTCAATATATGAACATTTCTCACTGGTCTAGTTGATCAAAATATAGCAATACTACCTCCCTGTCTCAACAATGCTGTCTTCGTATCCCTCCTCCAAATGTTCTTCCCCAGGCCCCACTCCTCCACACACCCCACATCTGGCATTCATATCCACCTCTTCTGTTTGTACATCCTTTAGCCCATCAGTTTCCGTTGTAGAATGTGGACATTTTGTATACATTAAGTGGGGATATACAGTGTCTCTCCTTCATAGCCTGGCTTGCTTCACTCAGCAGTAAATCTTCCATATTCTTCCATTTTCTGTCAAAAGTCAACACAATCAGAAAAGAGGAAAAAAAATAAAGGCATCCAAATAGGAAAAGAAGAGGTGAAACTCTCTCTATTCACAGTTGACATGATTGTGTACAGAGAAGACCCAATGATTTCCATGAAGAAATTTCTGGAAGTAATGCATGAATACAGTAAAGTTGTAGGATACAAAATTAATATAAACGAGCCTGTAGCATTTCTATATACAAACAACAGGCAGACGAAGATAGAACTGGAAAAAGCTATTCCATTTAACATAGCCACCAAAAGTATAAGATACTTAGGGATAAATCTAACCAAAGAAGTTAAATATCTCCACAAGGAAAACTATGAGAAGCTAAAAAAAGAAATTGAAAATGACACAAAAAAGGGGAAGACATCCCATGTTCCTGGATTGGAAGAATTAATATAACCAAAATGGCAATTCTACCCAAATTAATCTAGCTATTCAATGCAATGTCAATCAAAGTACCAGACATATTCTTCACAGATTTAGAAAAGACAATCATAAAATTCATCTGGAATAATAAAAGACCCCACATTGCCAAAGCAATTCTACAAAAGAAGAGTGGAGTGGGCGACATCTCACTCCCTGACCCAAAAATATACTACAAAGCTGTGGTAATCAAAACAGCATGGTATTGGCATAGGAA
>NW_006159486.1:1869062-1876892 GCF_000334495.1 Tupaia belangeri chinensis | reverse complement strand
AGTGAGATACCACCTAACCCCAGTCAGAATGGCAAAGATTAAAAAAACACACAATGATAAGTGTTTGTTGCGATGTGGTGAAAGGGGAACTCTCTTACACTGCTGGTGGGAATGTAAATTAGGTCAACCACTGTGGAGAACAATTTGGAGATTCCTCAAAAATCTACAAATAGAACTTCCATATGATCCAGCAATCCCATTTCTTGGCATCTACCCAAAGGACAGAAGAATTTCTCATTGGAAAAGTGCTTGCACATCGATGTTTATTGCAGAACTTTTTATGATAGCTAAGACATGGAATCAACCCAAATGCCCCTGTATGGATGAATGGATTGAAAAACTGTGGCACATATACTCTATGGAATACTATTCGGCCATTAAGAAAAACAAAACCCTGACTTTTGACAGATTAGTTTATTTTTAACACCCATCATGCCATGAATTCATAGTGAATAGGTTCTAGTAGCTCTTACTCCTTTCCACTTGTTCTCACAAAGTGTGCTTACTCCTTTCCACTTATTCTCACAAAGTGTGCTTCTCTGGGTGGAGCAGGCTGGTGCTTTCGTTGAACCCAGGTACATTTATCTTTGACTTCTTTCTTTGGTCATTTCTCTTCACACATTTTAGGAAGCTATCTCTGCTCATAGAATGCTTAAGATGCTCAATACTCACATTAATACTCTTGACAAGAATCTTGCCCTTAACTTGTTTGTTCACAACAATGCAACAGCATGCTGAGTAACATTTTAGACTCTTCCAGTTTTGCCATGGTAACATTTGTGGGGCATTCCTTTTTGAACAGTATCCATTCCCTTAATGTCTACAATATCACCATTCTTGTAAATTCGCATACATGTTGCCTAAGGGACAATTCAAAGTTTTCTAAAAGGCCTAGAGAACATATATTGGTTGACTCTCCTCTGTCCCTTTGTGTTCATCATTTTGATTAATTACAGGAAGATGGTGGTTCTGCCAAAGTGAATTGGTTTTTGAAATTGATCAATAATAATTTTTTTGGAGGGTGGAGAGGTTTTTTCTATAGGGCACATGCGCTTGCCAGAAAGACAGAGAGAGACAGAGAGAAGAGAGATAGAAAGCAAGAAATCACCCCCCCCTCACCCCAGGAGGGATGGCCACATTGCAATCCCTTCTCCTTCATTCTCCTCTTGGGATCTCAGGCACACACACACACACACACACACATGCGCACAGCATGAGTTTAAGCCACTGGGTCCAGGACTCGAACCGTGGTAAACTACATGGGAGTTCAGCAACATAGCCATTACACTAATTGCTGGTCCTAACAATAATTCTTTAAAAGCATCCATATTGGACTTGGGTCCAGAAAGTAAAATCTTCACTGTCTAGAAACCTGTACAGTGTTTTTAAGGATAAGTTACTTTATCTGTGTTAACAGTTTTATCAATAGATATATTCTTGCATGGTTTAGTTCAAGAAGTATCTGATCATGGAAATTTAGATATATTTCCATATGTAGGTAAAAATGTAATCATGTTACAGAATTGTTGGAATGTTAGATATTTAGGGAATCTGATAGGCTTTCTATTGAACGTCCTTTATTTTGCAGCAAATGCTTAGAAAACTACAAACCTTGATCAAAGCTAATTGGCTACTTAGGGTCAGTATCTGAGCACAGCTCTCTAGTGTCAGGCTAAAAAACTTTCTTCAATCTAGTATGCTCTCATCTACTGAGGAATACATATGTGCCAATAGCAATGGGAGACACACTTATCCTTTGGAATCTCTTTGTTTCCATGTCAGAAGGATTGAGAGGATTTTCCATCACATCTCTTGAACCCTTTGCAACTGCTCCCTATATTATAATAGTATGCTAACAAATTATACTGACAAGGGAGCACTCTAATGTCCATATAGAAAGGGTTTTGGTCCCATCTAGGTCAGGTATGCCTTTTCAGGTAAACATGTATCTTTATCTCAGGATTTTTATTCTTTTCACCTAATCATTACAATCTACTATTTCTTTATTATTGCTATTATTATTATTTAAAACTTTTAATTAAATGATATCTGCAAAGAGAAGATTTTAAAAGTAATAGCATGGAAGGAAAATGGAAGTGTGAAAAGCTCTTAAAATCTTGCTGAGTTAATTCTTGAAGTTATAGCTTGAATTCTTTAAGAAAAATTTAAGAGAAGGTCATAATAGTGTTTACATGGGAAAAACAAATATTTAGCCAGGAAGATATTCTACAAATCCCAGCAGGACAGACCAACTAAACAGACAAATCTGACCCATGGTTCAGGCTAAAGTTAAGACATTATTTGAGGAAACAGAATGATTTCCTAAGTTTTCCTGCCTATAATTGATTCAGCTCAGAAGGCTGTTCATAAACACTGCTCTGAATGCTTGAAGGCAAACAAGCACAATAATATAAATGCACTTGTTCCCAGGGATTTTTAGATGAGTCTTTATGAATAAGTGTTCTATGTATCAAGTTATCTTTTTCCTACTCTTTCCTTAACAACTATATGCCTTGTAAAGAAATAGCAAGAGATCATAAACATGTTGTTTGACTCTATTTATCTTACGAGTTGTGTAGTTTGGAAGAAGTCTGTAATGATTAATGCCTCAGTGAGAATAGATCGATGGCTTTAAATTCAATGAGTAGAGTTTTCTTACTAGACAACAATGAGTGAGGAAATAAGAGAACAAAGGGAATTAGTCAAATATTTGCATTGACTCGCAAAGCCTCCTGGAAGAATTTCTGATAAATGATGAGCCCACTCTCTTTCCATCGTTTTCCTTAGTACTACACATCATTTTTTGCTCATTTTATTATACTCTTATAACTCATAACTATCTTTAGATAAGTAAAAGTAAAAATTTTCCACAATTGTCTTTTAATTTGTATCAAATTTTAAGCAAACTTTCTTATGTATCCATTCAGTAAACATTTATTAGGCACCAACTATGTACCAACCATGTTTTTCTTATGATCTTTGCATTTCTTCATGATCTTTCCATCTGCTTCCTGGGATCTGTACTATCCAAACTTCTTGTCCAAGATTTCAGGTGTTTGGACATATGTATAACACAAAACACACAACTCGAAAATTTTTTTCTTACACTTCAACAATGTCTCAGTTGTACATAAGTAAATTTTAGCAAAGATTGGGAAAACACACACACACACACACACCAAAAAATGTGTTACTTAATTAATTCAAAATAAGATTTGACTGGCATATGAAAACCTTTACCAAGGGTATTTGCAGCTACAGATTTAAAAAATAATTATCTCGGGAACAGTAGATGGCATGGCGGTTAAAGTGCTGGACTTCCACGTGACCAACTATGAGTATAGTTAGCTTGAAAAATCACAAAGGGTGCATTTGCCTGTGTGCTCAAAATCCAAATAGGAGAATGGAGGAAAAGGGATTGCAGCATGGTCATTTCCCTTGGGGGGATGATTTCTCACTTCCCTTCTCTGTCTCTCTGGTAGGCAAATTTGCCCTTTATGGAAAAATCTTTAAAAAAGCAAAAAGTCTCAAATCATTTAGGTGAATTAATCAGTCTCTGGTTAATTACAACAGAGTTTTAGGAAAAAAAAAAAAAAAAAAAAAAACTCCCACCCACAGAACCTGTCAAATATTGAGTTCTCATTCTTGCAGTTATTAATATGTCATTTTTATAATTTTTAAAGTCAAAACCGCCTTACTAAATTAGCCATCTTTTACTGGTAATACACAAAATTGAAAAATTTATTTCTAACATATCTGATTATCTCACATTGGAATGATGTGGTCTTGAATTTGAGAGGAAGTATTAAAAATAGAAGCCAGAATTAATTTCACCTATAGGAACAAGGGTTAACAAAGAAACAAAACAGGACCAGCAGTTAGTGTAATGGCTATGTCGTTGGACTCCCATGTAGTCGACTGTGGTTCGCGTTCTGGACCCGGTGGCTTAAAACTCATGCCAGGTGCATGTACGTGCGTGCCCAAGATCCCAAGAGGTGAATGGAGGAGAAGGGATTGTGACATGGCCATCCCCCCTGGGGGGTGATTTCTCTCTTTCTGTCTCTCTGTCTCTCTCTGGCAAGTGCAAGCACTCTATAGCAAAAACCTCTCCCAAAAAAAGGAAACAAAACACAAACATGAACATTTTGGTTACTTTTTGAAGAAGTTGGGTGACAGGGACTTTTTTTTGTCATTATTCTTTTTCTTTTTAAGGTTTTTGGCATAGTGTGCATGTGCTCACTAAAGAGAAACAGAGAGAGGGAAAGTGAGAAATGGGTATCTTATAATCCCTGCTCTTCCATTTTGCTCTCCTTGGTTTTGGGCAAACATGCATATGTGCTTGGTATGTTTCAAGCTGCCTGGCTCAAGACTTGAACCATGGACAGCCATGTGGGAGTCCAGCAACTTAACTACTATGCCAGCTGCTGGCCCAATAGTGATTATTTTTAATGAGCACTGTGTGTGAGTATACTCCAGTAATGCTCATGTTACATAGCTTTGATAATTTTAACAAGACCTATTAATATGTATTTAATATTTCTTTGGACAGTGTCTTAGAATGATATGTCATTTTTATAATTTTAACAAGTCTGACTCAATCATTTGTAATCACCAAGGAAAAATATTAAAACAGTTGCATCTACCAATAAAATAAACAGGAACAAAGGTAAAAATGGTCTAACTCTTGAATCCAATCAGTGGGGCATTAGTTGATTTGTCAATAGTTTTATAGATGATAAAATTGTCTTTAATAAATATTAAAAAAGGATATTAGGCAGTAAAACATTTAACTTCATAAAAAAAGAAAATTTATACAATTTCAGTTTCAAAGTTAGTGATACTTAGAGATTTCATGTTTAGTTTGATTTGGCCTATTTAGATATAACTCTAATATTAAATTAGAATTAATGTTGAAATTATTTCCTTTATGATCTAAAGGGAAACAAATTTTACTTTGAAATTTACTCTGAAAAAGAATTTTAAAGAATTGGTACTATATCCCTTTATATAAAAGTATAAAACTTCTATTTTTACTCTACCAAATACAAGTTTCCCAAGTTAACTTGAGATATTTCCATGAATCATAACTGTTATTCTCTGAATGTTTACCATGTACTCAGCATTGTGCGAGATACTTTGAACACAGTAATTCCCCAACATGTGAAAGAATTACTATTCTGATTTCCAGGGTTCAAAATGCTTCCAAGAAGTAAAATAACTTTGTCTAGGTAATAATTTTTGTTTAGATAATTGTTAACTGTATAATGTAACACTTCAAATCTGAATTTAACTGATTTTAAAGATTGCATACTTTCAATCAAACTATATAGATGTGGGACAATGGTATCTGTCATTCTGAAAAGTTAAGTTCTGTCTATATTCTAATTCTAATATTTTAAATTTATTTTAAATCATGGTGGCATATATATAAGCAAGTTATTCTTTATGAAATTTTTGGGTTGTCAGAAAATCATGATGCATTTTTGTATAGAAAAAATATATCATAACTTTTCTAACAACCCAATATAAACATGAAATATTTGATATAGTAAACTTTTCTGTCATTAAAATTCCTAGTTGGAAAATCAAAAATTGTAGTGTTCACATTCACTGAACTGGTTTACACACACACACACACACACACACACACACACACACACACACCATTTGTTTAATTTCTATGTTATAAGCATCTAAAGAATAATATAAGTTATGGCTCAACTATAGCAATTAGAAATACCTAAGGATGATATTAAAAATAAGAGGAAATTAACTATTTTGCAAAAAGAGCTGTTCTGCTTTCTTGATTTTGATTTACAACTGTTACTTATTAAATCTACTTTTTGAAGCAAAGGTGCATTTTTCTCCAGAAATTCAGACTAAGAATTGTTTCTTCCCAGAGATTTACTGTTCATCCATCTATAGAAATAAAACTGTAAACAAATGAGCAAGATGAAAATTGAAGATTTTCTTTAGGTTTGTATTAATTCTTTGCAGAATCAAAGTAGGAAAAATGGGGAAGGGAGGACTCTTCAATCACAATGTAATTTTGTTTTGCTATCCCTTTAAATCCAAACAGTAAATAAAAGACTAGAAATGCTGTATCTACATATTCTTTTACTTCCACTTTTTATTAAGGGTAGTTTGTACTCTGGAGGCAGAGAGATCTCGTCTATATCCTAGATGTTTTATTCACTTAGTCCTACTACAAGAAAATATCACTTAATCTCTGGGCCTCAGTTTGCTTGTCTGCACAACAGAAACATTAATATTTACTTTTCAGTATTATTATGATGATGAGAGGCAAAGGGTATTAGTATCTACCGATTAGGCAGTAATTAGTAAATGATGGCTATTATGATTTTTCAGGATTCTTTTTTTTTTTTTTGAGAGGTTTTTGCTATAGGGCGCGTGCGCTCGCTAGACAGACAGAGAGACATAGAGACAGAAAGCGAGAAATCACCCCCCAGGGGGGATGGTCACACCACAATCCCTTCTCCTCCATTCTCCTCATGGGATCTTGGGCATGCATGCACACGAGCCCAGCGTGAGTTTTAAGCCACCGGGTTCGGGATGCGATCCGCGGTCGACTACGTGGGAGTCCAGCATCATAGCCATTATGCTAACTGCTGGTTCCCTCAGGATTCATTTATAACAATAATTTGCCTTTTAGAGGGGGGGAAAGGGTTGAATCCTGTATTTAACAATGCTGGCATTTAAACATTTTATTTGTATCAAAGCAAACTTCAGAAAGAATAGATTAACTATGATAGTCCAAGCTACTTTTTTAAGAGCTATATTTCACGTTTTTGGTTTTGTTTTTTTTTTTTTTTTTCTATTCAGAGAGAATTAAGAGACTGGATGACACAGTCAAAATGGGGTTGTAAGTAATATATGGATTTAGACTTGGTGTTTCATTTGTCTTTCATTTTTGCCATTTTTCTTTGTGTGCATTCCCCCAAGTGGTATTACATTAACATTACAGACTGCAGTAAGATAAAGGCCCATCTCCATTGCAATATGAAAGCCATTCTGGGAAGACAGAGTAAAGTTAAACGCTGTGCTTCTAAAGTATAGCTCTCGTAAGATTTACAAAGAATGCTTTTTCCTGCCAGGGTCAAAGATAAATACATACAAAATGTGGGGAGGGATGTTGAGTTTCTTATTTTTTTTTGGGAGAGGCTTTCACTATAGGGCGTGTACGCTCACCAGACAGACAGAGAGAGACAGAGAGACAGAAAGTGAGAAATCACCCCCCCTCCCCCAGGGAGGATGGTCACGCCACAATCCCTTCTCCTCCATTCTCCTCTTGGGATCTTGGGCACACATGCATACACACCTGGCGTGAGTTTTAAGCCACCGGGTCCGGGACGCAAACCACGGTCGACTACTTGGGAGTCCAGCAACATAGCCATTATGCTAACTGCTGGTTCCCTTGAGTTTCTTAAATGTGACTTCTCCTCATCAAATATAATATTAAGTCTTGTTGGACAAAGGAGACCTGCTGTTTGATTTAAACAGGTTTTTGCTCCCCATGGTAAATTTAGTGTCATCCAATATTCAGACACTAATTTTAGAATACAGGTGTTTGAGATGTATGCTTTCTTGAGTTTACAAAAAAAAAAATGAATAGAGGTCCATAATTGGTCGAAAATGTTTAGTAAGTGTTTATCTTCTAAACATATTTATTGATAATAAATTTAGGTGGAAAAATCTGAGGAGAATATTGCCACTACTCACAATTGCCAGCCTTAGGACCCTTTCCATACTTTTTTTTTTTTTTATTTGTTGATGATAATTTTTTTGTTTTTAGTTGTTTTTTTTTTTTTT
>NW_006159486.1:1868247-1868875 GCF_000334495.1 Tupaia belangeri chinensis | reverse complement strand
CCATTTAATTGATTTGCTAATGAACTTAATTAGTCTAAATATATCCAATAGCTAGCACAGCTGATATATACCTATACATGAACCCAAGTCTGACTTTAGGCATAAACCTCAGTGAGTAGAATGAACATATTATAAAGTAGTACCTAGCTGGGGCTATATAGCTTACTGCAGTCATCAAATATGCATTTTTAAAAAATTTCAATACGAACAATTTTACTATTTTTTTCTCTCCTGCAACTTTTTAAAAAATTACTTAACATTCATTCCCTGAGCATCATCACAACATACTAAATGTGGTTTCCCATCTAGAATAAACTGCATAGTGGCTTAATCATGCATGTTATCATCAATAATATTCCATTTCTACTTTCATACATATGTATATGTATATATATGTTTTTTACCCCATGTTTGACACTCTGCCTTTTCCCACTGTCTTAGTACACTATCTTTGCTATATACAGTTGTCTTCCATTCCTTTTCCCCCAACATTTTGTTGATCACACAATATCATAAGTAATCTAACTACTGTCAATAGCAAGTTCAACAGGTAATTTCAAGAGCAGTTTTGAACTAGTAATGATATTTCCTTGAAACTTAAAGCCTAGAAACAGGTTAGTATTCTGTT
>NW_006159486.1:1859192-1867076 GCF_000334495.1 Tupaia belangeri chinensis | reverse complement strand
AAAATGGCTAGTTTGCAGAATCCATGAGGCTGTGTCTTCAAGAAAGCTTCTTCCCTTTGCCTCTCCACGCTAGTTTTGTGTGCTGGAGGCCTAATTATCAGTGGGAAGTCTTGATTTCTGTTCCCCCAAAATGGCTAGTTTGCAGAATCCATGAGGCTGTGTCTTCAAGAAGACCTCTTCCCTTTGCCTCTCCTCAATAAATATTTTTTTTTAAAAAAAGGAATGCCCCACAAATGTTACTATAAAACTACAGGTACAAAACACAAGAGAATTTCTTGGAGACATCACAGTAGGCAAAGACTTCTTAAATAAGATCCCCAAAGTACAAGTAATAATCTTTACAAAGATGACCACTTTTTCAAAATTCATCAAAATGAAGTGCTATCTCTGTCACTGATACAAATACTCCATCAAAATTTCACTATGTTTTCTTTTCATGGAAAAAGGGACCAAAAATTTCAAAATTTATCTCTAAGCAGCATTCAGTGCATCAGGAGAAGATAGGATTATCCAAATTTTGTCCACTCATCATGGACACCATGTCTGGCAGAGCATGGTCAGCACAGTGGCAGGTTCTCCCCAGTGACCACATGGAAGGAACTGAGTGCCACAGGCGGAGAGATAATCTCAGGACCCTTTCCATACTTTTCAGCTTGAAAATTATCAGTTATGACAAAAGATTTTGTCTCCATAATTTCATTAGAAATAAGCATTTAATGCTTATTTATTTATTTATTTATTTTGGAGAGGTTTTTGTTATAGGGCACGTGCGTTCGCCAAACAGACAGAGACAGAGAGACAGAAAGCGATAAATCACCCCCCAGGAGGGATGGCCATGCCGCAATCCCTTCTCCTCCATTCTCTTCTTGGGATCTTGGGCACGCAAGCACATGCGCCCAGTGTGAGTTTAAGCCCCTGGGTTTGGGACGCGGACCGTGGTCGACTATGTGGGAGTCCAGCGACATAGCCATTACCCTAACTGCTGGACCTCTTTGTTTATTTTTTGATTTGATCAGAGAAAGACAGACAGAGAAAGAGCGAAGTGAAAAAGCTAGTCACCATAAAAAAAAAAAAAAAAAAAAAGCTAGTCACCATGTCCAGGATACAAACCACAGTACCATGTGGAAGTCCAGTACCTCAACCACCATGCCACCTTTCTAAAAAATTCAGATACATTTGTGCTCTCTCTACTTTTTCAACAAATTAGTGTGTATTTGCTGTGTAGACGTCAGTAAGTTTTGCTAATTGCCCTCAGCGCTTAAATACTGCACCACTTTTTGTGTGCATCACATAATTATGTTTTTCATTCATATAATCATTATTGTTCTTTGCTTTTTTCTTGCTTCAACTAGATAATAAGTGACTGGAGAGAGGTAATGGATGTTAGACAGTTACTACTATATAGAGTACAATCTTCACTGTGTTGAACAAAAGACACTCAAGTAAATCTTCAGATTTCTAGCTGTACTGAAACTTGTGTGAATACAGATCTACATGTTAATGATCTGTGGGAATATAAATAGTCTTTTTAGGGAGTGATATAAAATGTGAAAGTTGTAGCAATCAGTGAATTTTGGCAACCCCTAGCTGGAAACCTTTTCTTGGGATATTTTTCTGTATGTTATTTTCCCCTAGTAGTGCTACCTTATCCTCTGTTAACACCCTTTTAATTTTTTCCATTGTTTTATAATTTTTTCTGGCTTTATTGAGATATAATTGATGAATAGAAATTGTGTATACTTAAAATATACAATGTGCTGAGATTGATTTCTGTTTATTTCTTCTTTGAGCAACAGAAGGTGAACAAGGTATCCATAGTAAGGTCTTCATGCTGCAATCCACCTGCAGTCTCAATTGGCCTGGATCTTGGAGGAGAAGTGATTGCAGCTTATCCTCCCACTGGGAGATGATTTATCACTGTTCTTCTCTCTGTCTCTCTCTCTTTCTCTGACCAGCACATACACCCTATGGCAAAACCTAAAAAAGGAAGAATATGACAGGAAGTTCATTTTGCCCATTCAATTTTCTTTTTAAATTTTTTAAAGTTTCCTTTTTTTTTTTTTTTCTTGGCCACAGAGTCTGTGTGCTCACTAAAGACAAAAAAGAAACAGAAAGTGAGAAATCACCTCCCAAAGGATTGGCTATGCCAAAATCCCTTCTCTTTCATCTCTTCCTGGGATTTTGGGCATGGATGCACACTCATCTGATGTGAGTTTTCAAGCCACCAGATCTAGGACTTGAACTGTGGTTGGTCATGTGGGAGTCTAGCACATTAACCCCGATGCCATCTGCTTTTCTTCAATTTTCTTATTTACTGCAATAACTGGAAAATATTCAGCTTGATTATCTTTATTTCTCCTATAAAGAACTAAAATCTCACTTTGCAATATATTAGTCTATCATTACTTAAATATGTGTCTGTGTGTATTATGTATATACATATGTGTATATGTACATATATAGTCAAATAAATTATACTTTATCTCATATATCATTAGTAATTAGTTTAAATGAACTCTAGCTCTACCCAAATTCTTAACATTCATTTCATGAAAATACCTAATTATGTAACTAAATCACAGAGCCTTTAGTGTTTTTACAAGGATTGAACATATGTACCTGACAGACTTAAACCAAACACGGACCCGCTAAAACATCTGGGCCCTCAGTTTCCCCTTCTGCTGAGGAAAAAAATAAAATCCCCTAAACTGAAAATTATTAAGAGCTGAATTAAAAGTAATGTTTTAGTCTAAACTCCTTGGCATGCAACAGTCTACTTAAATTTTTTTTTTTTTGAGAGGTTTTCGCTATACGGCGCATGCGCTCACCAGACAGACAGAGAGAGACAGAGAGACAGAAAACGAAAAATCATCCCCCATGAGGGATGGTCACGCTACAATCCCTTCTCCCCATTCTCCTCTCGGGATCTTGGGCACGCACGCACATGCGCCCAGCATGAGTTCTAAGCTACCGGGTCTGGGATGCGAACCACGGTCGACTACATGGGAGTCCAGCGACATAGCTATTACACTAACTGCTGGTTCCCTTAAATTTTAAAGATCTATTGTAAAGCGTGAGACTTCAGCCTTTGGTTATGTCTGCCCCATGTCCAGAATAATTGAAGCTTTACAGGATGTAGAAACCTACAACAAGGAAATTGATTACCTAAGACCACACCAATCAAGAAAGCCCACGCAATGAGCATGCCTTCTTAAATCCATTATTAAGCCAATCATATGTCAGTGACTCCTACCTTCAGTTCTGCCCTTAAATATGCATGCTTGGAACTCCTTATGGAAACTGGGCTTTTTCAGCACTAACTGCTTACTCTGCTTACTTTAAGCATGGCAATAATGCTGTATCTCCTCCACTATACCTAGTGATTACAGTTTGGTTTATGGCACATGGTGACCCAAATTGAAGTAACAAAATGACACTGGAAACTACTCCTTCATTTCTAATCCAGGGCTTTTAATCTCACAAATTGCATCTCACTTTCATCAGTTTGTTACTTTAAAGTGTTGTGAATGACATTTTAAACTCTACCTTTCTAGTAGTGATGTATCCTAAAGCTCATTCTTATAAATGTTTACAAATTAAAAATATTTTACCATCCTTTATTATAACTGTTTGCCAAAAATGACACATAGCAGTAATCAAATACATATGCAACACACAGGCACTCAAATTCTCTCTCTTTAGTATCTTTATCACACTCCTCCCCATAGGCCAAAGGTAGTAATATTTCCTGTCTAAAAAAATAAAATAAAATAAAATAACTTGAAAAGATACATCAATTATTTATCATGCAAATATTTTCTCTGCTTCTTATGCTATCTTCCCATCCCTTTGGTGAGATTAATTGTGTGAAAAATGACATGAGATGGTCTTATCAAATTTCAGTCTGGAGCAATTTTTGCTGCTAATGGAAATTATAAATAATATGTCCCTTTCATCAACTGCATTCCTTAGTAATCTAATTGTATCAAGCTAATGAGACCTGGGTTAGGAAATGTTCTGAGGTTCCCATGCCCCAGGTCAGGAAAGGCGGAAAACATCTTGGAGCAGATGTGCTCAGTCTCAGGAGGATGGCAGCTGGAGCAATTGGTCACTCGACAGAACACTGTCTGCAAAAAGGAGCCTGTGCACTTGACCTTTCTGCTTGAGGTAAAGAGCCTTCCCATTGGTTAGCAGCAGAAATGAGGAGGGAGAGAGTGCAGAGGGAGATAAAACTCTCTCACTCTCCACATCCCCCCACCTTTTCTTTTATTAACTGTGTGGAAGATTCTCTCCTTTTTTTTCCAGGCAAAATGTTTATAAATACTGCCAATTCAGAAATGGACACATGTGCTGGCAATTGTGTGCAATGAAGGGGGCCAGAGTGTGAGAGAAGAGTTGCATGAGAATTAAAACACCACTTTTCTAAATCAATATTGTTTATATTTACAAAGGTTGATGTAATACCACTCCAGCTGTTATAAACTTCAACTGCTTCATATTATATTATATTATAGTTGTATGAGAGACATTGTTTTTTTCTTTTTTTTGGGGGGGGAGGTTTTTACTATATAGGGCATGTGTGTGCCCTATATAGCAAAAGACAGAGAGAGACAGAGAGACAGAAACTGAGAAATCACCCCCTGGGGGGATGGCCATGCCGCAATCCCTTCTCTTCCATTCTCCTCTCAGGATCTTGGGCACGCACGCACACGCGCCCAGCATGAGTTTAAGCCACCGGGTCTGGGACTCGAACCGTGGTCGACTAAGTGGGAGTCCAGCGACATAGTCATTACGCTAACTGCTGGTCCTGGATGAGAGACATTTAAATTTTAAAAAATGGTAACATATTCCAAAATTGGAATATGATTTCCTCTACCTTCCACCTTGAGGGTAGAAAACGTGGGCAATAAGACTGAGACATAATTACCTACATTCTCTAGATGATGTTACGGAGGGATGAGATAACCTTAGGGGTTGATTATAACATTTTGGTCACTATTCAAAATCTAATGAGATATTTTTTACCCCCCTGCGAGGGTGTAGGTAAAAACTGTTGTTTTGTTTTATTTCTCTATTTCAGTTACACTGAGTAATATTTTCCTTCTTTCTCTATTTTTCTAATGAAAGTATAACTGACTCTACTTCCATATCATTCCCTAGCACTGTACAGTGTCAGAGTGAATACACACACATACACACACACATACACATTGACATCTGTGACATGTGTGCTTCCTTTCTTCCTTTGACACAAAGGATCACGGATTCCATAGCATCACACCAGAAAAGAACTGTTTCTTCAATATGCCTCCTGGGGTTTTATTTAGGATGTTTCAAATGTCCCAAGAATGAGGATGTTCACTGCTTTTCCAAGATGTAATCAGTTCCCACACTGAGCATTTTCCCTTCCTTTTCCCATGTTTAGTTCAAATTCTTTTCTCTTGGCCCTTTGTGCTGTCAATTTGCATCCTGCCAAAGGATTCTTCCCTTACTGAGGCATTTACATCTTTCAGATATTTGCAGACTGCTGTCATGGTCCTCTTAGCAATCACTTAGCCAAATATACATTACTTTGTGCTCTCTTTTTTTTATTTTTTTTTGAGAGGTTTTTGCTATAGGGTGCGTGCGCTCGCCAGACAGACAGAGAGAGACATAGAGACAGAAAGCGAGAAAGCACCCCCCAGGAGGGATGGTCACACTGCAATCCCTTCTCCTCCATTCTCCTCCTGGGATCTTGGGCACGCACGCACACACGCCCGGCGTGAGTTTTAAGCCACCGGGTCTGGGATGCAAACCATGGTCGACTACGTGGGAGTCCAGCGACAAAGCCATTACGCTAACTTCTGGTTCCCTACTTTGTGCTCTCTTAATCACTCCACATAAATCAAGCCCTTGGTCCCCTAATCATTTTCTTACTCTATGAAGTCATTCCAGTTTGGCTTTGTGTTTGGAGGTGACAAAAATGGAAGACAGATTTCTATTTAGTCTCAATTCTGTCAGGTTAAGACACCATCTCCTCTTCGTCCTTAATAAGAAGCTTTTCCATATGCCAATATGTTCGATTGTATTGTTCTACATCCCTTTCTCCCTGGAGGTCCAACCTAGTGGGAACTTTGAAGTGGTTCATTATGTTATTTTGAGCAATGATGAAAGTAGAAATCACATTTACTTTTGTAAAGACAGCAGAAGCATACCTCCATGTCTTCAGCCTAAATCTCCCAAACATCTATTGGATCTATAGACTTTTCACATTTTTCCTAGGAGTTTCTATTAAGAATAAAAACAGACATGGAAATCTCTAGATCCCAGAAGGAAAGATTTTAGAAGAAAGCAGAAATCTGTAATGAAAATACCTCCTGCAACTTTACCAAATATATCTCAATATAGGCACAGATTCAAAAGGAGTTTCTCTTATAAGCTCTTGCTAAATTGTAGAAAGAAAACTAAATGAAACCTGAATACGTATGAAGTTCTTTGGAGGCATTTTCTTCCAAAAATGTACCAGATTCTGGCTTTTAAATTTGTGTCATTGAGTGATGATCCTTCAGCTTTCTGATTGGCAAAGGAATTTGGAGTCCACATGCTGAAGGCCAGGTGGATGTTAATCCCTGGGTCATTAACAACTCATATATGTTAGTTCAGAGATCAGGGCATGCTTGTCTTTCTACTGCCAACTCATTGCATTCCTTGGAAATTCAAAGGTTTTGTTTTTTGAGGGTTTGATTTTAAATGTTTTCTACATAGGTGATTTAACTCTTGCTCTGAGTAATCATTTTTTTGGAATTTGTTTTTATTTTAATTGTTCTTTTCTGAACCCATTGATTATTAAGGATATGCACCAGCTGGAAAAGTGTGACAAGGAGGTAGAAGGCTTGTTTAATTGCTTTCTGAAGATGATGTCTTGTGTAAAACAAGTATGTAAACTATTTCAGCTCCATCTTGATGCTGATTACTAACCTTTATTACAACAATATTTTCATTTTTTTTTTTTTGGAGAGGTTTTCGCTACAGGGCGCGTGCGCTCGCCAGATAGACAGAGAGAGACATAGAGACAGAAAGCGAGAAATCACCCCCCAGAGGGGATGGCCACACCGCAATCCCTTCTCCTCCATTCTCCTCTCGGGATCTTGGGCACGCACGCACACACGCCCAGCGTGAGTTTTAAGCCACTGGGTCCGGGACGCGAACCGCGATCGACTACGTGGGAGTCCAGCAACATAGCCATTACACTAACTGCTGGTTCCCAATATTTTCATTTTTTGAAACTTATCAACTCTTAATTTGAGTCTCTAGATTAATCTCAGACTCTGCTTTTTTATTAACATTAGAAAACTGAACAAAATATGCCTCAGAGAATTGGAGAAGCAACAGCAAAATAATCCAAAAAGCTCTGGGAGAAAGGAAATAATAAAGACCCAAGCAGAAATAAATGAAATAGAAAATAAGTGAACTATACAGAAAATAAATGAAAGTAAAAGCTGGTTCTTTGAAAAGATAAAAAAAATCGATACACCACTAGTGAGACTTAAGAAGAAGAGAGAAAGGAACCAGGTGAATCAAATCTAATCTGCAATAGGAAATATAACAAGAGACAAAGTAGAAATAGAGAACATCATTAAAGGATACTATGAAAAACTATATGTCAAGAAACAAGACAATCTGGATGAGATGGACAAATTCCAGGACACGTATAATCTACCAAGATAGAGCCAGGAGGATATGGAAAGTCTAAATTGGCCCAAAACAAGCCAGGAGATTGAATCAGTAATAAATAATCTTCCAACAAAGAAAAGTCCTGGCCCTGATAGCTTCAGCTCTGAGTTCTATAAACTTTCAAAGAAGAGTTAACCCCCATTCTGCTCAAGTTATTTCTAAAGATCCAAA
>NW_006159486.1:1855100-1857449 GCF_000334495.1 Tupaia belangeri chinensis | reverse complement strand
TGGCACAGGAACAGACATGTGGACCAATGGAACAGAATTGAGTTCACAGGAATACATTCCCAATCATTCAGTCAACTGATTTTTGACAAGGGATACCAGTCAATCCAGTGGGAAAAGGAAAACCTCTTCAGCAAATGGTGCTGTTAAAACTGGATTTCCATCTATCGAAAGAAGAATCTGAACCCCTACCTCTCACCTATGTCAAAAAATCAAGTCAAGGTGGATCAAGGATCTAAATCTAAGACCTCAAACTATTAAACTGCTTCTAGAAAACACTGGGGAACTCTGGGAGAACACTGGGGAAACTCTGGGAGACATTGGGGTAGGGAAATACTTCTTACATAAGACCCCAAAGCACAGTCGATAATCCCCAAAATAGACAAGTGGGATTACATCAGACTAAGAAGTTTCTGCATGGCAAAAGACACAGTAATTAGTGTGAATAGACAGCCCTCAGAATGGCAAAATATTTTTGTAAATTATGCACCAGATAAGGGACTGATAACCAGAATACACAAGGGACTAAAGAAGCTGTTTGGAAAAAAGATGATCAACCCTATTAAAAGATGGGGGAAGGAGTTGAAAAAAAACACTCACTAAAGATGACAAATGAATAGCCAGAAGGCATGTGAAAAAAATGCTCAACATCCCCCCCCATCATAAGAGAAATGCAGATCGAAACAACGAGATACCACCTAACCCCAGTCAGAATGGCTAAGATTAAAAAAGCAAAAAATGATAAGTGTTGGAGGGAGTGTGGTGAAAAAGGAACTCTCTTACACTGCTGGTGGGAATGTAAATTAGTCCAACCACTATGGAGAATAATTTGGAGATTCCTCAAAAGTCTAGAAATAGAAATACCATATAATCCAGCAATCCCATTCCTTGGAATCTACCCAAAGGACAGAAGAATTCTTCACTGGAAAAGTGCTTGCACATCAATGTTTATTGCGGCACTTTTCATGATTGCTAAGACATGGAACCAACCCAAATGCCCCCATACGGATGAATGGATTGAAAAACTGTGGCACATATACTCTATGGAATACTATTCAGCCATATAAAACAAGAAAACGCTGGCTTTTGACAGAAAATGGAAGAATATGGGAGATTTACTGCCGAGTGAAGCAAGTGAAGCAAGCCAGGCTATGAAGGAGAGACACTGTATGTCCCCACTTAATATACACCAAGTGTCTGCACTCTAAAACTGAAACTGACAGGCTAAAGGATGTACAAACACAAGAGATGGGTGTGAATGCCAGATGTGCTGTGTGTGGAGGAGTGGGGACTGGGGATAAACATTTGGAGGAGGGATACGGAGACAGCATTGTTGAGACAGGGAGGTAGTGTTGTTATATTTTGATCAACTGGACCAGAAAGAAATGTTCACATATTGAAATTATCACCTTGTAAGCTAAATAATGTGATTGAATGTATTTTTAAAAAATGTAAATTAAAAAAAAAAAGAAAAAGAAAAGAGGATGGGGCAAGGCCCAGAGGTTAGCAGTTCCAGAGGAACACATAGAGGTGAAGACTCACATTTCCACCAATATAATATGGAGTCCAAAGTACGAGTGGTGAGAGATGACATGGGAGAGAGAAGTGACCATCAGCTCATGAAGAGCCTACAGACCACCTTAATGAGGCTAGAGTTCATCCTTAAATTGTCTGTGGTACTTGACGGAAGACATACAAGTAGGAAAGAGACAGAAAAACTGTTTTCCTTAGAATCATTACTCCATCTGAATTGTGGATCATACCTTGGTGTTGGGGGAGGCTGTTAGAGGTGGCTTTTGCTGTTACCTATGTAAGATGACAGGTAGTAATAAACGTTAATGTTTTTTGAAAAAAAAAAAAAGACACCCAGGAAACGGCCTCTTGACAGTTATTCTGCTCTGTAATCCAGGGTTAGCTTAGAAAAGTAATATTTAGTTAACATTTCCCAACTTCTCTGAGACTGAGCACTGAACCAAAACTATGAAAACATTTCACTAGACTTACAAAGACTTACCGGGTACATACATGATTAGGATGAGTATTTCTGTGGTTATACTCCATTATCTTGGTGAAAAGTTGCTACCCATCAACATGTGTTAAGACTCTGTTAGTTATAGCTAATAAAACTGTAAGTCTATAAAAAAATTGTGGTTGTCTTTAGATTCTCTAGCAAAAACAGTAATATGCAACAGAATGGCAAGTTGGTATGACAACTAATATTTCCTGTTGTTCTTATATAAATTTTCTCAAGTAGAAATAAATGTTAAAAAATTTCATAGCATGCTTCCTAGCTTCAGACCACTCTAGATTAACCTACCCCATTGCTAAAAGAGACTGCTGATTGATTTTTTT
>NW_006159486.1:1845118-1854240 GCF_000334495.1 Tupaia belangeri chinensis | reverse complement strand
AACATCCTTTTATGATTAAGACTCTCAGTAAGATTGGTATAGAAGGGTCATTTCTTAACACAATAAAAACAATCTATGAAAAACCTACAGCTAACATTATACTGAATGGGGAAAAGCTGAAAGCTTTTCCTCTGAAAACAGGTACTAGGCAAGGCTGCCCACTTTCTCCACTGCTCTTTAATGTAGTATTGGAAGTCTTATTTATTGCAGTCAGAGAATAGAACAATATTAAAGGCATTCAAATAGGCACAGAAGAGTTGAAAATATCTTTATTTGCAGATGACACGATGGTATACTTAGAAAACCCAAAGGTATCAATGAAAAAACTTCTTGAAGTAATAAGTGATTACAGTAAATTGGTAGATTACAAAATCAATATCCAAAAATCTATAGCATTTCTATTTATGAACAAGTTGAACGAAGCAGACCTGAAGAAAGGAATCCCTTCCACCATAGCCACAAGATGTATAAGATACCTAGGGATAAACCTAACTAAGAAAGTCAAAGAACTTTGTACCTATAAATTCTAAGAAAATGTGCTTTTGGAGACTGTTTGATTGTGTTTGCTCTGTCTCTGTAACTAGTTACAGAAATAAGCTCTCTTCTTTTCTAGCCTCTGCCACTTAGTTTGCTCAGTGCAAGAAGCAGCTGGACTTACTTGATCAGCTACAGGAAGACAGAGAGAAATAGCAAATAGGTAACAAAAAAGGTCATCTGGCTTCTGAATTGAATATGGACAAATTTGAAGGCAGAGAAAATGGAGCAATAATTGAGTTCACTAAACTTCAGTAGAGAAGATGGACAAAATCTATGTCTAAACTATACAAAGGGTGATATATGCCATTTGGTAGTTGATTGCTAATGGGAAATGAAATTATTAGTTTTTGGTACCCACAGAACCATACTGAGGAATACCTAGAAATCTATTGTTATTATGGGTGTGTCAATGAGAGTGTTTCCAAAGGAGAATACTATGAAAGTCTAAGTAAACTCAATGAAAAAAATCCATTGTCAGTGTGGGCAGACACCATCCAATCAAAAACAGACTCAGACAAAAAATACAGGAGGTGGACTGGTATCTTTGTGATACCAGTTTTTTGTTGCATTGAACATCAAAACTCAAAGTTCATATGCCTTTGAACTATAGGACTCACACCAGCAGTCCCTTGAGACATTCAAACTTATACTGAGAATTACATCAACAGTTTCCCTGTTTCCCAGGCCTTACAGACTCAGTCTTTGTTTTTCTATGCAAAAATGAATCATGACTTTCTTAACAACACAATAGGTTGGCAGGAACAAGTGAAGAATGGAGAATTTTTCAAAATTTGCCTCAGTGATTTTTAGAGAAGTCTAAATACTACTAATTGTATGCAAAATGCATACAGTGAGTAGAATCAATCTGTATTAATTTGATTTAGTTTTAAAAGAATTTAAAAATTTAAGAATTTTATGCATTCAAGAAAAAATAAATATTTTTAAATAAAAAAAGAAAATTGAACAAAATATCTCAGTTACTCTTCAGCACTGACCTTTTTGCTACCTCATAGATCATAATATTTCTAATCTACATATTATACATGAGAAAAATATCTTTACTAAATATTAAGCTAAGAGATTTATATTCAAATATATATGTGTATATATATATATGTGTGTGTATATAAAACAAAATATAAGTATGTGTGTATATATATACATACATAGCATGTATATTGATGTGTGATTCTTGAATTTTTGTCAGTAGTCAAACATTCAAAGCCATAGTGGTAAATGCACAACTCTTGTATACATTGCACATCATTTCTAAAAAATAAAAAAAATTACTGAGAAAATAATCTATGGAAACTATATCAAGTTTAAGTAAGTCAAACACATTAAAAATTAGTTTCTTTTGAAAATTTCACAAGGACATTTGTTTTTTACAATACAGATAATTTTATGAACATCTGTAGAAATAATACAAATGAGATCAACAAACTCAACTCCTTTCCTACACAAAGTAGTACTCCTAAACAATGACTCGCTTGGGCAGTGTTTCTAGTCACAGGAACTTTATAGTAGCTGTTCCTTCTACCTAAAATGTTGTTCCCTCAGATACATGTATGGCTTTTCACATTTGTTTCCATCACATTTCCTGATTTTTTTTTTTGTTTTCCATTGTTTTCTTTCCTTTGCTTTCTTTTCTTTCTTTCTTTTTTTTTGATATAGGGCCTTATTCTGGCACTTAGGCCAGACTCAAGCATGTAACACTCCTGCATCAGCTTTCTGAGTCACTGGGATTATAGGCACACAACATGGTTACTGGTCTTTTGTTTGGACTGAGAATGGAACCTGGACTTTCAAGGTGGTTCCAGCCTGTGAAGTGCAACATTTTAGAGTATATTACCATGTCTGGGGGCCCTTACATTTTTATTAAAATATATTATTTGTGAGGGTGCTTTTGACCAGTCTAAAATTGCAATACTTGTACTAGTACTTTCTTTCTCTTCTTTCCATCTTTTCTTTCTTCTTTCTTATCTTATCTTGGAATTTAGTGTAACATAATCATCTCTAAATGATACTATTCTATTGGGTCGTTGGAAAACTCATGATGCACTTTTGCATGGAAAAATACATCATGACTTTTCCAACGACCCAATATAAAGCAAAATTTTAAGCAGGATAAATATAATTGAAATGACAGAAGTGAATTTAGGGGAATTAGTAAGTCATAGGAAATTTTCATTTTCTATTTACTTTTGCATTACACATACATGCACAAATATATTCAACTTACAAATAAATGAACTTCGAGCAGTTCCGGACACCAGGTGGCCAGATGCTGCAGGTCTACCACTCCGGCACTTCGACATCCCCACCCTTCCTCCTCCTTGAACCCCAGGTTGGTTGTATGGGACTTTAAGATGAACCAGCAGCACACCCCACCCGCAAACTGGATTGAGCTGGTCAGCAGTTCCAGACACCAGGCAGCCTGACCTGTCACTCATCCTCTGGGCCTTCCCCTCTTGCCTTTGGACTCTCTGAATTTTGGTGATTTGAATAGAGTGCAGCGCTATTTCCTTTCTTGATTTGTTTTTCTTTGCTCTTGAGGTGTTGCTTACTAGATCAGTTGGAGGCTCACCACTCCTTAGAAACAGGGAGGACTTTGGGCCATCCAGGACCAGTGGCAATAGTTAATGGTAACTGTGAGCAACAGATAGGCCAACCATAAGAGAAATCATTAATTTTCTAATCCTGTACAACTCTTAACACTCAGAGAACTTAAATAAGTTAGGAAGCATCATATAGATTACCTGATGACTAAGAACAATTGCAGAGGCTCAAGAAATATGAGCAACCAACAAAAGGCCTCTCCCTCACAGGAAATCCTCAAGCCCACATCATCCACAGTCAGTACAATAGAAAACATCTTTAGTAAATGGTGCTGGAAAAACTGGGTATCCACCTGCAGAAGATAAAACTGAACCCCCATCTTTCACCATTAACAAAAATTAACTCAAAATGGATCAAAGATCTGAACCTAAGACCTAAACAATAAAACTACTAGTGGAAAATGCTGGGGAAACTCTGGGAGACATTAGAGTAGGCAAAGATTTCTTAAATAAGACTCCCAAAGCACAGGCAATAATCCCTAAAATAGGCAAGTGGGGATTATATCAGACTAAGAAGTTTATGCACAGCGAAGGACACAGTAACAAGTGTGAACCGACAACCCTCAGAATGGAAAATATTTTTTGTTAAAAATGCCTCAGACAAGGGACTGATAACCAGAATACACAGGGAACTCAAGTGCCTTATGTGAAAAGAAATGATTAACCCAATTAAAAGATGGGAAAATGAGCTGAACAAAAATCTAAGGAAGACATATAAACAGCCAAAAAGCATATGAGGAAATGCTCAACATCCCTCATCATAAGGGAGATGCAGATAAAAACCACAATGAGATACCACCTAACCCCTGTCAGAATGGCAAAGATTAAGAATATAAAAAGTGATAAGTGTTGGCGGGGATGTGGTGAAAAGGGAACCCTCCTACACTGTTGGTGGGAATGTAAACTAGAGCTGTTGGTGGGAATGTAAACTGGTACAACCACTGTGGAGAACAATATAGAGGTTCCTCAAAGATCTACAAAAAGAACTACCATTTGATCCAACAATCCCACTTCTGGTATCTATTCAATGGACAGGAAAATGCTCAGTCAGAAAAGTGCTTGCACATCAATGTTTATTGCAGCATTACTCACAATTGCTAAGACCTGGAACCAACCTAAATATCCACAAACAGATGAATGGATTGGAAAAGTGTGGTATATATACTCTGTGGAATACTACTCAGCCATAAAAAATAACAAAACCCTGGCATTTGATAGAAAGTGATCAGATATGGAGGATCTATTGCTGAGTGAAGTAAGCCAGGCTATGAAAGAAAGATATTGTATGTATCCACTCAATATATACCGACTATCCGCACTCTATAATAGACTGAGAATCTGCACTCTATGGTAGAGAGCGAAATATTGGAGGACATAAAAACAGTGAAAGTACTTAATGAGACAAAGACAGTAGGGAATGGAGGGTGAAGAGAAGAGGATAGAGAAAGATAGCAAGAGAATAAATAGAGAGACAGGACGTCAGTGGGAAACAGATACGGCTTATTACCTGTTGATGATGACATATGTAGTATTCTCAACTGGATTGGTCTGAGAAGTATTTCATGATAGGTGAAGTCTTTTTTCAAGCAAAATGAGAAATAGTGATTGACTGTTTAAAAAATAATTAGAATAATAATAATAATGATTGGGAAAAACATCAAAAAGATATTGAATGATGAAGTGGGGAGATTAATGTCTCTGTATTGACTGATATGTATGGCATTACCTTCTGAAAAAGCAATGTAAAACACTGTAAAACTATATGTAATCCAATGTAATATAAAGAAGATTATGATGATAATAAAATAAAAAAATAAAAATAAACAAATAAATGAACTTATAAATAATGTAATAGAATGAGTCTTGCAACTTATCTTTAATGTTATCTCCATCAACATTCTGTAAGATATAAAATAGAGTATTGATTTAAATAGGAGTATTTATGCAAAAGTACTGTTTCCCAAATCCACTCTGTGCTTCAACAACTAAAGACATAGCCAACTACTACAGTACATATATATCATTCCCTTCTCCACATTTATATTTTCCGTTGATAATTTTTTGAGAAGTTCTTTGTGCCAGGCACCATCCCATTGCTGGAAAGACACAGCTAAAGAAATATAATAAAATGAGACAGTTTCCTTTATTTGAATTTCACCATAATTTTGTTTTGTTCTTGTTGTTGTTTAATAACCTCATTTTCTATTCATTTCTCCAGCTCTGTTTTTCTCCCTGGCACATATTACTGTTAACCATTTTACATATTATACTTTTTTTTCTTTTTCCTTTATTTTAAAAGAATTATTTTTTTAATTTTATTTATTTATTTATTTGTTTATTTAAATTTGACCAAAGAGGGACAGAGCAAGCAAGAGAGAAAGAAAGAAAGAAATAAAGCCACCAGGTCCGGAACTTGAACCGTGTTTGGCCATGTGGGAGTCCAGCGCCCTTAAGCACTATGCCTCCTGCCAGCCCCTTACATGTTATACTTATTTATCCCATCTACTGCCAGCTCTTCTGGAATGAAAGGCATGCAATCGTATTGCAGCTAGGAAAATGTTAAGCGTACAGTAGAAACTTCTTATTATTACTTTCTTTGATGTTAGCAGAAAATATAGCAAATATACTCACTCTGGTATCTGTCAGAACACATGATATACAGTGAATAATAAATGTTAAAATAATAATAATAAAGAATACACTTGAGAGAAAACTGGATAGGTAGACGAACACAGCTCAAGGCCATGTTCACGTGGAGGAAGCTGGAACCAAGTTGGGCTCCTCCAGTAGGAACTGAGCCATGGCAAGAACAAATGTCTCTACTGCTGGAGAGACTGCTAACAGACAGAGAAGTGAAATTCTATTGTCTCTTCTCTTGCCTTTGAACCTCTCTATGTTGCCTCCCACTGGCAGAAACCAACCAAAAGTCTCAGAACCTGAGGAACTCTGATTCGGCCTGGGGCAAACAAATCAGAGCCAAGCAAAAAGAGGCTGGGGGATGTTCTGAGGGCAAATCTGCCTGACAACTCAAAACACCTAACAAGGTAGAACTTCAGACAGGAAACATTTATGGAAATTAAATTCAATTAAGTGTTTTTGTTTTGTTTTTAGTGAGGATTCTGAAAATCTTTTGGAAATTATATCAGTGAATATTCTAACTGTGAAATGCTGATTCAAACATGGTAAGGGATTTATAAATAATTCTTTGGTACATAACCACAATAAATATGTGTATTTAATAATGTAGATAAAAAGGAAGTTTGATTCAAAAAAAAAAAAGACAAAAGTGTGATCTGCTTGTTGTTGATGTATTAGCAAGACTTATTCGAAAAACTTACCAGAAAGTAGTTTGGAAATTGGCATTAAGAAGAAAGGTACTTGGACCAGCAAATAGTATAATGGTTATGTTACTGGACTCCCATGTAGTCTACTGTAGGTTG
This sequence comes from Tupaia belangeri chinensis, assembly GCF_000334495.1. Lineage (NCBI taxonomy): Eukaryota > Metazoa > Chordata > Mammalia > Scandentia > Tupaiidae > Tupaia > Tupaia belangeri. The sequence continues at coordinate 1,847,645 of NW_006159486.1, read as the reverse complement.
AGTCCCAGACCTGGCCACTTCAAACTCATACCAAGCACATGTGCATGAGTGCCCAAAATCCCAAGAGGAGAATGGAGAAGAGATTGCAGCATGGACACCTCCCCTGGGGGAATGATTTCTCTCTTTCTGTATCTCTGTCTTTGTCTCTCCAGCAAGCACATACAATCTATAGCAAAAATTTCTCTTAAAAAATAATAAAAAGAAAGATCGTATGGCTTAATTTCTCCTCCTCCTCCTTGTTCTTCATTCCTCTTCTTTTTTTCCCTCAGATTTCAACATTATCCAGGGAATAAATCTGTTTAACTTGGTATTATATATTCTGTGTAAGATAAATATGGAATAAATTGCAACTATTACATTTATTTAGCTTTTGTAGGTGAATTATAAATTTTGTAGGTGACCTATAAATAAAAATAAAATGCTCTTTTTGTCCTCCTAAGGAAAAAAAATGCAGAAGAAAAGCACAGATAAAGGTAAATCAGGAAATGCTATATTAAAGAAGGACCCTCTGTAAATGTAGAAATTTGGTGGGTATTTTTCAAGCTGCTTAATACTGCTGACTGACCATCTTTACATGACAAACACCAGATGGAAAAAATCAGTTAAGAGAAACAGGTGAGGATGATTTCATTATAAAATGATCATTTACTCATAATTATCCAGAAAATTCCAAAACCCTACAGTGCTTTCATAATATCATTTCTGTTTCCAAAATATTGCGTGAGTATACTTTTGCTAAAAGTTTATACTCTAATCTGCAGGAGAAACCTAATTATTCTAATATGACATACACATAAAATGCTTGTCTAATTTCAAAACTGGAATTTTGATTTCCAGTAACACATTTCACCAGGACACCATTTGCAGTTTTCCTTCTAAACTGCTATCTACCAAAATGCTGTAATAACACAGATTTTCTCATTAACCAAAGAGCCAATAATCAAGAATACAGAGTGACTTGTTCACCTACTTATGTAAATAAAAAGCTTATTTTATTTTCTTATAGCCATACAGAACAATAAAATGCTTTTAATAAGTTTTAAGAGGCTTAGGCTAAAAAATAAATTTAGCCAATGACCCTTCTAATGACCACACAGTTTCCAGGAATGCATCATGACACATTTACATTGTTATTTGGTGGTAAACAAAAAGAAAAGATCTGTCATAAAAATGTAAATAAGAGAGACTGGTTGCATAAACTGCACGAATTTCAGCACTGAATAGTCAATAGTTTGAAGCAGATCTTCTAGCTAAACATAATTGGACTGTTAGTCGGGAAACTAAAGATTAAGAGCTAAAAATAATGACCTTTGACCCTTGACAAATTCTAAATGCAACTGGAAAAACTGGTGAAGCCTTAAGTTATTGTTTTAAAATAGAATAATGACCATATAGCTACAATAATTAAATACATACACCCAATTTGAAGTCACAGATTTCCTCTCTTAAATAACTCGTATTATAGTAAATCAAATGAATTTACAGTTCTGAATTTTCATCCCCATTGCATTTCTACAAAGTCAAACTTCAAAGCTCTGATTCCCTAGATAATGCAAATTGTTTATAAGTATGCTACCAAAGAGAGTAAACCTTTATAAATAACAGAATTTTTTATCTGACATTTTAATAGCTTTTACTTAGAAGTTGTTTCATATAGAAAATACTTTGTGATATTGTAATTATTTTTCTTTGTTATTTATTTATTTATTATTTTTATTATCATCATAATCTTCTTTATATTACATTGAATTACATATAACTTTACAGTGTATTACATTGCTTCTTCCAAGAGGAATGTCATGCATGTTAGTCAATACAAAGACATTAATCTCCCCACTTCATCATTCAATATCTTTTCTATGTTTTTCCCAATCATTATTATTATTATTATAATTATTTTTTAAACAGTCAATCATTATTTCTCATTTTGCTTGAAGAAAGACTTTACCCATCATGAAATATTTCTCAGACCAATCCAGTTGAGAATACTATACATGTCATCATCAACAGGTAATAAGCCATATCTGTTTCCCACTGACATCCTGCCTATTTATTCTCTTGCAATCTTTCCCTCTTCTCTTCACCCCCACCATTCTACACTGTCCTATTCTCGTTAAGTACTATCACTGCTTTTATGTACTCCAATTTTTCGCTCTCTACCATAGAGTGTGGATAGTCAGTATATATTAAGTGGATACACACAATATCTTTCTTTCATAGCCTGGCTTACTTCACTCAGCAATAGATCCTCCATATATGACCACTTTCTATCAAATGCCAGGGTCTTGTTATTTCTTTTGGCTGAGTAGTATTCCATAGAGTATATATACCACACTTTTCCAATCCATTCATCTGTTTGTGGACATTTAGGTTGGTTCCAGGTCTTGGCAATTGTGAATAATGCTGCAATAAACATGGATGTGCAAGCACTTTTCTGACTGAGCGTTCTCCTGTCTTTTGGGTAAATTCCCAGAAGTGGGATTGCTGGATCAAATGGTAGTTCTATTTGTAGATCTTTGAGGAACCT
>NW_006159486.1:1842942-1843655 GCF_000334495.1 Tupaia belangeri chinensis | reverse complement strand
TCTGATTGCAATAGCTAAGACTTCCAGTACTATATTAAAGAGCAGTGGAGAAAGTGGGCAGCCTTGCCTAGGACCCGTTTTTAGCCCCCATTCAGTATGTTAGCTGTAGGTTTTTCACAGGTTGCTTTTACTGTGTTCAGAAATGATCCCTCTATACCAATCTTACTGAGAGTCTTAATCATAAAAGGGTGTTGTATTTTATCAAATGCTTTCTCCACATCAATTGAGATGATCATATGGTTTTTATCTTTATTTCTGTTAATGTGGTGTATTACATTTATGGTCTTGCATATATGGTCTTGCAACCATGGTATAAAGCCTACCTGGTCATGATGAATTTTCTTTGTTATATGTTGTTGGATATGATTTGTGAATATCTTGTTGAGAATTTTTGCATCTATATTCATCAATGATATTGGTCTGTAGTTTTTCTTTTTTATCATGTCCTTATCTTTATGGGGAGTGAGGATGATGGAGGCTTCATAGAATGAATTTGGAAGGTTTCCTTCCTTTCAAATCTTTAGAAATAATTTTAATTGGATAGGGATTAACTCTTCCTTAAAACTTTTGTAGAATTCAGAAGTAAAGCCATTTGGACCTGGGCTTTTCTTTGTTGGGAGGTTATTTATTATTGATTCAATCTCTTGGCTTGTTATAGGTCTATTCAGGTTCTCTATGTCCTCCTGATCCAATCTTGGTAGATTATATGCATC
>NW_006159486.1:1831811-1840782 GCF_000334495.1 Tupaia belangeri chinensis | reverse complement strand
GTGGGTGATGTAGGCTTGATGATTTCCCTTGAGGGAAAGGCCTTTTGTTGGTTGCTCATATTTCTTGAGCCTCTGTAATTGTTCCTAGTCATCAGGTAATCTATATGTTGCTTCCTAACTTATTTAAGGTAATTCTGAGTGTTAAAAGTTGTACAGGATTAGAAAATTGATGATTTATCTTATGGTTGGCCTACCTGTTGCTCACTATTACCATTAACTTTTGCCACTGGTCCTGGATGGCCCAAAGCCCTCCCTGTTTCTAAGGAGTAGTGAGCCTCCAACTGACCTAATAAGCAACACCTCAAGAGCAAAGAAAAACAAAACAAAAAAGGAAATAGTGCCATACACTATTCAAATCACCAAAATTCAAAGAGTCCAAAGGCTAGTGCGGAAGGGCCAGAGGATGAGTGACAGGACCAGGTTAGTCAGGCCTGCAACCTCAGGCCGATTGATGTCTGGAACTGCTGGCCGGTTCGATCCAGTTTGTGGGTGGGGTGGGGTGTGAGTTTGTCTTAAAGTCCCATACAACCAACTTGGGGTCCAAGGAGGAGGAATGGTGGGGATGCGTGAAAGTCCGGAGGGGTCGGGCCTGTAGCCTCAGGCTGATATTGTAATTCTGAACCTTCCTAAGAAATAGTGACTGATGACTTCTACAAATTGAACAGTTAAAATGAGAGAATTTTCAGAAAATTTTGCATATGTGTAAGTTCTTTAAAAGAAAAATGATGTAGCTTTCCTTATTGACCATAACTTTAACAGTAAGTTCTCACATTATCACTACTAAATTGACAATGGTTTTGTAGCTTAATTATAAAATAATAGAACAAAATACATTATATCATTTGTAATTTATTTACAATTATGATAAAATATTAGTTATATGCAGTTACCAGGAACAAGTCAAATCAGGAACTTTATCATTTATCTTCAAGCAAACATCCCATAAAGAGACAATTAATTTAATACCTGTATACCAAATGATAAAGAGTTAATGGTCCTTGGGACCAGCAGTTAGTGTAATGGCTATGTCACTGGACTGCCATGTAGTCGACCGTGGTTCACGTTCTGGACCCAGTGGCTTAAAACTCATGCTGGGCCCGTGTGTGTGCATGCCCAAGATCCCAAGAAGAGAATGGAGGAGAATGGACTGCGGCGTGGCCCTCCCCCCGGGGGGAGATTTCTCGCTTTCTATTTCTCTGTCTCTCTCTCTGTCTGGCGAGCGCATGCGCCCTATAGCAAAAAATAAATAAATAAAATAAATAAATAAAAATAAAAATATAAAAATATTTATAAAAGAGTTAATGGCCCCTTTCACTACAACATAAAAATAGAATTCCAAATAGTATTCAGTGGCACAGTAACACCTCATCAAGTTGTACTTTTCAAATTCTCTTTAGGAATAACAGTTACCATATCATATCATAAATTCTGGAGGAAAAAGATCCTAGGATTACAGGAATGATAACTAGTGACATACTGCTAAGTCAGAAAAAGAACTTCTTGTACAATAATAAAAACCCCTTTTCATAAATTCCATAATCTTGGACAGATCTATGCAACTTAACATGGACAGTGTCATTTGTTTTTAAAAGAAAAAGGAAACAGGCTCACACAAACACACTCTCACTCATTTAGCTAATTTTTATGATTCTGAGATTTTAACCCTGAAACTTGACTTTGGCCTTTGAACTTCAAATACCATTGAAGTCCATTCAGTTGTTACTATAAACATGCTTCAGTCTTGAAATGAAAAAGAAGCTTTAACAGGGAACTAACATTTGTTGGTCCTTCATTAAATTTATCAGTTTTTAAAAGAGATTTAAGATAACTTCTTACAATTCTTTAGGAAAAAAAGATGCAAATGTTCTGTTTGTTGTTATTAATTTTAGTGTGTATCATTAATACTTGGTTATGTCAAGATGATGAGCTATGGGAACCAGCAGTTAGTGTAATGGCTATGTTGCTGGACTCCCACATAGTCGACCGCGGTTCCCATCCCGGACCTGGTGGCTTAAAACTCACGCCGGGCGCATGTGCGTGCATGCCCAAGATCCCGAGAGGAGAATGGAGGAGAAGGGATTGCGGCATGACCATTCCCCCTGGGGAGTGATTTCTCGCTTTCTGTCTCTATGTCTCTCTCTGTCTGTCTGGAGAGCGCATGTGCCCTATAGTGAAAACCTCTCAAAAAAAAAAAAAAAAAAAAGATTATGAGCTATTAGAACCTGAGCATTTGCATGTCATCTTGACTTTCAATTCAAGATGGTGTACAGGAAAATGGGGTTCATCTGCATTTTCTTCCTGTAACTTAAATGGAAATCAGAAAAGAAGGAGACCAACACATATAAAATGAATAAACACAAAGAACTTAAGAGGGTGAGTGGTTATTACTGCTTTAAGATTATTTCATTGAGGTTTGGAGAAACTAAACATAGATACAAGTGTGTAAATCAATGAATAGAGTTTGCTACAAAGATGCTGCTCTGGGAAATGAAACCCAATCTTCCCATCAGACCATCAGTGACTTTGGGCACAGAGGAGGAAATTTTTACATGGAGAGAAAGAGAGAAAAACAGAGTTGAAACAAACTGATTATTCGAGGGTCAGTACTTGAAAAGCTATACCAGGCAGCTCTGTCGACTCTATGTGTAGAGCCCAGGCATCCAGTATTGCCTTTATGAAGAAAAACAACAGGGGGTTCTAAAGAAATTATATGAATTGTCTGGAGGGAAGAACTGTAAGATGACTAGTATTGATGTTGAAATCCTAAATGAAACTATGATCATTCTTACATGTAGCCATACAACCAACACCTTGCTTGCTAAATTTATAATGAAGTTTGTCACTTGACCTGATTTAGTAATTTGCCCAGTCTTACTGCCTATTCAAGGGTGGTGCATAAATAGATCTCTTTGCAAATTTGCTAAAGAAACTGGTATATGATAACTAACTCTGCATTATTAAATATTGATAGGCATATGAAAAAATATTCAAAGTCTCTTTTCATAAGGGAAATGCAAATTAAAACCACAGTGAGATACCATTTAAACTCAGTTAGAGTGGCTAGGATCAAAACAATAAAGAATGACAAGTACCAGAGAGGCTGTGGTGAAAAAGGGAATCCTCTGGCACTGTTGGGTTGGTGGGAATGTAAATTAGTTCAACCTTTGTAGAAAACAAGATGGAAGATCCTCAAAAACCTACAAATATAAAAAAAAAAAAAAAAAAAAAAAAAACCTACAATTATATGACCCAATAATCCCACCTCTGGGTATTTACCTAAAGAATAGGAAAACATTCAGCCAGAGAGACGTTTGCACATCCGTGTTTATTACAGCAGTATTCACAATTCCTAAAACATGAAATCAACCTGTCCAAAAACTGATGACTGAGTTGAATACCTGCAGCACGAATATACTATGGAATCTTACTCAGCCATAAGAAATGATGAGACCCTTTCATTTGCTTCAGAGTGCATGGATATAGAGGATTTAATGTTAAGTGAAATGAGCCATACTTTGAAAGATACACACTACATTCCCACACAATATGTACTGAATGTCTGCACTCTATAGCAGAAATAGAGAGATCTGAAGATAGTAGATACCAGAGACTGTAAGTGAGCGAAGTGAGTGATAGACAGTGGGAGGGGCAAGGGAAGAAACATTTAGCAGACTAAAGAATGTAAAGTTCTTTGTGTAAAAGAAAAATTCTGTAATTTTTGCTTTATAAAAAGAAAAAAAGAAAAAATATTAATAGGCAAATAGAGTCCATCAGATGTGTGAAAAAATTAGCAGCATCAGAAAGAAATATAAAAGGTGAATAGAAAAGCTGACTCTAGAAGAAAGAAAGATAACAGGTAATTCAATGAGCACATAAAAAGAAATATAAGACCAAAAAAAATCTGTGTAAACAGACATTGGAGGTGATATTATTCCAATAAAGTGTATTTATTAATAACATTATACCATGTAACAGGGAAAACTTAGAGGACAAAATAAGTGTGCTTAGATAATAAAGATCTAAAATATGTTTAAAAAGGAGGAAGATAAGGATGGGGAGGCAGACTCTCTTAATATGAAGAACAAAAAGACAAACAAAGTGTGTGAGAAAAAGATAGCAGTCAAGATAAAAACAAATCAACATCTTACTAAAATGTGTTCTAAAAATGAAAATTGAAAAATGGTTCTTGGAAGAAATTACCTAATAATAAATAGAATAATGAGAGAGAACTTCATAAAAGTATGTCAGGAGTCTTCAGGTTTAAAGATTTTAAAAGTGCCCAATACCGGAACCAGCAGATGGCATAATGATTATGTTTCTGGACTTTAACATAGTCAACTGTGGTTCAAGTCCTGGACCCGGAGACTTAAAATTCACACCAGGCACATGTGTATGCATAACCAAAATCCAGAGAGGAGAATAAAGGAGAAGGGGTTGTGGTGTGGCCATCCCTCCTGGGAGGAGGGGGATAATTCCTTGCTTTCTGTCTCTCTGTCTCACTCTGTGACTCCAACAAGTGTACAGGCCCTATAGCAAAATGTCTCTAAAAAGTAAAATAAGAGCTCAATACCTAATGAAATATATATTTTAATGTATCTTTGTTAAAACTTTAGAACACCAAGGGACCAGCAGTTGGTGTAATAGCTATGTCACTGGACTCCCATGTAGCTGACCACGGTTCAAATCCCGGACCCAGTGGCTTAAACTCATGCCTGGCACGTGTGCGTGCGTGGCCAAGATCCCACGAGAGGAGAATGGAGAAGGGATTGTGGCGTGGCCATCCTCCCTGGGGGGTGACTTCTCACTTTATGTCTCTCTGTCTCTCTCTGTCTGTCTGGCAAACACACGCACCCTATAGCAAACCTCTCAAAAACAAACAAACAAACAAACAAACAAACAAAACTTTAGAACACCAAGAATAATGATACAACAATCCCCCAAAGAAATAGAACAACTTACTATAAACAAATAAAACTGAGAGTGGCATTGGAATTTTCTTCCAATACTGGATTGTAAAAGAATAAAGAACTGCAGAAAAAGAAATATAATTTTATTTAGAACTTTATGTCATCATACATTATTATTTTAAGGCCCAAAAAAAGACATTTTTGAAAGGACAAATTCTCAAAAAAATTATCTTTTATATATCATTTTCTGGAAAGCTTTTTAATAAAAGCAAAATTTATAAAGGGAGACACTGATATAAGGAAAGGTTATTTTAGCACAGGCAACTGTTAAATGCAAGTCTGGGCTGATGGCTCTACATCAGGTCTAAATTGAACTGATCTCTATTGATCACACAGGTAGAAGTACTCAGGATAGAAAACTTGAGGGAAAAAAATGGGTGTGTGAAGATGAAAATCTTGAGATTTTATTAGATACACAGAGTGGCATTAAAGTTTGGAAGAATACAAAAAGATGCACAAAAATATTATAAACATAAAATGAAATAAAATGCACAAAGATTTTTACCATTTAAGTGGAGTGTAAGAAGTGAGAATGCACTTGATTTTGATACTATAAATATTTTTCTGTAAATGTCCCAGATACCACAGCACTAGACTTTAAGGGAATGAAATTTCATCCTTATATTCTTGATTGTGAACAATATTTATGTGGTCATAATAATGTAAACACTGTAAATTGGTTTCCAACTTTAAAGATCAAAATACAAACAAAACATGCAAGAATTGCTTGTGTGAGAAGAGAATGTAAATACTAATCAGCTTAATAAGATAAAATAAATCTGAAAGAGGAAGAAGAAGAAAGATGGAGGAAGGGTAATTTAAAATATTTAATACAGTTAATGGTTTATTAAATAAACATATGCATAATATTCAAAGTGACCAAGACAATAGTAATAATCAGCAAGACCCTATTTAAAAAAGAGCTTAATGTAGTGGTCTGTCTATGGTCTCAGGTGAGAGACTGAGCAGAAAAATCACAACATTGTGAGACACTGTCTTAAAGAAAACAAACAAAAATTAGAAATCAATCAATCAAATTTCTTTTTATTTTTTTTTAAGCGAGACTTTTGCTACAGGGTGTGTGTGCCCACTGGAGACACAGAGTAAGACAGAGAGACAGAAAGTAAATCACCCTACCAGAGGGAATGGCTATGATGCAATCCCTTCTCCTGCATCCTCCTTTCAGGATTTTGGGTACACACGCACACACACCTAGCATGAGTTTTAAGCCCCCCGGGTCAGGAACTCAAACCACAGTCGACCATGTGGGAGTCCACTGACATAACCATTGCACCATCTGCTGGTTCCCAATCGAATAATTTTAGACCATTTCTACCCAACTTTAAATGACCTAAAAGGGATTTTTTTTTTTTAATTCTGAAAATTCCTTCAACAACAATTTATTGTTGTTAAAAACAAACTATTATATTTAATTACAAAATAGGCAAAAACTTCAAAAAGTTAATGGGAATATTGGATTTAAGTGTGGTTTTATTTTGATGTAAAAAATGTTTGAAATTGGGAACCAGCAGTTAGTGTAATGGCTATGTCGCTGGACTCCCATGTAGTCGACCACAGTTTGTATCCTGGACCCAGTGTCTTAAAACCCACGCTGGGCGCGTGTGCGTGCGTGCCCAAGAATCTGAGAGAAGAATGGAGGAGAAGGGATTGTGGTGTGGCCATCCCCTCTGGGGGGTGATTTCTCACTTTCTGTCTCTCTGTCTCTGTCCGGCGAGCGCACACACCCTATAGTGAAAAACCTCTAAAAAAAAAAAAAAAAGTTTGAAATTCATGCATAGTTTTTTTTATATAATATGCATTTTTCATGAACTTGTTAAAAATCCCTTGTACATACTATTTTAACTATAGATATTTCAGAATGTAAAAGAGAATCTTAATTTAGTACATTTCAAATTAGCTATGAATTTAATGCAATCTGTTTGAATGCTTAGAAGCATGATTGAAGTGGGTTCTTTTCACTTTTGTTCCAATATCTACTTGTACACTTGTAATTCTTTTAGCAAAACTAAGTATTTTATGACTTGAAATTATTTCACTGTAGAAAACTTCTTTCCCAATTAGCAGAGAAGACAGTGATGAGTCTCAAGGATTTGTGATGGTTTCCAGGATCCCAGGATCCTAGGATCCTAAATGTTTCAATTAAAGAGGATTTGTGAGATGGGTGAGTTTATTTAGTGTAACTGATCAAAATGCACTTCTTTAAAAGTACTAAGTATGGAACTGAGTAAATATAAGCATCTTCCACATAAAACATGTACCTGTTCCTGAGTCTTTAGGTTCCTTATATGATGTCAAGAAAGTAGTGTAAATATTATAGTAAATAGAACATATAAGGAGAGAGTGAATGACAAAGACACACACACACCCAGAACTATATTCTTTTGTATAGTTAGCAAAGACCAGCCATTGACCCATGTTCTTGTTGTACCATTCATTAACAGCTTTAGGAAAAGTACCACTCTGGTCTTGACCTATAAAAATAATTCCAAGACTCATTCTAATGATGACGTTTGGTCAAATGTATTAGTTTAGGATTCAATAAACATTACCAATTTATTTCCAATCTTCCTGATTTCACCCCTAGTTAGATGATATGTTTCATATATGTGTTAAATATTGACCAACATTGACTTTTTATATATAATATATACAAATTATTTATATAAATTATTTATTTATAAAATGATTTATTCTAGATTTAATATTATCTTATTAATCATTTATAATGAATGTAGGGTTAATGTATGTGACGGTCTTAAGAAAGTATAAGGAAATTCTAGATGCTTAAAAACTAGTGTTTGCCAAGGGTCAGATGATGACTCAGTGGTAAATTGAAATGCTTTGTGAGGCCAGCCTATGTCAAAGGTTACCAGATTGTATCCAGGGACCTCCTAGACTGTGATGGGCACACATGGGCCCATTATCTGGGCTGACTGAGGCTGGAGGTGAATTGAGGCATTGAGACCCTTGCAGGGGTACTATATCTTTGTCTCTCTCTTCTTTACTCATGCAATAAATAAATAATTTTTTCTTTTTTCTGTAGAGAGTTTTTAAAATAATTATTTATTTAATTTTATTTATTCACTCATTTATTTTAATTTGCCCAGAGAGAGGCAGAGAAAAAGAGAGAGAGAAAGGAAGCAAGAAAGCAAGCCACCAGATTCAGGACTTGAACCATGGTTAGCCATGTGGGAGTATCTAGCGCCTTAACCACCATACCACCTGCTGGTCCCCTCTATAGAGATTTTTGCTATAGGGTACATGCACTCCAGAGAGAGAGAGAGAGAGAGAGAAAGAGAGAGATGAAAAGCAAGAAATCATCCTTTGGAGGATGGGGGAATGCCCATGCAATAATCCTTTCTCCATTCTCCTCTTGAGAATTTTGGGCATGCATGCACACACTTCCTGTGTGAGTTTCAAACTATTGGGTCCAGGACTTAAACTGTAGTCAGCCATGTGGGAGACCAGCATCTTAACCACTATGCCACCTGTTGACTCTAAGTAAACTTCTTTTTAAAGATTTATTTAATTTAATTAAATTTTTAAATTAATTTGACCAGAGAAAGACACAGAGAGAGAAAGAGAGGGAAAGTGAGAAAACAAGCCACCAGGTCCTGGACTCAAACCGTGGTCAGCTATGTGGGAGTGTCCAGCACCTTAACCACAATGCCACCTGCTGGTCCCCAAGTAAACTTTTTTTTAAAAAAAATTTATTTTATTTTATTTATTATTTTAAATTTGATAGAGAAGGAGAGAAAGGAAGAGAGAAAGAGAGAGAGAGCTCTGGTACATCTGAAGGTACCCGGTAAACAAGGGGGCACGCTGCCCCCACTGCTTCCCTTCCAGACCCCCAGCCCAGGACCCACCCAGACCTCTAGACAGCCTGCACCTTTGGCTCCAGCTGCCTAGTACATCTGAAGGCACCCAGTAAGCAAGGGGGCATGCTGCCCTCACTGCTTCCCTTCCAGACCCCCAGCCCAGGA
>NW_006159486.1:1777827-1830042 GCF_000334495.1 Tupaia belangeri chinensis | reverse complement strand
GAGACCTCAACACTGCACTATCCCCTCAGGACAGATCATCTAGACAAAAAATAGATAAAGAGATAAAGGATCTGAATGATACCATAAATGAAATGGACTTAACAGACATCTATAGAACTTTCCATCCAAAAACCACCAGATACAATTTTTTCTCACTCCCACATGGAACCTATTTGAAGATCGGCACAAAGGGCACAAAGTAAGTCTCTACAGATTCAAAAGCACTATTCCCAGCATCATCTCTGACCATGATGAAATTAAACTTGAGTTTAATTTCAAGAGAAATCCTTAAAAATACTCATTACTACTGAATGACTCCACAACTACTCATGAAATAAAGTCTAAAATCAAAAGATTCATGGAAGCTAATGACAATGAGGACATGAGTTTCCATAATCTTTGGGACACTGCAAAAGCATTCATAAGAGGGAAGTTTATAGCAATTAGTGCTCATAAGAGGAAGACGGAAAGAAGGCAAATGGATCACTTAACATCATGCCTCAGAGAATTGGAGAAGCAACAGCAAAATGATCCATAAAACTCCAGGGGAAAGTAAATAATAAAGATCTGAGCAGAAAGAAATGAAATAGAAAATAAGTGAACTATACAGAAAATAAATAAAAGTAAAAGCTGGTTCTTTGAAAAGATAAACAAAATTGATACACCACTAGTGAGAAGAAGAAGAGAGAAAGGAATCAGGTGAATTAAATCTGCAATGAAGCAGGAAATATAACAGACAAAGCAGAAATACAGAACATAATTAGAGGATATTATGAACAACTATATGACAAGAAACAAGACAACCAGGACGAGATGGACAAATTCCAGGACACGTATAATCTACCAAGACTGAGCCAGGAGGATATAGAAAGCCTATATAGGCCCATAACAAGCCAGGAGATTGAATCCGTAATAAACAGCCTTCCAACAAAGAAAAGCCCTGGCCCAGATGGATTCACATCTGAGTTCTATAAAACTTTCAAAGAAGAGTTATTCTGCTCAAGTTATTTCTAAAGATCTGAAAGGGTGCATCTCTCCCTAATTCATTCTATGAAGCCTCCATCACACTTATCCTCAAAACAGATAAGGACAGGACAAGGAAGGAAAACTATAGACCAATATCTCTGATGAATATAGATGCAAAGATTCTCAACAAGATACTAGCAAACTGTATCCAACAACTTATAAAAAAGATTATACATCAGGATCAGGTAGGCTTTATTCCAGAAATGCAAGGTTGGTTCAACATATGCAAAACCATAAATGTAATACACCATATTAACAGGAAAAAAGACAAAAACTTTATGGTCATATCAATTGATGCAGAAAAAGCATTTGATAAGATACAACATCCCTTTATGCTCAATATGCTCAGCAAAATTGGCATCCAAGGGTCATTTCTCAACACAATAAAAGCTATCTATGAAAAACTCATCGCAAATATCATCCTGAATGGAGAAAAGCTGAATACTTTCCCACTAAAAATGAGTAAAAGATAAGGATGCTCACTTTCTCCACTCCTTTTCAACATAGTACTGGAAGTCCTCACCAACACATTCAGAAAAGAGGAAAAAATCAAAGGCATCCAAATATGAAAAGAAGAGGTGAAACTCTCTCTATTCACAGATGACAAGATTGTGTACATAGAAGATCCAATGATTTCCATGAAGAAATTTCTGGAAGTAATGCATATGTTTCCCACTCTTTTCTTAGAATTGATAGTATTTAACACTTAGTATGACAGGTTTGTTAGAAAATGTCCTTACAATGCAAGACTATATTCCATGCAATTCTTCTTTGCACTTCAAAGTTTTAAATGTTTAAAATATTGAAAATATTTGAAGAGTCCATGATAATATCATCATGCAAGATGGGTCACCTGTGGCTATCTTTTATTCTAAGACGTAATATACAGCATATAATTTCACATGCACTATAAATGAAAGGAGTTGGAAGGAATACTGCTTTATAGTAGGACTTTAAGTAATATAAATGTAACTAAGATTTCTGTTTTATGCCATTTTCCCAACTTGGTCAACTGGTGAAATTTACTATCTAATCAGAGACCTAAGAAGGAGTAATTATTTTATTAACAGTAAGAAGAGAGCTAGAGGGAAAAAAAATGAAACATACTTTAAATTAATTTGATGTTTCTCCAGAGTCTAGAAAAGTAGGGGGTATATATTTATGCTGGCTAAAAAATGAGACAAAACCCCACAAGCTTCCTCAGTCAATTATCTTATAAAGCAGAAAATATATAGTAACATTAAGATTCTAGTCCTTGCTGTTTAAATTAAAATCACAGTGTTATATGGCACTACAATCCATGGCTTTGTAACAAAACAGCTAAAGGTAAATAACAGAGGTCTACAAGAGTCAAGTTGAAGAATTACCTACAATAGAATGAACAAAGGTGTTCTCTCTCATAGAAAGTGGTGGTTTCATTCCTGTTATTACTGGGCCAAAGCAGATGTTTAGTAAATCCACACTGTGTGAATGAGTGCTCACGCTATGGTGGTAATAAGCATAGTTAAAACATGTACTGGTGAATCACACTGTGGGTTCAACTCCCACACAGAGAATTTATGTCTATCAACCATATGACTTGAAGGGAACAAAGTTAATATTCTTGAGTCTCAGTTTCTTCATATGTGAAGAGGGAGTACCATAGTTCCTACTACCTAGGTTGCTAGGAGAATTAGACCACCAAATTTATGAAAACCTCTAAATCTGTACAGTACCTGACATAGAAAACACCTAGTAAATTTTAATTGCCCTTTTTATTCAGACCTAAAATCAAATATTCTCAATCCACTGTGACTAAATATCCCAGCTTTGGGTGGGATATTTTTGTTGTTTTGTTTAGTGAAAAGGGTTAATAAATTTGGTATGCTTTGGTCCTGACACTTGTCCTAATATTCAGAAACATGCTTGGAAACCTTAAAAGCATGCCATAGCAACATTTTAATTCGCATATTTGCCTGTGCAAGTATTATCTTTCATGAATTTCTTTTAGAACTGGCACTAATGATACTTTTTAAAATTACTTCTGACACTTTGGAGACCCAGTGCGGGCACTCTCTCTCTCTCTCTCTCTCTCTCTCTATCTATCTATATAAACTTCTAGAGGAATGGAAAATTGCAATTTTATACACTTCATTAATAAATGTTCATATATTACTAATATTACTAAGATATAATTAAATATCAGTCATTCTTACACTGAGATACTATTTTTATCACTGAACTCTTTTCACCTACTTTCAGTTACCCTGCAACTCCTATCTTTTTAAAAAAATGTTTAATTGGGACCAGCAGATGCTGTGATAATTATATTGCTAGACTCCCACGTGTTTGACCATGGTTCGAGTCCCAGACTCAGCAGCTTAAAATTGACGCCAGGTGTGTCTTCATGTGTGTCCCAAATCCTGAGAGGAGAATGGAAGAGAAAGGATTGCATAATGACCATCCCCCCTTAGGGGATAATTTCTCAGTTTCTATAGCTCTGTCTCTCTGGTGAGTATATGAGTCTGATAGCAAAAATCTCTCTCAAAAAGAAAATTTATTCTATCAATTTTGTCAAAAGTAACACAAATATTTTATTAACCAATTAAGGCATTTTGATAACTTTCCATTACTCTAAACACCACATACATAAAATATCCCATAAGACTCTGAGTTGTCTGTACCCTACCAGTTCCTGTGGTTTCTTTTTCCTTGAGATTGTCCTGTTGCATCCTGCTCTCAGCTCACCATCCCTCCTTCCATGTCTTAGTGTGTTGTGTTAATTCATGTCATGAGATCTGAAAGTGTTATCCTTTCTCTCTGATTTTGTTTCACATGGCAACATTCTGCATCTTTCATGCATGCATGCACGAGCACACATGCACAGAGTTATACAACACATAATGGATGCTTCGGTCAACAATGAGCCACATATACACACAGTGACCCCCCAAAATTATAATAGACTATACCATATATAGCCTACGTGTGTAATAGGCTGTCCTATCTTGGTTTGTGTAAGTACCTTCTACGATATTCACGCAATAAAATTGCCTAAACAATTAATTTCTCAAGATGTATTCCATCATAAGTGACACATTATTGGCAAAGTAGATGATTATTGTTGTTGCTCTTGTTTTTCAGTTTATTTATTTAGTTAGCTTTTTTTATGAGAGAGAAAGACAGAAAGAGAGAGAAAAACAAGCACTCTCATCACTGCCTCATGCTGTGATCATCTTTCAAGCTTTCCCAGAGGGCCAAGATCATGGGCACACATTCATATCCCGTGTGTACAGGTCGATCTGGAACTGAACTACAATTGTCCAGTCTCCAACATTGCAGAGTGTTGTGTTCCCACTGCACCAGTGTAGCTAGTCTTGACCTCTAAGGCCTTAAGTCAGTAACTCTTAGAGTAGTTTGTTAAGCACCAGTCAATAACCTGCACACCTTGCCCACATCCATGCAGATAAACATCATAGGAAAAGCACACAATCACATTGAATAATGTCAATTTGTGTTCTGACTTACTGTGATACATATATACTGTTTACTAAACAAGTAGCTAAAATTTAAGATGCCCAAAAAGATATTCTTCCTAATAATTCCTCTGAAATTCTGTTTCAATAGCTTTTCCCATTGATTACAAATACAATTCTAGAGGCTCAGGCTTAATAAACTTGTAGACATCTTTTGTTCCAATTTCTGTCATTTCCAATAAGATATACAGCAACAAATTATGTTGTCTTGGGTCTAAAAATATATCCAGAATTTCATCTTGTTTCTCTAAGTCTACAACTAACCACATTGGCTCCATATCCCCTAATGTTCTCAGGTGTTTAATGAGTAATGAGTAGAAAGGAAGGTTCTCAACACACTAGACCATGTAATCCTCATAAAACTGAGAAGTCCATTTTTTCTTTTCTTTTTTTTTTTTTTGGAGAGGTTTTTGCTATAGGGTGCGTGCGCTCGCCAGACAGACAGAGACAGACAGAGAGACAGAAAGCGAGAAATCACTCCCCAGGGGGTTATGGCCACGCCACAATCCCTTCTCCTCCATTTTCCTCTCAGGATCTTGGGCACAAACGCACACGTGCCCGGCGTGAGCTTTAAGACACTGGGTCCAGGAAGTGAACCGCGGTCCACTACATGGGAGTCCAGCGACATAGCCATTACACTAACTGCTGGTCCCAAACTGAGAAGTCCATTTTATACATCAGATTATTCTTCTTTCCACCACCATATACATGGTTCTCTAGCTCACTCAGTAAAAGCTGAACTTCTTAAATTTCCAAATAACCAATGTTCCCTGCCCTTTCAGGTCTCTGACTCTCTCCCAATTAAGCTTTTCTTCACTCAGTCCCTTCTAACTATATTGGTTTCTTTGATTTTCCAGGAATTTACCAGACAAGTTTTAGCTTTCCAATTTTTTTAATTTGCTGTTTTGACTCTACCTAGAATATTTTTCTTGCTGCTGACTTTCTCACCCCATTCTAGTCTTTGTTCAAGTGATATCTACTGACAATTCTATTTATTTCTTTTTAATACCAAATAGTAAAAGAGAGAGTGAGAGAAAGAGAGAGACACTCCCCCCCCCAAAAAAAAAAAACAAATGAGGCCTGGTCACATTGCAATCCTTTTCCCTCCAATTGTCCGTTCTTCTTCCAACAACATAGGCATGCGTGCACATACCTGCCAGGTGTTTTGTAGGCTGCCATGGCCAGAACTCAAACCCTGGTCAACTATATGAGATCAAGCTCCCTCTGTGTAGTGCTTAATTACCAAGCTAGAAAGCCATTCCCTATTTATAATCTAAATTTTGTTACCCAGGTCTGTCTGGCAAGCTCCATAATTTAATTTTTCTCTAGCACCCTTATTCCCTACTTTTTCATCCTATTTTAAATATTTATTTTATTGTTCGTCCTCCCAAATACTGTACTCTTGTCTATTTACTTATTGCCAAACTGTCATCATCTAGAGCAGTTGATAAATGAATGACGGTACCAGTCTGGTCTTAAGTTTAATTCGAAATCAAACTTCAGGGACCAGCAGTTGGTGTAATGGCTATGTTGCTGGACTTCCATGTAGTCAACTACTGTTCAAGTCCTGGACCTGGTGGCTTAAACTCATGCCAGGCTTATGTGTGTACGTGCCCAAGATCCCAAGAGGAGAATGGAGGAGAAGGGATTGAGGGATGGCCATCCCCCCAGGGGCTGATTTCTCTTTTTCTGTCTCTCTGTCTTTCTGGTGAGCACATGTGCTCTGTAACAAAAACCTCTCAAAAACAAAACAAAACAGAACAAAAAAACCTTAAAAAACTGGTAATTTTTATTTGTCAGTGATTTAAATGACAATTTAAACATGGAAACAAATACATTGTTTCAGTAAAAAGGTGAATTTTTAATTTTTCAGTAAAAAATGTGAATTTGTTTTATTTTTCAAGTGGTTTAACTTTATTATGATGTGCATTCAAAGCAGCCTTTGGGTTAATTTAAGAAATGTTACCACCATACAAACATCATTTTGGGTAATAATTATGCTTGTAAATGAACACTTGTGCAATACTAAATTTTTAAAAGAATTATTTGATTTAACTTTATTTATCCATATATTTATTTAATTTTAATTTGACCAGTGATGGATCTATATATATATATATATATAGAGAGAGAGAGAGAGAGAGGGACAGAGAGAGAGAAAGTGAGAAATCAAGCCTCCAGATCTGGGACTCGAACCATGGTTAGCCATGGGGAGTCCACTGCTTTTAACCACCATGCCACCTGCCAGTTCCCCACAGTAGTAAATATTTTTAACCCTGTTAATTGTGCCCTATATTGGGTGCTAATTTATAGAGAAAACTTTTATTTAATTTAATCAATCATCAAGTGTTATTATAAAGCAATCATATCCTCAAATATGTACTAGATATTATGAGGGTAGTGATAAAGCATTCGGCATAGGACCAGTTCTTCTGGAGTTTCATTTCCTTTTCTTTTTCTTTCTTTCTTTTTTTTTTTTTTTTTATTTTTAGGAGAGGAAGTTGCCATAGGGCATGTGTGCTTACCAGAAAGACAGAGAGAGACAGAAAGTGAGAAATCACCCCCCACCCACACCAGGGCAGATGGCCACATGGCAATCCCTTCTCCTCCATTCTCATCTCCCACTCTTGGACATGCACATGCACGTGCCCAGCGTGAGTTTAATTCACCAGGTCCAGGACTCAAACCACGGTCAAATACATGGGAGTCCAGTGACATAGCCATTACACCAACTGCTGATCCCCAAAATATCAATTTTAAAACATATGAAAAACATTATTTCTACTTGTTTCTATAAGTTTTATTTTTTGTATATTATATATTACTTTGGGATTTTAGATCTTAACTACTATAGGAAATCATAATTCCCCAAAGTATTTATATATATATACACACACACACACACATACACATATACATACTAAATAATAGGTAGATTGAGAAGTAGTATTAAGTATTCATGAGAACTTAACTTTTTTAAAGAAAATTGAAAGCTTTCTGGCCAACAGGTGGCATGTTGATAAGGGCGCTGGACTCCCATATGGTCAACCACTGTTCAAGTCTTGGACCTGGCAGCATGCTTTCTTGCTTTCCCTCTCTCTCTCACTCTCTCTCTGTCTCTCTCTCTCTCTGTTTCTGTACCTCTCATCAAACTAAAATAAATAAATAAATAAGGTTAAATAAAATAATTTTTTAAAAATTTAAAGTTTTGACACTGTCCAGCTTCTGAGACGTACTGGGAAAATATAATTTATTTCTATGTACTCCACATTTGTAGAGACAGGAAATGGATGTGATGGGAGAATTAGAAATCTTACCCTATACAAAATTTCTAAGATCACAGAAGAAATATTAGTTAATAATTGCTTACATTTAAGTATAAAGACAAATAAACCTATTATTATATTTTTTGTTTTGCTGAAATGTCCTAAGCACTTTTTCATGGTTAATTTTAATGTGTCACCCTGACTGGGCTAAGGAATACCCAGATACATGATAAAACTTTATTTCTGGTTGTGTCTGTGAAGGTCTTTCCAGAAGAGGATAAGATTTGATTGACAGACTGACGGTAGAGCATCCATTCTCACCAACATAGATGGGCATCATCCAATCCATTGAGAGGTTAAATAGAACAAAGGAGCAGAACAAGGACAAATTCGCTCTGTTCTTGAGCTGGGACACCAATTTTCTCCTACCTCAAACATTGGAGCTCTTGATTCTCAGGCCTTTAGACTCTACGATTTATACTAACCTACAGCCAGCCTCAGTTTTAGGGCTTTTGGAGTTGACTCAGAGGTACATGATCAGTTCCCCTGGTTTTCTAGCTTTTGAAATTGAATTGTTGATAGGTTCAGCAATTTGGTAATTTTTTTAAAAATTGAAACATAAACTTTTCTCCCTTCCTGACCCCTCTAGAATCGGAAGTATTTATGAGCATTCTTATTTTGTGGCAGAATGGTTATTTGCATAAGTTCTTTAGTATCTGCTGCCTTGAATCAGAAATTGAAAATACTGGTTATTGTCAGGGCTTTGATTGGAATGTCATATCTGAATAAAAGATTAAAAAGCTAAGGAACTAAGATTTTTCTCAAGAAAGACAATAAAAGCTCTTGGAAAGATTGCCTGATACTATAAATAGTCCTGCCTGGTAGATAAGTAAAGAATGTCACTTCCTGACAGGCCTAAAAAACTCTCATTTTCAGGTACTGAAACGCAGTCAGTTGGTGAATTCCTGACGTGGCTCAGTAGCCTTGGGAGGTTTTTTTAAAGAGTCTAATTTGAAGTTCCTTATAAAAGGTTCTAGCAAAGTCAACTAAATCAACAAGAATTCTTATGGGGTTTTGTGCAAATAATAGACCAAACTGAGAGTAACTTTTCTTTTTTCCTTTTTTGTACAAATAAGCTAGTTTATGCCTTTCTTTAATAAAAAAGGGGAATGGAGAGAGAGAAAAAAAAGTTTCAGAAGAAAATTACAGTGTACTTGTTACTAGATTTTTACTTTGTCCATATCTGTTTTTTGACTTTAGTATCTACCTACTGTTTGAACAGAATTTTAACCCTTCTGGCTTTAAGTCTTAAGAAAGATTTTTCTTAACACTTATTAAATTTTGATTTATTAAAGATAAAACTGCTTTTCTTAAAGTTAAAAAATATAAATACATAAAAAGTAGCAAACAAAATAAATTTTAAAAAATACCTACTTAATGACTGTGGTAAGTTATATAGCCTCAGCTAGGGGCTACTTTATAATATGTTTATTCTCCTCTCTGAGTTTTATGCCTAAAGTTAGACATGTGTTCACAGATATGTTTATAGCAACTGTATTTACTATTGAAAATATTTAGTTTAAATCAGATCTTTTGTGAATCAATAAAATGTGAAAAAAAAACACAAAATGCAAAATTATCTGTTGAAGATAATAGGTATGGTAATCTCTTTGATTGGTCCAATATTCAGTGTATTCCAAATGGGCAAATTCATTTTGCATGCTGTAATAATATAAGTGAATGAATGTGAAATTTTAAAAAATGGAAATAACACCAGCTTTCCTGGCTCTCATTTGCAGATGTTAGATTATGGAACCTCTCAGCTTACAAAGTTGCACAAACCAATTTCCATAATAAATCTCCTCTTGTATATATATCAAGAATATCTTATTGACTTTGCTTCCTTCCTTAAGATTCCCCCAGAAAAGGGTATATAATACATACTCATTTATTATTATTATTTTTTTTGGAGAGGTTTTTGCTATAGGGCGCGTATGCTCAACAGAGAAACAGAGAAAGTCAGAGAGACAAAAGGCGAGAAATCACCCCCCCAGGGGGGATGGCCACACCACAATCTCTTTCCTCATTCTCCTCTTGGGATCTTGGGCATGCTCGCACATGTGCCCAGTGTGAGTTTAAGCCACCAGGTCCGGGACTCGAACCACAGTCAACTACATGGGAGTCCAGTGACATAGCCATTATGCCAACTGCTGGACTCATCCCCTATGTATTTTATTTAATGCTCACAACAATGTAAGAAGAAAGTACTATTATATCCCAAACTTACAGATGAGGCAACTGAAGCATAGAGAGCTCATGTGTCTAGTTCATAATCACAGAACACACAAGTGACTGGAGTGGAATATAAACCTAGACAGGATAACTCCAGAAATAATCTGAAATGCCATAATATGTTGTTTTTCTAATATTAAACTATATGCAAAACACAACACACTGCATACACACAAATATCTTTACTTGGTGGAAGTAAAATAGATATTTATGTATATTTTCTTTCAAATTGAATAGTTATTGCAAGGACTGAAAGAGAAGAAATGATACAGAATGATACATGAAGGCTCTGTGATATACACAATGTATTCTAGCCATTGTTTCACCCACTAGGTGAATTATTGTCCCTTACAGTTATCATAAAAGCCAAAAGCCACCTCCAATTTACAAATATCCCCAGAATGGGGAGTACAATGAAGCACGAAGGATGGAAATTAGCCCATTCTTCCATTGTTTGGTGAAATTGCCTACATGGCCCAGCCATGGTGGCACAGTCGGTAGGGTCTGGCTGCACGATGCTGAGTAGTCTTATGTGAACCCCTGTTACACACAACAAAGATTGCCTAACTTCCTTTTTTTTTTTTGAGAGGGTTTTGCTATTGGGTGTGTGCACTCACCAGGAAGACAGAGAAAGACAGAGAGACAGAAAGCAAGAAATCACCCCCCAGGAGGGATGGCCACACCGCAATCCCTTCTCCTCCATTCTCCTCTCAGGATCTTAGGCATGCAATGCACACTTGCCTGGTGTGAGTTTAAGCCACCGAGTCCAGGACTCGAACCGTGGTAGACTACATGGGAGTCCAGCGACATAGCCATTATGCTAACTGCTGGTCCCTAACTTCCCTATTAATACCACTCAATGTTTAATTATCTTTACAGTTGACATGTTCTTGTGTTTCTCTAATGAGTTCTTCCTTCTCCCACTGATTGCATTTCATTTTCATTTTTTTAATTTTTATTGAGATGTATAAAAAGGAGGTGAGTATTGCCTGTTCAGGAATTTTATATCATAGCACATAGCACATTATCTGATATTTGTGTTATGAATCCATATTTATGAAAACTTTCTCTGATCTACCACTCTTCTCTCAAAAAATAAACAGTTGATCAGAATAAAAGCGGGAATTACATTTGCAAACAAGCATCAATTCAATTAGGTGAGTGGAGACTGAACAGAAAGACAATTTCTTTAACAAACACCTCCATTGGGTGCTTAAAACAAATTGAGGTGACAACTTTCACAACCTTAGCGTCTCCTCCAAGATTTACGATGGCATAGCTCCCCTTTTTAGCAAATTAAACCTTATGTCAAGGCTTAAAATAAAATCCAAACCCCTTCTCCTTTCTCTGAAAAAGAATGAAATTGGCCCCACATGCCAGTAGTCAAGAGTGCTGATAGGAAACAGAGGGAAGTGAGAGCTCTCCAACTGGAGGCGTCACATGGCCGAATCAAACGGGATCAACAGTCAATTCCACTTAAGGTTGTACATAAAAAGACTAGTAAAATACAGAGGATTTAAATATAAGAAGTTTTTATACCGCACAAAGCTTACTGGATGCCAAAATTTTACATTTCTGTGCTGTGCAAGCATTTTATGGGGAATGTGCTTTTTATTCTGTTTTTACATGTTTGTTATGAGTCTATTTTGCAAAGATTGCTCCAAGCTTAAGTAATAAAAATAAAAAATGCACACAAATGGCCATGATTAATGCATAGGGCAATCTATGTTTCTATAGATATAAAATGCATAATATCCCTTTCTAGATATTTCAATACAGCCAAGGACATGTAAGTTATTCTAGTTACCCAAATTCATTGAAACAGAAGATTTTGCTGGGGAATTATTCTAAAAGTCCTAGAACACCCAGTTCTTAGCCTTTTGGGCTAATTTTGCCAGAAAAATATTCTGAGTCAGTTTTTTATATGTTACTTGGCATTAGTATCTATATTAAGAATTGTCAGGAATTGTTTCTCCATAGAAAGCCAGGAATGTGGCAAGCATATAAAAAGTTCCAAATATACTATTAGATTATAATCTTAAAATAAGATATAAACTATTGGTCACTATGCATATAAGGACACTTTGATTACCAAATAAGTGTGATATTTTCCTACGAAAGTGAAACAAACCTGATTTTATTTTTGGAGAGGTTTTCGCTATAGGGTGCATGTGCTCGCCAGAAAGACAGAGAGAGACAGAGAGATAGAAAGCGAGAAATCACCCCCCAGGGGGGATGGCCACGCCACAATCCCTTCTCCTCCATTCTCCCCTTGGGATCTTGGGCATGCACGCACACACGCTCGGCGTGAGTTTAAGCCACCAGGTTCAGGACTTGAACTGCGGTCAACTACGTGGGAGTCCAGTGACATAGCCATTACGCTAACTGCTGGTCCCAAATAAAACCTGATTTAAAAAGCTCTATACCCAGTCAATAATGTGACAAATTTCCTGGTGATCCTTTACCTTTTAGAGAGTTTTATTTTCAGGATGTATTTCTAAATCTGAGTGTTTGTTTCTTCACTGTTGAGGTAGTAGTTAGGAGGAGATAGACAAGTTCTTCATAGAAAATCTGAGCTATGGAGAATTGAACAATTTAAAAGAACTCCATGTGTATTTGGTTGTTGAGGCTGGACACAGCACAAGTCTACAAAAATATCATCCATAGGTGGGGCCGGCAGGTAGTGTGGTGGTAAAGGATGCTGGACTGCCACATGGCCAACCGTGATTTGAGTCCCAGACCTGGTGGCATGCTTTCTCACTTTCCCTCTCTCTCTCACTCTGTCCCTCTCTGCTCAAATAAATAAATAAATAAAGCTAAATAAAATAATTCTTAAAAAAAGAAAATGTCATCCATAGGTGTAGTCATGACAGATTTTTATGTGTACTAAGTGTCTCAAGGAAAAGCTACTCTTCTGATCTGCATGTAAGTACCAATTAGGCTAAAGAAGAAGGCATTTCACAAGGAACAACTATCTTATAATGGCTGAATGGATGGGGAGTGAATAAAATCAAACTTTTGTATATTTGTTTAATTGCTTTCATATGGATTGTTTTAAATACTCTGAGCAAGTACTTTAATTTTCTCAATAGCACCTTGGGGATTTGAGCTAAGTATTTAGAAACTATTATCTAAAGGTGAGAATTTAGGATGAAGATACAGAAAAAGAAAGAGGATTTTCTCATACTACAAAATGAATTCTTATCCTATTTCTTAGTTCTTTTAGATTCTTTTGGCTTTTATTTGTAACTAAATTCCAGGTTTAGTTAATTATATTTCCATAAATGGCAGCATATCAGAAAATATATTAGGTGCCAATTTATTTTGTAGCTTTTGATTTAGAATTACGCATGGATTAGAATAAAAGGATTGATGTCTTTGTCATATAGAATAGTCTACATTCAGAAACAGTTGCACAAACTCTTGGATGGAAGGCAATATCAGGCTTATTTTACTAGTGAAATTTCACTTTTAATAGATAAACTAGTAAGATATTTGAGGGAAATAAAAAGGAACCTAATCGTCTCAAATTTCATTTATGTACATGTGTGTGTATGGAACACATGCACGCTTGCTTCTCTATGATGATTTATCCAATTCAGTGATTATGTATTTGCTGTGGTCTAGTTCTGAAATCAGCAGCGAAGAAATGATCCTGTGAGCTTGCATCAGTTTCTGAATCATCCTTGAACAAGTCACCCTGCAATTTCTTTCAGTCATTGCAGATTCCTGTGATTAAAACTGTCAGGAGTTCTGTGAACGATTATTTTCCATGGCTTTGCAGCCTGGAACCTACTAAACCAATTTTATTATTTTTTAAATATTGGATCAGTTATTTTACATGTGTACCACAACTGCCTTCGAAGATCTATTTCAGTATTTTTAGAAGTTGAAATGTGAGTAAAAAAAAATGTTTAGATCTCTGTCACTTCTTTATATCTATGCTGAATGTACTCTTACAAGCATGTCCTCACTTAGAAAGAAGGTGAACAATTAAATCACAGTGTACATAATGAACTCTTTACATTACAATTAATTGGGTAGTAAAGTATAAGAGGATGTTTCCTAACAGTATCAAGAACAGAACATCAAGAGAAAGGCCAGAAAATGTCAAGTTATGAATGGGGCACGCTGTCTGCAGTCTCAGCTGGTTTTTCTTTGGCTGTTTCTTCAAAACATAAAATTTCTGTGTCTCACCAATACAAAGCACTGGCAGAGACATTACTGACTCAATAAATCTTAATTTTGGAACAGATTCTCATTTGACATCTGAATCATTTTAGTTCATTTTAGTTCCATCACTTTTTGCTTCCTGCAAACCAGACGCCGGTCCTTAGAAATGTTACTATTGCCAAAAGTCTGTTACTTCTAACTAGACATCATCTGCCTGTTTTCAAAGGGTAATGAGTGACTGCCTACTTGGCCTTTAGGGACCTACGAAGAATTCGTTTGAGAATGGAAAAATAATTTAGGTTAGCATCCATTGTTTGGATTTTATTGAAAGAAGCAAAGTTCAGGGTAATCACAAAAAATATCTTCCATTATAATATTGCAAGAATTAAAATATATGTTGAATATGAAAATTGGCAGCTACATTTCTGAAATGAGGCCTGTCTGTGAGGGGCAATTTGCATTTAATTTTTCCTAAGACTAGTTGTTGATTTTAGAAGAAACTTCATACTGTATTGTTATCAATTTGCTTGTGAATATGCATTTATATTTAACACTATAATTCTTTCCAAGATTTGTTTTCCTATATCTAGCATCAAAGCTAATGCTATCAACAGAAAACTAAACAGAAGTATAATTTTGAATTTACAAAATGTTAGCTAGGCTACGTATCTGGGATAAGACTATGTATTAATATTTTAATATAATTTTATCAAAAAATTAATTTTAAATTTCTATTTTAAGTTAATTTTAAATTTCTATAATAGTTATTTCTCATTATAAATGCAACTATAAATTTTGATGCAAAAAATGCCTCAATAAAATGTAATACTCAGTATTGTTTTATTATCATAATAAGATATTTTACATGTTCTGGTAAATGTTCTTTGAGATAAATGCACTGCATTCCCCATTTTACAGATGGAAAAAGAACAAATCAATTCAATTTACTTACCAAAACAATATATTTCTAAGCACGACCAGAACAACCATACTTTCCATGAGCTAAAAAAACTTAGATATCAATTTTTTCTGGTTCTCGATCTCCCTCTCTCTCTTCCCTTTGTCCTTTGTTATTTTTATAACTACACATTTGAAAGTTACTGCTACGGAAAAGCACCTTGGGGAAATACAAAGAAAAATCCTATTTTCTCATTTTTTGCCATTATTTTTATTCATTCACTCCCTACCTTGTCCACTAATTTTTTACAATGTCATATTAAAACAGTTGCTACTTGGGAAAACAATTTTATTGTTTTGAATGAATTGTCAAAACAGGCAAATACATTTCTGTAAATAGAACATATTCTATTTTAAAATAAGTTCTGCCTCAATCCAAGTGACTGTTTTAACAGCTATGCTTTAGGGCAGACTAATAGATTACTATTTAGTGAATGTCCGTATCGTGGCCCTAATCTAATATCTAGAGAAAGCTCTTTTGGTTTCCAATGCCACCAGAAACACCTGCCTTTCTTAGTTTAGCAAATAACAACAACCAACCAAAGAAAAACATGGATTGTCATGAAGTGAAAACAATATTCTTGATGAAATACCATTCAAGTGACCAATTGTGGTGACCATGATAAAAATAATGGGAACCAGCAGTTAGCGTAATGGCTATGTCGCTGGACTCCCACGTAGTCAACCGCGGTTCGCGTCCTGGACCCGGTGGCTTAAAACTCACGCAGGGCGTGTGTGCGTGCGTGCCCAAGATCCCGAGAAGAGAATGGAGGAGAAGGGATTGCGGCGTGACCATCCCCCCTGGGGGGTGATTTCTCGCTTTCTGTCTCTATGTATCTCTCTGTCTGTCTGGCGAGCACACGCACCCTATAGCAAAAACCTCTCAAAAAAAAAAAAAAATGACATTATTTTGGTAAAAAGGGTGTTAGTATATGTTTGATGATAGGCAAATAAATTGAACAAGCAAAATAAGTTATAATAACATTCTGAAATCAATTTACTCCTTGTAAGTTCTATTTTCATCAGGATCCTTGTAAGAAACGGATGACAAGATTTTAACACATGAACTATTTTCAGAGATACAGGCAAAGTGTAGGCTATTAGAAAGTGTAGAAACCTGGGGTTGATGAGAGTGGATGCCTATAGCCCAGGCCTGAGTAGTAAAGGAAAGAGATGACTATTAGAAGCCAGGGTCAGAGTGCCATATGGGCACAGCCTGCCAAAAGCTACCAACTCAGGTCCTGGAAGCCAGTGGAAGTAATGCCAGGCACAGGAGCCAGAACACTAAATTCTCTGACTCTCCTCTGATCACCTGCCAATTCTCCCCACGGACTAACCCACCTTGAGCAGAAGCCTAGGAAGCCTTTTGATGTTTTTTCTATGGGTCATTGACTTGGGCCTTAGATGGGAGTTTGAATCAGGAGAAGTAAGGACATTTACATTCGTAGATGTTTTAAAATCACTCATGTAGACATTTCTTTTGTTGCCTATACTTGAGACCTGTCTAAAACCTCACTTTTAAAGTGTATTTATTTATTCTGAGAGATGCAGAGACAGAGAGATAAACACAATCCAACAGGACCTTCATGCCATGATTCACTGCTAATTCAGCCTGGATTATGAGCTTCCCGATGTGCCCTGTGTGCTCAGGAACGTCCCAGGACACGAGCTCAGGACTTTTCCCATGTGGTCCAGTTGCATTATAGCTGTTACTGCCTGGGTCTAAAGCCTCCTTTCACATAATGTTTGCTACCTACTCAGCTGAGAACCTTGTATCTATTAACTTTTTAAAGTTTTTTTTTAGTGAGAGACATTTCTGCTCTGTGAGGAAATGCTTGTCTAGGAGGTGTTTCTCTTCTGTAAGGCAGTTTTCCTATGTCCAGAAGATGACGGATCAGAAAATTTTATTGAGAATATAGGTTGAAGTCGGATAATTAAAGATCATATATCCCATAAAAAAGAGCCAATATAGATCATAAAGAGATTTTATGTAGGGATGTGAGATTTTATGAGGGATGTGATCATATTTGCATTTTAAAACCATAATTGTGAGGGCAGTGTGAAGGATTAATGAAAGTAGCAGGAGGACATAGTTTAGCAAGCTCTTAGTTTGTGGTAGAATGAAAAGATATTGATTATTCATATAAAATATAACAAACTTTTTTTCTCTTTTTCCTCTTTGCAATTGTGTTCTGTCTTCTCCTATACACACATCTATCTACTATTTCAGAAGGTTTTTTTTTTTGTTTTTTTTAAGGACAATAAAAACTATCCATGAGCCATACGAAGTTTGGAAATTGTTCTGTAGGCATGTCAGTGACCTTTAGCCCTTTGGAGCTATGAGGAAAATGATAAAGTTTTCCTTGACAAATGCACTTGGCCATGGGACTTGTGAGTACTGTCTATTTGTGAGGCTATCCAGGGGCTACCATAGCAAAAAGGAATTTTAAAACAAATGATCAGTCTGTTGGCATAGTTTTATCTCTGCAATATTTATGTTAAATTTTTAAAGATGATTTATAAGTCCATTCTCTAAAGAAAGTTTCATTTTGCTTAAGTATACTAAAACTAAATTTCCAGTTTTTATCATCATATGCCTTCTTGAATAGTCACAAATTAAGAAGTCAGGCTTAAATATAAAACTGACCATAAGAAGGACCAGCAAATAGCATAATGGTGACATTGCTGGACTCCCACATAGTCGACAGTGTTTCAAGTCCTGGACAACCCAGCACCTTAAAACTCAAGCTGGGCCTGTGTGCATGTTTGCCCAAGATACCAAGAAAAGAATGGAGAAGAAGGGATTATGGCATGGCCTTTCCCCTCAGGGGGTGATTTCTCACTTTCTGTCTCTGTCTCTGTCTCTCCAGAGAGTCCCCTTACCCTATAGCAAAACTGTCTAAAAAAAACAAAACAAAACAAAAGAAAACTGGTCATAAGAAAAGATATTTTTAGCATAAAATCTATGATATAAAGTGGAGGCTGTTTACCGTGTTTTCATTTTTTTAAGAGAGATGTTTTTGCTATAGGGCACATGTGATCAACAGAGAGACAGAAAGTGAGAAATCACCCTGCGAGCCCTCTTGGTCAAGTATGCGTATGTTCTCAGCAAGAATTTTAAGCTGCTGGGTCTGGGACTTGAACCACAGTTGACTACATGGGAGTCCAGTGACATAACCATTACCCCATCTGCTGGTCCCCTATGTTTTCATTTTTAATAAAATAATCATTCAGAGAAAACATTCATTTCTTATATTACCAACACAATTCCTGAAAAGTCATAATTTGATGCAAAATACAGTGGTTATATTTTTTTCAGGTTTTTCCCACAGGGCCTGTGTGCTTATGGAGAGACAGAGAGAGAAAAAAAATGAGAAATTACCCCCCACAAGAGCTGACCATCCCTCGATCCCATCTCCTCCATTTTTTTCTTGGGATTTTGGGGAAACACATAGGTAGCCAGCATGATTTTCAAGCTGCTGGGTCTAAGATTCAAATTGTATTGGACCACATGTGAGGCCAGCACCTTAACCACCACTCTACCTGCTAAACTTCAAAATTTTGATATACTATTTCATATAATATTAATTTTGACAGTTTCTTTGTTTTAAAACATTTAATAAAAAGCAGAGACATTTAAAGTCTTATTTTTTCTTGTATTGCAGTAGTACACGACTTTAACAATAAGCAGTATAAAAACAAGTGAATAGGGAACCAGCAGTTAGCGTAATGGCTATGTCACTGGACTCCCACGTAGTCAACCATGGTTCACGTCCCGGACCTGAACTCATGACAGACGTGTGTGCGTGCGTGCCCAAGATCCCGAGAGGAGAATGGAGGAGAAGGGATTGCGGCGTGGCCATCCCCCCTGGGGGGTGATTTCTCACTTTCTGTCTCTATGTCTCTCTCTGTCTGGCTGGTGAGCGCACGCGCCCTACAGCGAAAATCTCTCAAAAAAAAAAAAAAACAAACAAACAAGTGAATAAAGAATAACAAGTAATAGTAATAAAAATACCTATGGTATTCAATCTGTAACATGACTAAGAGAATTTTGCATACTGAGAGAGCATAGAAAGAGCTAGCATTATATAAAAAAAAATAGCCAATCTTTACTTTCATACAGTTGAAGTCAGTTTAGATTGAATAAAAATGAGCTTTACCTTGTTGAATATATGAATGTTTCTTACATGGAAAATAAATGAAGCATCCACCTATTCAAAAATCTTCTCATTGATTTAAATGAACAAAATACAAACACGTTTTGATAGACTATTTAAAGAATGAGACCTTATTTTTGCTTGACATGCAGCCATTTCAGTATGTGATGCATAAAAACAGTAAGAATGGATTCTCTACTAACTATGGGGTGCTTACTTTCCTTCAATGATAATTGTCTTAATGCCTGTTTTAATCAGTATTAACTACTAGCAATAACATGCTTTTAATTATGTTTTAAGCGAGTCCTTTATTGGGCTGTTTTGGGAAGCAAATTAGTCAAAAGGAGCTGTTAATCAAAAACATGTTACTGGCACAAAATAAATGTTCATTTAAGGAGCCATTTGAAATAAACCTGGCTCATTGCCTTTGACAACCTGCAAGGACACCAGGGTCTCCTGAGGATAACTCTTTCAGTACTTGACTAGATACGCCTTGCTGCTCAGAAGTTATAAGGAGAAACATTAAGCAGTTTAGGTCATTCATCAGCTAACTTTTACTACTGTACTCAAGAAAATGAGCCTCCTAGGAACTTCACAGCAGATCTATTCCTTCATTAGCTAAGTAATATTGAGAGAGATGTTCCTGTCAGTTCCAATGGAGAAATCTATTGCACTGAATTTTAGTGGTATCCCTTTTGTCTATGAGCTGTCTTTGCAAATTCCAAGGTATTTAGGCTGAAAAACTAGCATAATTATCTCTGAACATTTTTCATATATATTCATTTCCTCTTATTGAATGATCTCTGGCCAGAATGTACCACTGGGCAAGATTATATATTTAATGTTACTCTCCAAGCTTAAGACTGAGCTTTCTCAATATTCTCCTCTATTAGTAAGATGCAAATTGAAATACAACTTAGGGGGAAAAAAATCTGTAAGCAATTGAATTAATGGCTTAATTCTTCAATTTTAAAATAAATCTCCATGAAAAAAATTCATATTGTGCTGAAAACATGAATTTAAAGGCCTGCTTAGATTCCTCTGTCAGACAGTGTGATATATATACATGTGTGTGTGTGTGTGTGTGTGTGTGAGTGTGTGTAGATGCAAGCATACATATATTTTCATTTTTTGCCTGTGGTTTGTGGCTTATAACTGTTTTACCTTTTGTCCTTGGTTCCTAAAACTCCCCAAGGCAAGCCTTAGAAACGAGACCCGCCTTGGGTCATAGAAACTATGGTATACTCTAATCTTTTCTTGTCTTTCTGTATTGGAGTGGGCCATAAAGAAATTCTCTGACTCACCTTATGTGATAGTAAATCATATGACCCCCATTTTAGAAGGGGCCCTGTGCCATACTCAGGAGAAAGCAATGCTGCACAGAGGGATCAAGAAGAATCTGAACAGACAGGAGTTGCTGGGTGTCCTCACTCAGTCTATCAACATAAGATCACATCATTTTTGTCCAGTCACATTTCTACTTAATTTCTGAGGCTTCAATCACACTAATGCATTGAAATTTCTGTAAAACAAACAAACAAACAAAAAAGGATAGGGTCGAGAGGGCTTCTGGATAGCTGAACATCTATAGGTTCTTGGCTGGTGGTGTGCCCCAAGAGGAGCACAGAGAAACGTGTGCTTTTTTCCATGAGACTCGCCCTATACATCTCTTCATCTGTGTCCTTTATGATAATCTCATGAAGATTTGTACATACCTGTGTTCTGGAGAGACATTCCAGTAAATATTAATAAATCAAACCTGAGAAGTGAAAGGGGTCCTGAGAACACTGATTTATTGCTGGTTGGAAGCACAGGTAAAACAACTTGGGGCTGGCAATTGGCATCTGAAGTGAAGTGGGGGCAGTCTTACAGAACCAAGATCTCCACCTGTGGGATCTGACATTATCTCCTGGTAGATAGTGTCACATAGCATCAGAATCAAATTGAAGTAGAGAGCACCATTAGGGTGTTCCTTGCAGAATTCCTTGCTTGCTTGCCGGTGGGGAGAAATGCCCACACATTTTGAGATCAGTCAGTGTTAGGAGTAGATAGAGAAACAGAAATTAAGTCTTTGCTTTTTTTGCTCAGCTATAATAATTGAACTTATAATTTTTTAAAATTAAGGTTATTGAGAATTAGGTGTCCTTCAGTAGGTTTCTCTCTTGTGTTATAAGGTGTTTTTGGAAATTCAGCCTTCAAATTAGACCTACTCTTTTTGAAAAGATTATTGGGTGTGTGGCCATCAAATCATCTTGTATGTAGCCAGTGGAGTCACTACTTCTGGCATACAACAATTGAGTATAAATGTTTGCTGAATGTTCAACATATACATATATCAAACACTTTCTATGTCTTCAACATATAATAAGGAGTGAGAGATTCACAGGCAAGAAGGCAGGGCAGCTGCCCTCATAGATTTGTGTAATCTAGTATAACATTTAAATAGTTTTCCACTTTCTCATCATAAAACATTAATACAATATGAGGAGTCTTTGAAATGTCTGTGGCAAAATACAATTGTTTAAGTATATTTTGGTGCAAAAAACTTTAAAATTAATGCATGTTTTTTTCAGTGTTTTTAATTGCCAGAAGGCATGCACATTTGCCAGGGGTGGGGGTGGGGAAAAGTACCTCCTAATGAAGGTGGTCACATTAATCTCTTCTCCCTTTCTCCCACCTGTTGGAATTTAGGGCCTATGCAGACATGATCTTGACAAGGCTAGAATTCCAACCATGGTCAGTTATGTGAGATCCTGCTCACTTAACCACTAGGCTATGGGTTGGCTCCATAGCTTTTTTTCATAACACTCATTTTCTATGAAAACTTTTGAAGATCCTTTATAAAGCATTTAGGAAATTCAACAAGACCATCCTGGGGATATTACAACTGAGTTATCAATTGACCACTTGCTGAATTTCATAGACTCTCTACCAGGCATTTGTTTTTTGTTTTGTTTTGTTTGTTTTTTAGTATTATTTATTTTTTGTGTTGCTTCTGATCTTTGCATAACAAGAGCCATTCAGAAGCCAGTGTATGTAAAAACTCCAGATGTGCTTCATTTTGCTGGCTGAGAGTCCAGTGCGGAGGAACAAAGGTTGGTGGAGCTGCCAGTATGGCTTTCATCAGGGGGTGATTTCTCACTTTCTGTCTCTGTCTCTGTCTCTCCAGAGAGTCCCCTTACCCTATAGCAAAACTGTCTAAAAAAAACAAAACAAAACAAAAGAAAACTGGTCATAAGAAAAGATATTTTTAGCATAAAATCTATGATATAAAGTGGAGGCTGTTTACGGTGTTTTTATTTTTTTAAGAGAGAGGTTTTTGGTTTTTGCTATAGGGCACATGTGATCAACAGAGAGACAGAAAGTGAGAAATCACCCTGCGAGCCCTCTTGGTCAAGTATGCGTATGTTCTCAGCAAGAATTTTAAGCTGCTGGGTCTGGGACTTGAACCACAGTTGACTACATGGGAGTCCAGTGACATAACCATTACCCCATCTGCTGGTCCCCTATGTTTTCATTTTTAATAAAATAATCATTCAGAGAAAACATTCATTTCTTATATTACCAACACAATTCCTGAAAAGTCATAATTTGATGCAAAATACAGTGGTTATATTTTTTTCAGGTTTTTCCCACAGGGCCTGTGTGCTTATGGAGAGACAGAGAGAGAAAAAAAATGAGAAATTACCCCCCACAAGAGCTGACCATCCCTCGATCCCATCTCCTCCATTTTTTTCTTGGGATTTTGGGGAAACACATAGGTAGCCAGCATGATTTTCAAGCTGCTGGGTCTAAGATTCAAATTGTATTGGACCACATGTGAGGCCAGCACCTTAACCACCACTCTACCTGCTAAACTTCAAAATTTTGATATACTATTTCATATAATATTAATTTTGACAGTTTCTTTGTTTTAAAACATTTAATAAAAAGCAGAGACATTTAAAGTCTTATTTTTTCTTGTATTGCAGTAGTACACGACTTTAACAATAAGCAGTATAAAAACAAGTGAATAGGGAACCAGCAGTTAGCGTAATGGCTATGTCACTGGACTCCCACCTAGTCAACCACGGTTCACGTCCCGGACCTGAACTCATGACAGACGTGTGTGCGTGCGTGCCCAAGATCCCGAGAGGAGAATGGAGGAGAAGGGATTGCGGCGTGGCCATCCCCCCTGGGGGGTGATTTCTCCCTTTCTGTCTCTATGTCTCTCTCTGTCTGGCTGGTGAGCGCACGCGCCCTACAGCGAAAATCTCTCAAAAAAAAAAAAAAACAAACAAACAAGTGAATAAAGAATAACAAGTAATAGTAATAAAAATACCTATGGTATTCAATCTGTAACATGACTAAGAGAATTTTGCATACTGAGAGAGCATAGAAAGAGCTAGCATTATATAAAAAAAAATAGCCAATCTTTACTTTCATACAGTTGAAGTCAGTTTAGATTGAATAAAAATGAGCTTTACCTTGTTGAATATATGAATGTTTCTTACATGGAAAATAAATGAAGCATCCACCTATTCAAAAATCTTCTCATTGATTTAAATGAACAAAATACAAACACGTTTTGATAGACTATTTAAAGAATGAGACCTTATTTTTGCTTGACATGCAGCCATTTCAGTATGTGATGCATAAAAACAGTAAGAATGGATTCTCTACTAACTATGGGGTGCTTACTTTCCTTCAATGATAATTGTCTTAATGCCTGTTTTAATCAGTATTAACTACTAGCAATAACATGCTTTTAATTATGTTTTAAGCGAGTCCTTTATTGGGCTGTTTTGGGAAGCAAATTAGTCAAAAGGAGCTGTTAATCAAAAACATGTTACTGGCACAAAATAAATGTTCATTTAAGGAGCCATTTGAAATAAACCTGGCTCATTGCCTTTGACAACCTGCAAGGACACCAGGGTCTCCTGAGGATAACTCTTTCAGTACTTGACTAGATACGCCTTGCTGCTCAGAAGTTATAAGGAGAAACATTAAGCAGTTTAGGTCATTCATCAGCTAACTTTTACTACTGTACTCAAGAAAATGAGCCTCCTAGGAACTTCACAGCAGATCTATTCCTTCATTAGCTAAGTAATATTGAGAGAGATGTTCCTGTCAGTTCCAATGGAGAAATCTATTGCACTGAATTTTAGTGGTATCCCTTTTGTCTATGAGCTGTCTTTGCAAATTCCAAGGTATTTAGGCTGAAAAACTAGCATAATTATCTCTGAACATTTTTCATATATATTCATTTCCTCTTATTGAATGATCTCTGGCCAGAATGTACCACTGGGCAAGATTATATATTTAATGTTACTCTCCAAGCTTAAGACTGAGCTTTCTCAATATTTTCCTCTGTTAGTAAGATGCAAATTGAAATACAACTTAGGGGGAAAAAAATCTGTAAGCAATTGAATTAATGGCTTAATTCTTCAATTTTAAAATAAATCTCCATGAAAAAAATTCATATTGTGCTGAAAACATGAATTTAAAGGCCTGCTTAGATTCCTCTGTCAGACAGTGTGATATATATACATGTGTGTGTGTGTGTGTGTGTGTGTGTGTGTGAGTGTGTGTAGATGCAAGCATACATATATTTTCATTTTTTGCCTGTGGTTTGTGGCTTATAACTGTTTTACCTTTTGTCCTTGGTTCCTAAAACTCCCCAAGGCAAGCCTTAGAAACGAGACCCGCCTTGGGTCATGTACCACTGGGCAAGATTATATATTTAATGTTACTCTCCAAGCTTAAGACTGAGCTTTCTCAATATTCTCCTCTATTAGTAAGATGCAAATTGAAATACAACTTAGGGGGAAAAAAATCTGTAAGCAATTGAATTAATGGCTTAATTCTTCAATTTTAAAATAAATCTCCATGAAAAAAATTCATATTGTGCTGAAAACATGAATTTAAAGGCCTGCTTAGATTCCTCTGTCAGACAGTGTGATATATATACATGTGTGTGTGTGTGTGTGTGTGTGTGAGTGTGTGTAGATGCAAGCATACATATATTTTCATTTTTTGCCTGTGGTTTGTGGCTTATAACTGTTTTACCTTTTGTCCTTGGTTCCTAAAACTCCCCAAGGCAAGCCTTAGAAACGAGACCCGCCTTGGGTCATAGAAACTATGGTATACTCTAATCTTTTCTTGTCTTTCTGTATTGGAGTGGGCCATAAAGAAATTCTCTGACTCACCTTATGTGATAGTAAATCATATGACCCCCATTTTAGAAGGGGCCCTGTGCCATACTCAGGAGAAAGCAATGCTGCACAGAGGGATCAAGAAGAATCTGAACAGACAGGAGTTGCTGGGTGTCCTCACTCAGTCTATCAACATAAGATCACATCATTTTTGTCCAGTCACATTTCTACTTAATTTCTGAGGCTTCAATCACACTAATGCATTGAAATTTCTGTAAAACAAACAAACAAACAAAAAAGGATAGGGTCGAGAGGGCTTCTGGATAGCTGAACATCTATAGGTTCTTGGCTGGTGGTGTGCCCCAAGAGGAGCACAGAGAAACGTGTGCTTTTTTCCATGAGACTCGCCCTATACATCTCTTCATCTGTGTCCTTTATGATAATCTCATGAAGATTTGTACATACCTGTGTTCTGGAGAGACATTCCAGTAAATATTAATAAATCAAACCTGAGAAGTGAAAGGGGTCCTGAGAACACTGATTTATTGCTGGTTGGAAGCACAGGTAAAACAACTTGGGGCTGGCAATTGGCATCTGAAGTGAAGTGGGGGCAGTCTTACAGAACCAAGATCTCCACCTGTGGGATCTGACATTATCTCCTGGTAGATAGTGTCACATAGCATCAGAATCAAATTGAAGTAGAGAGCACCATTAGGGTGTTCCTTGCAGAATTCCTTGCTTGCTTGCCGGTGGGGAGAAATGCCCACACATTTTGAGATCAGTCAGTGTTAGGAGTAGATAGAGAAACAGAAATTAAGTCTTTGCTTTTTTTGCTCAGCTATAATAATTGAACTTATAATTTTTTAAAATTAAGGTTATTGAGAATTAGGTGTCCTTCAGTAGGTTTCTCTCTTGTGTTATAAGGTGTTTTTGGAAATTCAGCCTTCAAATTAGACCTACTCTTTTTGAAAAGATTATTGGGTGTGTGGCCATCAAATCATCTTGTATGTAGCCAGTGGAGTCACTACTTCTGGCATACAACAATTGAGTATAAATGTTTGCTGAATGTTCAACATATACATATATCAAACACTTTCTATGTCTTCAACATATAATAAGGAGTGAGAGATTCACAGGCAAGAAGGCAGGGCAGCTGCCCTCATAGATTTGTGTAATCTAGTATAACATTTAAATAGTTTTCCACTTTCTCATCATAAAACATTAATACAATATGAGGAGTCTTTGAAATGTCTGTGGCAAAATACAATTGTTTAAGTATATTTTGGTGCAAAAAACTTTAAAATTAATGCATGTTTTTTTCAGTGTTTTTAATTGCCAGAAGGCATGCACATTTGCCAGGGGTGGGGGTGGGGAAAAGTACCTCCTAATGAAGGTGGTCACATTAATCTCTTCTCCCTTTCTCCCACCTGTTGGAATTTAGGGCCTATGCAGACATGATCTTGACAAGGCTAGAATTCCAACCATGGTCAGTTATGTGAGATCCTGCTCACTTAACCACTAGGCTATGGGTTGGCTCCATAGCTTTTTTTCATAACACTCATTTTCTATGAAAACTTTTGAAGATCCTTTATAAAGCATTTAGGAAATTCAACAAGACCATCCTGGGGATATTACAACTGAGTTATCAATTGACCACTTGCTGAATTTCATAGACTCTCTACCAGGCATTTGTTTTTTGTTTTGTTTTTGTTTTTGTTTTGTTTGTTTTTTAGTTGACCATGTTTTTTGTGTTGCTTCTGATCTTTGCATAACAAGAGCCATTCAGAAGCCAGTGTATGTAAAAACTCCAGATGTGCTTCATTTTGCTGGCTGAGAGTCCAGTGCGGAGGAACAAAGGTTGGTGGAGCTGCCAGTATGGCTTCCAATAGAGCCGTGGAAAACACAGGGCTGTACTCTGTTCTCATTCAAGAAGTTGCCAGTGGAACTAGCAGATTAAGTAATAGTTATGTCACTGGACTCCCATGTAGTTGACCATGGTTCAAATTCTGGGCCTGGTGGCTTAAAACTCATGCCAGGTACATTTGTGTGCATGCCCAAGATCCTGAGAGAAGAATGGAGAAAATGGGATTGCTGTGTGGCCATCTTCCCTTGTAGGTGATCTCTAGCTTCTGTTTCTCTATTTTTCTCTGTCTCTCTAGCAAGTGCATGCACCCTATATCAAGATTTCTCTTAAAAAGAAAAAAAAGGTGCCAGGATATTCTTCAAAATATTGCAGGACACAAGGAATAGTCTCATCAGGAGACAGAGACTGAGAAACATAAATTCTCCACAATGATTTCCCCAGTAAAATGATAAAGAAAAGACTAAGACAACCCTCTGAAGGAAGAAAAGACAGTGAAGCCAAAACATTCTGGTTTCAGTTTAAGTCAACTCCAGTTATAACAGTCACAATAAGGAGAATCACTAAGAGCGTGTCCAGAGTACAACAGCTCTGTAAGGAAGGATGCCATTTATGTTACAGACACCAGAGGCTGCAGTCTTGATTAATGTGGGACAAGGGAAGGGAGGAGTCAGTAACCTGAATGCAGTTTTTCCTCCCATAAAGATTAGGAACGCTTCAAGACATTCTGCATGGATCTATTACCTTATACCTATTTTTCTCTAGAAAAATGGCACATAAATTGAACACATGCTGTGTGTCATTTTGGTGCACAATGTATGATACACACTATGTCATTTACTCTTGCCCTACTTAGCTCCTATTTTTGTTCTTAAATTACAAATGATGAAACGGCAGTTTAGAAGATTTAGTCATTTCTCAGCCACACCTTGGCAACAGGTCAGATGTGAATCAGATTGTGACATGAAGTAGAGATGTGCTTTACTGTTACTCTAGTGAGACATTATGGTTGTTCTCCTTGGAACACAGACTGTCTCATCCTGGATATACAGAAACCTCACCAAAATCACATACATGACACTCTCCAAATAGCTGTGAGGTGTATGGGTGGATGGATAAGAGTAAATAAATATAAGCACTCACCAAAAATTAGTTTTTAAAATGTATGTAGCATATCAGCTAAATATAACTATCCAACAATCCTGGGATTGCCAAAGTGGTCCAGACTCTATTATAAAGCTCTTTTCAGCTGCCATGGTTATGCATAACTCTCTGATATGTTTTATCTGTATATTTCTTTTCTCATAATAATCCAATGATATAAACTTTGTTTTTTTGCTAGTGAGGAAACTGAGACTTCTGTATGTTAGATCATTTATAAATGGTCCTGTGATTATTTATTTATTTCGTATTATGTTTTAATTTGATCAGAGAAAATTTATTTATTATTGTTCCTCAACTTGATCAGACAGAGAAAGAAAAAGAGAAAGAGTGAGAAAGCCAGCTGCCAAGTCCAGGACTTGTACTATAGTCAGCCATGTTTGAGTCCAGTACCTTAACCACCATGCCACTTGCTGGTGCCAGAGTCCCATAATTATTAAAATAAAGGTTTAAATTTGAATGGAGAGAGACTTATTCATGATACTTTAGGCTTTTTTTTTTGATACTTTTAAAGAGTTCATAGCTCTCAAAAATGTGAACATATTAGAAAATAAATGAAGCAAAAGTTCTCTTTTTCAAGCTTGTCTCCATTTATTAACTTGCTAATGTTGCAATGTGGATTTCAGTGATTTAAAAATCATTTCTGTATATAATGGACAATTAATATATCAAAGGATTATATACTTAATCCGTAGCATAGCAGTTATTTTAATTAAAATATATGCTTCAATTTAAGTTATGTCAATTTAAATCATGCTCTCTATTGACTAATTTCTGTCACAAATGAAGTACTCCTATCATAAGATTTTCCTAACAGTAGAACTTTTTGCAAACCCTTCCTGATGGATATAGGCAGATATTAAATGGAGATCAGAACATAGGTGAGAAATTGAGGAAATCATTGTTCTTGTTTCCACTGGTCCCAATTTTGCCTTACCTATCATAGTATTGCCACTGTGCTCTCAAAGCAGCCAAAAGTGGAAAAAAGGGAGAGTGTCCTCCCAATCCTGAAACCTCTTCATATGAGCATACGTGGAATAGAATGTAGATTTTGTGCACTGATACCATTTAGCAGCTCTATTAATACATGTTAACTGACTCAATTTGAGAGCTAAGAATTGAAGGTCTTGAGCCAGCTGTTGGAATGATGATTAAGGCAGCTAGACCTCACAGAGGTGACTGTGCCATTTAACTCCAGAACCCGGAAGTTTGGAAAACTTTCCAGGCACATGTCCCTGTGTGCCCAAAGTTCCAAAAGGAGAAATGGAGAAGCGATTGTGGCATGACCATCCCCCATGGGGAGTGCATTTTTATTTTCATTCTCTCTTTCTCTGCCACTCTACAGCATATGTGCCCTCCAGCAAATTAACAAAAAAAAAAAAAAAAGAGAGAGTTGAAAGTGTCTGTAATCATGGGTGATTTGAGCAATACTTATTTTATTGATTCCCATTAAATACTCTTTCTATCCAATCCATCCCCCCAAAAGATTTTTTTTATTATTAAAAATTAATGATTAATTATTAATCATTGGAAGTTTAATTTAGCATTGAGAATGACTCAATTTGACTTTATATTTAAACTCCATGAAATATCTCCCAGCCAAATATTTTAATAAAATTGAAAAGACAGTTTCTAAAACTCTCTTTATGAACAACACATAAATATATAAACTAAAATACCACTTGATGTTTTTCTTTAATATTTAAAAGCTGATTACTTTTTAGAAGTACACTTGTATGAATTAACAATGACAATATGGTTGTATTGAAAGTAGATCTCTGCAGATTAGAGACCGGTCACTTATTTTTCAATCATTTTTCTCATTTGGTGTTCTGTTAGGGCCTCTGCCATGATCATGATATTGCACGAGACACCGGAAGAAGTTACTTCTGCACCCACTCCACAACTAAAGGAGTTTTCAGTTAATAGTAAACACCATGCTGGCTGTGAGCCCAAGATCTCAGGAGGAGAATAGAGAAGAAGGGATTGCAGTGGGGGCATCTCCCCTGGGGGGGGGGGGGATGATTTCTCACTTTCTTTCTGATTGTCTCTGTCTCTGTCTCTCTTTCTCTCTCTCTGGCAAACACAAGTGCCCTATGCAGTGATGATTTCTTAGGGTATTATTAACTAGCACTCCAAAATAAATCAGAGATGGGATTTTTAGAAAAAAGCAATACCATAATAAACTAAATAAAACCTCATGTTTTTGTCCTAGGGTGGACATCACCATGCCTTAGTCTTGTGTTTTAACACATTTTTAATAAATTTACTTTTTTATCTTACAATCATATAGCATTAGTTTCTTTTGTAGATACATGAAGAGGTGATAATACTTCACAGTTCCTAGTTACGTGAATGAGTTTAAAATAGTTTAACTGTTAAAGGAAACATGAATAGGCTTTAGTAGGAAAACAGACTCACCATGTTATAGACTACGACCATGTCACATAAGAAGTTG
This sequence comes from Tupaia belangeri chinensis, assembly GCF_000334495.1. Taxonomy (NCBI): domain Eukaryota; kingdom Metazoa; phylum Chordata; class Mammalia; order Scandentia; family Tupaiidae; genus Tupaia; species Tupaia belangeri. The sequence goes on along the minus strand of NW_006159486.1, from coordinate 1,799,042 downwards.
TGAAAAGTTTGTTCTAACCAAAATGATTTCATACTGAATTATGTTTTAGCACATTTTCCTGCCTGAAGCACTATTTTCACCTTACGTACAAATTTTATTATATGTCTTATTATCATTTTATTGTCTCATGTAACTACCAAGACTAAAACACTTAGTAACAACTACTTTACTAAATTACCTAATTTTTAATAAAAATTTTGCCGTTATTTTCAAATTCATAAACTTTTGTAAGTTCATTTTGAGCAAAGAAGTTACATGAAATTAAGCAAGTGAATTGTTGAGAAGAAAAAATGTCTTAGTTAATTCAACTCAGTTTGAGCAAGAACTTTCTGTGTAACTGGTTTAAAGTTTAAAGACAGACCAGTATATTAGGAGAGAGTAGAGAAGAAAAATTATTTTCTGCAATATACCAAAGATGAAAAGTATTTCTTAAGTTATCATTTTTTGTTCTACTTTTAATTACTTTTTAAATGAAATGTATTTCATCATAGTAATCTCCTGTACATTCCCTTTTAGTTGTACCTAGTTCTGGTTAAAAGCAACTGTAATACAAATACTTTCATTGCTTTATTCTTTTTCACAAGTTAGTTCTGACATGAATTTTCTCATTTAAAGAATAAGCTTAATGTGCCCACAGGTGGCAGAGAGATAAGGTGCTGGACTTCCACATGGCTGACCACAGTTTGAATCCCAGACCTAGAGGCATAAAAAAGTCACATTAGAGGGACCAGCAGTTAGCGTAACGGCTATGTTGCTGGACTCCCATGTAGTCGACCGCGGTTCAACTCCCACGCACATGTGCGTGCGTGCCCAAGATCCCAAGAAGAGAATGGAGGAGAAGGGATTGTGGCCTGGCCATCCCCCCTAGGGGGTGATTTCTTGCTTTCTATCTCTCTGTCTCTCTCTCTGTCTTTCTGGAGAGCACATGCACCCTATAGCAAAAACCTCTCCAAAAAAAAAAAAATGATATTAGACATATATGTGTGTGTGCCCAAATTCCCAGGAGGAGAATGAAGGAGAAGGGATTGTGGCATGGTCATTCTCCCTGAGAAAGTGATTTCTTACTTTTTCTCTGGGTGTTTCTCTCTGTCTTGCTCCCATGAGTACACATGCTCTATGGAAAAAAAAAAACTTAAAGCCATGTGGGTCTGAATCCTTTTGTCAGACTGAAAATAAAATGGATACACGGAGGGCACCCAAGATCCTGAGGAACTCAAGGGCTGTGGGAAGATGTTATCGTTGATAAAACCCTGTAAAGTCTCTCTCTCTCACTTTCTTTCTCTTTCTCATGTATGTATTTAAAATTAATAAATAAATACTAGGTCATTGGGAAAGTCATGATTTGTTTTTCTATGCAAAAATGTGGCATGGCTTTCCTAATAACTCAATAGTAAACTTATGGCCTAAAGTGTCTCCTAATCTTTCTTTTGTAATAAAATTTTTATTGATGCAAGCTTTATGCACTTTTCAAATACAAAGTAGTAACTTGAAAACGTGTAAATTTTTTTTTTTGAGAGATTTTTCACTATAGGGCGCGTGCGCTCGCCAGACAGACAGAGACATAGAGACAGAAAGCGAGAAATCACCCCCCAGGGGGGTTGGTCACGCCGCAATCCCTTCTCCTCCATTCTCCTCTCGGGATCTTGGGCACGCACGCACACATGCCCGGCGTGAGTTCCAAGCCACCGGGTCCGGGACGCGAACCGCGGTCGGCTACGTGGGAGTCCAGCGACATAGCCATTACGCTAACTGCTGGTTCCCAAAACGTGTAAATTTTTCATCCCTATATTTACCTCATTAAGAAGGATGTAAAAATCCACCAAATCTATGATACCAGGAATAAAATTAAACAGTCTAAATAGATAAAAGATTTTGGTGACTTTTAAAAAACTAAAAGCAGATTATATATTAGTGTAGAATAAACTAGAGTTGAGAAAACTGAAACCCATATGGAAGAAAACAGTAGCAAAGACTGGAATGGGACAACTGGAAAAAAGAAATATGTGCCCAAGAGAGACTATGGCTTTATTTATTTATTTATTTATTTATTTATTTATTTATTTTGAAGAGGTTTTTGCTATAGGGCACATGTGCTCGCCAGACAAACAGAGAGAGACAGAGAGACAGAAAGCAAGAAATCACCACCCCCCTCAGGGGGAATGGCCACGCCACAATCCCTTCTCTTCCATTCTCCTCTCAGGATCATGGGCACACATGCACACGTGCCCGGTGTGAGTTTAAGCCACCAGGCTCAAGGCTCAAACCTGAGTCGACTACATGGGACTCCAGTGACAGCTATTACACTAACTGCTGGTCCCAGACCGTGACTTTATTTTTGAAGATGGAGACACTCAGGGACCAGCAAATGGCAAAATAGTTATGTGGCTGGACTCCCATGTAGTCAATCACAATTCAAATCACAGACAAAGCAGCTTAAAACCGACACTGAGCATGTGTGTATGTGTGCCCGAGATTTCCAGAGGAAAATGGAGGAGATGGGATTGCAAAATGGCCATCCCCCTAGTGGGGGTTGATTTCTTACTTTCTGTCTCTTTGTCTTTTCAGCAAGCTCAAGTACCCTATAGCAAAAGTCTCTTTAAAAAAAAAAGGAAACACTCAGGCATGTATAATTATTAACTTGAAGCATCCAGCTATGGGATTATTTCCAAATACAAAGGAAAGAATCATTTTAGGTTGGCTATAATGGTTTTATGGGTATTTGTATTTGTGTATGTGTTTACAGTATAAATTTCTCCACTTATGTTTAGATACTTGGGCATGGTGCAGACAATAGAGAGGATTATCCAGGTTTGAATTTTCATGAATAAGTATGAAGAGAAGACGAAAGGTTGATGCTGACTACACTGGCAAAAATAGTCTTTAAATGATGAATCATACAGCCCAGCCTGGTAGGGTAGTCCATAGAAAATTCAACTGCAGTGCTGGAAGCCACATGGCTGAATTTGGGTTTGGATTCCTTGGTCAACCTGAAAACAAGTTTAAAAACATGCAAAGTGAGCAAGTGCTTGCCTGAGATCCTGACCAACTTGAGGACCAGAGAAAGAGGATTGTGGTATAAGACCCTATCAAGGGCAACTCTTTCTCTCTAATGCATATGCACATGCTCTCTATCATGACTAATCTTTTGAAAAAATGATGAGTCATGAAAAGTAAGCTGAAAAAGATATTTGGTAAAAGGAAAAAAAAAGAAATGAGGGAATATATATTTGGAAAAAGTAAGAGGGTTAATAAACTTAAGGCTTTAAGTATGTCATGAAAATATAGTTAAAAGCATTTGTAAATGTAAGTTTAAAGATAGCATAACTTTAATCAAATATGATGGCATAATCTAGACATTTTCTGCATAATGAGAAAAGCAATTTGCTTGTCTTAAAAATTATGAGATATGGGGCAATTAGATTGAGCTGCAGCTAAGTTGCTGGACTCCCACATGGCTGGCCACCATTTAAGTCCCAGACCTGGTGTCTTGAATCTCATACTGGGCATGTGTGTGTGCATGCCCAAGATCCCAGGAAGAGAATGGAGGAGAAGGGATTATGGTGTGGCCATTCCCCTGGGGAGTGATTTTTTACTTTCCATCTCACTGTCCCTGTCTCTCCCTCTCTCTGGCAAGCACATGTGTCTTACAGCAAAAACCTCTTAATAAATTATGAGAAGAAAGAAATGTATTAAAATTGTTGGAAAAACAGAGTTGTATAAGATGGATCAAACCTGAATCAGATAAAAAATTAGCCCTTTTTAAACATAATGATCATGTAATTTATTTAACTAAAATGTGTCTGGAAATGAAGAAGAGAATATATAAGGATTAGAATCTAGTAGATCATTTTCTAAACATAGGTTTGAATTTTTACTTAAAATTTAATTACTAGAAAAATTTAAAATAGTAACATAACTGGCCAAATATGAAGGAGGGAGTACAACATTCATTTTACTTTCTCATCTTCCATGAAGATAATAGCTAAAATAAATCAGCTAGGACTCAGAGGTAGACAAATAATATTTAGAATTATGTTTGTAACAGACAAAATAACTAAGAACAGTAAATGCTAATAGTTTTAATGTTTTAGACACATGAAAGAAGACAAGGTTTGGCAGAGAATTTCACTTTCAATTAATAATTTCTTAGTCTTTGAATATTTGCTTATCATCTTTATACTTTAAAACAAATATCACATGATCATTATTCCCTAGTTCCTTGAATAGTTTTCCCTCTATTTGAGTTTATTGCAAGTTATTCTCCTAGGGGCCTTCCCATGAAGACCACCCAAAAGTCAGAAGCAAGAAATGAAATGGCTGAGTAATTACCTAACTGTTTGGATTACACTAACTGTTTGGATTACACTTCCTTAATAATTGCCCATTTTCTTTGCTACAGTTCAAGGTATAAAACTATGGCTCATGAATGCCTAAATAACAGTCCTAACTGCTTTTGAGGTTGCGTTCAACCCTGGACTAATCAGCTATGCTGCTGTCTTTTCCCAAGTTCCATCCTTAGGGACTAACAGTGTCTTTTATGCAGGGCCTTTTCCATAGAGCTCCATGACTTGACTAAGTTTTAGTGTCATTCTTAGGAATTTGGTACAAGATTTTTAGTGTTTTGGCATGTGACTCTGTTAGTATTCTCCTGAGCAACTGAATCAATACAAGTGTGTCTATATAGACAGCTTTATTTTAAGGACTTGTTTCATACAATTTTGGGGGCTGACAAATCCTGAATCTGTAGGGGAGGTCCTCACACTAGAGAGTTAGGGAGAAGCTAACATTGCAGCTCAAGGCAGAAGGCAGTTTGGAGGGAGAAATTTCTCTCATTCAAGGGACTTCAGTTTTTTCTCTTCAGACTTTCATCTGATTTGATGAAGCCTACCACATTATAAATTATTTGCAATACTCAAAATCCACTGGTATAAATGTTAATCTTCTCTAAAAAAACTTCTTTCCAAGAACTCCTAGACTGATGTTTGACCAAATGCATGGATTCCATAGATTGCCCAAATTGACACATAAAATTAACAATAATGAAGGTAATTATCACTATACATATATATTTTCATTTTTAAATGACTGTTCAAGATATCTACTATAAAAGGTATAAGCTAAATGATGAACTTCAGTGATGGGGTTATGTCCTGATAGCCCCTCATATGTTAAAAATATGTAAAATACCCTACAGTTGGGCAAAGTTCTCTAATACAAAGCTTATTTTACAATGAAGTGTTGAATATCTCATGTAATTTATTAAATATAGTAACTGAACAGTTTCAGTTGCTTATCCTCACAATGGTGTGGCAGATCAGGGATTGTGGTGCATTGCCACTGTTCAGCCTTGGAAGAATATCACACTTCCTATCACTAGCCTGAGAAAAGATTAAAATCCAAAATTAAAAGTACTATTTTTTCTAAAAGTGCATTGTTTTTCACTATCATGAAAAAAAAAAAGAAAATTGTAAATTGCACTATCTTAATTCAGGGGCCATTTGTATTGCAAACAGAAGGACTTCATCTCCGAGATCACCAGAGAGCACTAAAAGACCACAAAGGTACACCTCACATAACTCTTGCTCTTAGTCTCCAAGACATTTTTTTTTTTCATTTTCCATACTCAAAGATGTTATGAGCTTTAGTTCTCAAGGTTCTTGGATAAATCTGTAAAGGCTGTTGGAAAGTGAACAAATGGAAATTGGTCTACTTTTTATTTTCTGCTGTAACTTTCATAAGATTACCATGCATAGTTTCTCAATCTCTGTTTCTTTCAAACCATGCAAAAGTTAGCTAATAAAAATATACTGTTACTCAATTATGCTTTTTGACTTCATTTATTCCCATTGAAAGCCATCTTAAAAGGTATGTACCTAACATAAAATAATTCCAGCATAGTTTAACTAACTTACATTGTTCCAATTTACATTGTACAAATAAATTTTCACTATAAAATTTTTACATCTTTATGTGATATAGCAAAATCATTCCAGTAATAAGTGGTCATTACTTTTTATCTATTCTTTAGTAAAATTGGCAGAAATTCCAACTGACCTACCAGTATTGTTTTACGTGCTAACACTGAAGCAGGATTTAATTAGATATTCCTCTTTATTTTCTTTCCTGAATTGCTTACTTGCATACACTAAAATAGCAATCATGTTATGATTCTAGAAATATGAGCCTTAGGAGAGTTAATGAGACAACAATGCATCTGGGCACAATTTATATACATTCTGTGTGTGTTTGCATTTCTACATGCATATATGAAGTACATGTGCAACTACATATATAATGTACATACCTGATCTCTCCAGACTTCATTATAAGATGTATGTATTCCACTCATGTGTACGTATTTGTAAAAAATGTCCACACTCACTGTTCAAAATAATTCAAGAACATATAAAAATTAATGTTCAAATCTCTGTGTGTGGAGAAAAAATAGAACAAGCATCCCATTGGGTTCCTAATCTAGATACAATTTATAAGTTGGTGATAAAATTAGTCAGTGATATATATAGAGAGTTAAAATTTGTAGAACATATACTGAATACCTTGCTGAAACCATTCATCTTAAGGCAAGCATTCTGGAACTTATGAAATTTGAGCTATAGCATATCAAGTGATAGTCCCAAATCTCTGTCAGTCATGGGTAGCAGAGCTATGACATTTTGTTACCCCATACTTCCTTGCGTTATTTTGCTATTGATTCTTCTTTCTATAGAAAGGTGTTTGCTTTAAAAATGGCAAGGATAGGGAACCAGCAGTTAGCGTAATGGCTATGTCGCTGGACTCCCACGTAGTCGACTGCGGTTCGCGTCCCGGACCCGGTGGCTTAAAACTCACGCCGGGCGTGTGTGCGTACGTGCCCAAGATCCCGAGAGGAGAATGGAGGAGAAGGGATTGCGGCGTGACCATCCCCCCGGGGGGTGATTTCTCACTTTCTGTCTCTATGTCTCTCTCTGTCTGTCTGACGAGCGCATGCGCCCTATAGCAAAAATCTCTCCAAAAAAAAAATGGCAAGGATAATGTAAGATACTCTCTGTTTTGCATTCTCTTCTAAGTTAGGTGTTAAATTATCATTATTCTAAAGCCTCACCTGTGCATTAAATCCTCATGCTGGGACAGAATGTGAGAGAACACAGTACATGCTTCCAAGAAGGTACAATTAACCCCATTCCTATTTGTACTGTATGTCACATGGCCACATTAAAAGATTTTATTGTTTTGCAGATAAAGATTGTTTGAGGCCTCCAATGTTAATCTTGAATTATTCATGAAATATCATTATTTATTCATTAGTTCCTGAGCAATTTTGCTTAGCCCAAGTACCTATACCCTTTGTTTCTTATATGAAGATATGTTAGCACATTAGACTTATATGAGATGTACTATATTAGAGGGCAGCTTCTAACCATTTAACCTAGTGTGGACACTTAGAAACTGTTAAGGAATACATAAGGGAATTAAGGAATGGGATGGTTATCAAAAACAAAATAAAATCATTTTTTACTGATGGGCATTTTATCAAAAGCTGGTGTCTCACAAATAATAGGGCTTACTGAGAACTCAAAAACATTAATTTTGAAAAAAAAAAAAAAAACATTAGTTTTGGCCAATAAGAGCATTCAAAAGTCTTCACTTTAGAACATATCTTAAATGCTCCCTCCCACATGCTTTATCAACTTGTTGATTTCAGAGAAGCATAAGAAATTCCTTGGGAAGGATACAAAATAGTGTTTTATGAATGATCAGACACCAAAAAACAGTCTCTGTGAATGAGGAGAAAAAGGAGCAAGTAATTGACTAGAAGAAGGAAAAGAATGAAAAGAGAAATATAGAAAAAAAATTGTGTGGGAAGGGGCTTAAAGAAGTGCTCAGGAGGGAACCAGCAGTTAGCGTAATGGCTATGTCACTGGACTCCCACGTGGTCGACCGCAGTTCGCATCCCGGACCCAGTGGCTTAAAACTCACGGTGGGCGCATGTGCGTGTGTGCCCAAGATCCCGAGAGGAGAAAGGAGAAGGGATTGCGGCGTGACCATCCCCCCGGGGGGTGATTTCTTGCTTTCTGTCTCTCTGTCTCTATCTGTCTGGTGAGCACACACGCCCTATAGTGAAAACCTCTCCAAAAAAAAGAAAAAGAAGTGCTCAGGAGTCAGAAGACATCACCATCTGTGAGAATAGAAGTAAGCCAAGATTGATGCACATGAAACTAAGTAAATAAGTGTATTGATGGAATAATCATATTATCTATTTTCCAAACTTATTTCTTTGAGAGTGAAAGATGTGCTCCATTTTATCAGAACAACAAGGCATGTCATTTTCCTCAATACAGAGAACCTCAACAACTATTCTAATTTAATAGAATAATGTTCAATAAAGTGCATTTTAAATGAAAAATATGGAGAAAAGAGTATATGAGAAATTATTAATGAAACTCAAAACTCTAGCCTATGTCAACAAATACATAAATGATCATATCTATTTATACCTAGTTGAAGAAATATCATATTATATGTAGTTGATATTATTTTTCCTAACAAAATAGGATGTATCTGGGGCCAGTATGTAGGTGATGCATGAAATATTTCAGGACAGCATAAAAGAGCTTATAACATAATGTCATGTTTTAGGGCATTTACGTTCACTTAGATTGGACTCACAACTCAGCTCTTAACAGACTAAAGGACCTTAGTGAAGACAATCTCTCTCTGTGTCTATTTTTTTCATATTAGGAATATTTCAGTCTATTTTTCTGTCACTAATAACTGAATACCACACTGGATAAGTTAATAAATAAGGGCTTATTTAGCTCATCATTTCAGAGGTCTAAGTTCAAAGGGTCACATTTAGTGAGGGTCGTCTTGTTGGTTACTCTGCGGATTGTCAAGGTGACACAGGGAACCAATGGCAACAGAGCTTGAATATGTGTCTTTCTGTCTTCTCTACTGTCTCTCTTGATTATAAAGCTACCAAGATTCAATCATGGGTATCTTACCCTGATAACCTTATCTAATCCTAATCATTTCCCCCAAAGATCTACCTTTTATAATACCACAGAGTCTCTAATACCATCACAATAGGAAACAATTTCAATAAATAAATTTGAGGGAAACATTCAAACCACAGAAAGGAGTGACAACCCAAAAAGATGCACACAAAACAGTGTGACTCCCATTAATATGCACGTAGAAGAATCTAAGATTCCTTATTTCTACTAGGCTGGGAAATTTTTTTATATATATAAAAAGAGGTAACTTTTTATATATAAAAAAGTTGATATAGTGGTTAAGGGCACTGGACTCCCACATAGCCAACCACCGTTCGAGTCCAGGATCTGGTGGCTTTCTCTCTCTCTCTCTCTTTGCCTCCCTCTCTCCCCCTCAGCCCCCAGTCAAATTAAAATAAATAAATTAAGTTAAATTAAAAAAATAGTGGTAGCTAGAACATTAACCACCATTCTTATTAGCAAGGTATCCCTGGAACATCTCTCTCTAATTAAGGTTATCATTCATCTCCTTAGAGTTGGACACAGTGGTCTTAATTTTAAATATTATATCCCAGCTGAAACCAGGCTGGGACATCTAGGCAAAACTTGACTAAGGAGTAGACAGTAAAACAAGGTAGAGAAAGTAACATAAAACAAGATAAAAGAGCATTTAGAAAATTGTATATAGGTTCAAACTTGTAATCTTATACCAGGAAACTCCCAGATAGTTTTGTTGAGCAAGTGCTATCTTAAATACACATCACTCTTGAATGCCTTTGTAACTCTGAAGATAACATAAGGTTCTGAAACGAAAGGTGAATTTCTTCTTCCTTCTACCTAACATGCACATTCCAAGCAGAAGAAACATCCTTTTCAGATTTCTGAATAAAGGGATACATGTTCTCTTTGTGCTACTTTCACTGTATCCAATAAATTTGGGGGTATGTCTCATTATTTTTATTTGTCTCAATATATTTTCTAAGGTGCTATGTGATTTCTTATTTGACTTACTGGTTGTTTAAGAGTGTGTTGTTAAACTTCTACATAATTTTTAGATTTTCCAGTTTGTTCTCATGCTATTTAATTTCCTCATATTTTGGATTTTCCAGTTTGTCTTCACACTATTGATGTCTGCTGCATCTTTTAGTACTGTATACATATTAAGTCATTCTAAAAACAGGAAGTCATTACTGCATTTCTGCAGAGTTCAAGGAGATTATAGAGCCAATATCTTCAGGAATATACAAACTGGTTTTCCAAATCATGTTCAAAATACCGTATTTCCCTAACCTTCATATAGTAGGCCTGTTAGCTGATTGTTCAAATGTCTAGAGCTCTTTAGCTCTTAAAATTGTCTTCAGTCTATTGTTTATGTTTGTCAGTCCTTCTATTGCTACAGATAATGGCCTTTCAGACTCTTCTTGTTGATAGTTTTCAGCCTCTTATTATCCTTTGCAAGGTTTCAGTACAATGTAGCATTAGCCAGCCAACTACACCGTTTGTAGACATTGTCATATCTATATTTTCCCAATGCTCTATACCTTTCATAAAGTTTCCTCCATGGAAACATTTTTTGTCTGTCTCTCTGCTGAGCACACATGGCCAATAGCAAAAATCTCCCAAAATAAATAAACAACTTAAATAATATATATATATATATTTTTTTTTGGAGAGATTTTCACTGTAGGGCGCGTGTGATCGCCAGGCAGACAGAGAGAGACATAGAGACAGAAAGCGAGAAATCACCCCCCAGGGGGGACGGTCACACCGCAATCCCTTCTCCTCCATTCTCCTCTCGGGATCTTGGGCACGCACGCACACGCGCCCAGCCTGAGTTTTAAGCCACCGGGTCCGGGACGCGAACTGCGGTCGACTACGTGGGAGTCCAAAGACATAGCCATTACGCTAACTTCTGGTTCCCAAATAACTTTTTAAAAAAATATTAGACTATAAATCAATAAAACACAATTTTAAATAATTATTTATTTAATTTTATTTATTATCATTATTATTTTTTCAATTTAACCAGAGAGAGACAGAAAGAAGAGAGAGAGGAAAAGCAATAAAGCAAGCTTCTAGGTTCAGGACTCAAACCATTGTTGACCTTGTGGAAGTCCAGCACCTTAACCCTCCATGCCCCAATAAAGCAAATTTTAAAGAAAAATAAAAGTCAAGGTGTGTGTCCTATTAAGTTTTCAAATATAATATAAATCTATAATATAAGATAATGAGGAAGTACATGAGTACATCAGTGAATTAAAATAGAAAGCCACTTACGTAGAAATTATAAAAATGAGAAGGGATTTTCTGTTTCTGTTGAATAAATAGTAGCAAAGATTGGATTTATTCATGCCTAAATGCATTAAAACACTGAATCTTACGAAAAACCTTTTTTTCCCCCAACGATCAGTTTTTAGGCAGTCGAGACAGTGATCCCTGGGAAAAGAAAAACAAATAAAATGAGGTCTAAAATTACCCAAGATTAATGTCTAGCAAAAATATCTAATAGCAGTTCCATGTGTCAAAGAGATAAAGCTTACAGTCCAGGAATGGGAAGGGTGAATGGAGACAAGGCAGCTAGAGTTCACAGGGCAGAGGATCTGCACAGAGTCATCCTCACCTCTTCAGTTCAGTATTGATCAGAAATCCCTTGAGACCCAGGAAGTAGCTATTTGAGATGATGAGAAGGAATAATCCCTGAAACTGCAAGGAACCAGTACTAGTGTGTTTTTCTCTAATGAGAGTACAAAAACTGCGTAATTTATTAAAACTTGGAGAATATGTTAAGAATTAAGTTTCTTAATAATGGATCAAATTTTGCCCCACACTAAAGGCTTCTCAGATCCTGATCCTGTTAGTAAACTTAGTAAACTTAGATGTAAGTCTTGAAAACAACAAACTGTTTTCTAATAATGTAACTGAATATCAAGAATAAACAGAAATATTGGCAGAATATAAAATACCCAGGACCAGGAAGATAAAATTCAAAATGTCTAACACCAAGTTAAAGGAAGCTATAGAAAATGTCCAGATAAAAAGACTGAAAATATATGTAAAAATCATCAGTGAACTGCGGGACAACTTCAACCAGCCAAGTGTACAAGGAACTGACTTCCCTTCAGAAGAGTGTGAAAACTAGGGGACAGATAAAATATATGAAGTGACTCTATGGCAGTAGAGTGGATAGGGAGGGGACACAGGGAAGGAATACAAAGGGAGATAAACTTTTGACCGATAAGTTTGTTTTCCTGATTATAGCTGAACTTCAATTGAATACTTCTTTTACCTCATAATAACCATAGTGTTATCTTTCCATGTTTGACGGACGTAAGAAATTGCTAATACAGACCTAAACACGAACACATATACACATACACTGCTTCTTCAGTGCATATATATATACGTAAAAATTAATCAGTTTATATCATGTAAATATGTGCATTTTATGATATATTATTAGTATATTAGTAAATGGAAAAAAGAAAAAACAGTGGGGAATAAATGACAAATGGTTTAATGACATAAAGACACCTCGCCATAGGAAAATGAAGATATACTCGCTACCTTACAGAGTGCACAAAAATAAATGCTAGATATATTTCAGATCTGTTTGAAAAGTAAAATTTTAAATATCAAGAAGAAAGTATCTTTAGGATTACCAAGTAGAGATCAACTCTTAAGTAAGATTTAAAAGGTGAAAATCAAAGAGTAAGGGATTAAAAAATTGGATTACATTGAAGTTAAAATATTTTATGCATTGGGGACCAGCAGATGGCAAAATGGTTACATCCCTGGACTCCCATGTGGTCAACAACAGTCTGAGTCCCAGACCGGGCATCTTGAAACTCACTCCAGACACGTGTGGGTGCATACACAAAATCCTGAGAGGAGAATGTAGAATATGGGATTGCGGCATGGTCTTGCACCTGAGAGGGGTGATTTCTCACTCTCTGTCTCTGTCTCTTTCTGTCTCTCTTGTGAGCACACACACTCTATAGCCCAAAATCTCTATAAAAAAATAAAAATCTCTCTTTCAGATACACACACACACACACACACACACACTTTGCATCAAAAGACTTCAAAAAGGGCCAGTAGGTGGTGTAGTGTTTAAGGTACTGGAAACTCCCACATGGCCATCTGTTGTTTGAGCCCCTCATGGCTTGAAAAATCTTGCTGGAGGGACCAGCAGTTAGCATAATGGCTATGTTACTGAACTCCCATGTAGTCGACCGCGGTTCAAGTCCCGGACCCAGTGGCTTAAACTCATTCCTGGAACGTGTGCGTGCGTTCCCGAGAGGAGAAGGAGGAGAAGGGATTGTGGCATGGCCATCCCTCTGGGAGGTGATTTCTTGCTTTCTGTCTCTCTGTCTTTCTGGTGAGCGCACGTGCCCTATAGCAAAAAAAAACTCTCAAGAAAAAAAACCTCACTGGATGCATGTCTATGTGTGCCCAAAAATCCCAGGAGGAGAATGGAGAAAGGATTGCAGAATGACTATCTCCCTAGGGGGTGATTTCTCACTTTCTGTCTCTCTGTCTTTCTGGCAAGTGCTTGTGCCCTATAGCAAATACCTTAAAAAAAAAAAAGACTTCAAAAAAGTAAAAAGATCAATCAATAGATTGCAAAAAATTATTAGCATGTCAGAGGATTAAGGTATATAAATACATGTTAATTCCTTTGTGATCAATAATAGAGATTGTGTTATAGTTAGGAAAAAAATATTAAATATGAAAATAGATAATTCATAATAGACAAAAATTAAATATCCAATAAATAAAGATTCTTGATCTCAGTAGTAATAAAGAAATTATATGTTAAAATGACAGTGAGATTCTAATTTTATTTCAATGAGTTAATTAAAATTTTTAAAAGCCTAATATACACATTAAGGAAAAATTAAGAATAATTATAAATAGCATTATTTTACATTACTACTAGTAGTATTAACTGTTAAAACACTTTGCAAAGTAATTTTAAAATATATATTGAAGTTGGAACCAGCAGATGGTGTGGAGATTAAGGTGGCTAGATCTCGCATGGCCTACTCTATGGTTCAAATCCTGAACCAAGCAGCTTGAATATCACACTGGGCATGTGTGAATACATGACCAATATACCATGAAGAGAAAGGAGGAGAAGGGATTGCAGTGTGGCCATCTTCCTTGAGGAGTGATTTTTCACTTCCTTGTCATTTTCTGTCTGTCTCTCTCTGTCTTTGGTGAGCACACACATCCTATAGCAACTACTAAATATGTGTGTGTGTGAGTGTGTGTATTTTATGTGTATATATATATATCTGTGTGTGTATTATCTATGTCAAAAATTCATAATACATACTCTAAAATTTATACACCTACACTTGTATCATAGCAAAAATATCATACATAATTTATCATGAAACCCTTACCAAGAATGGTTACTTTAATACTTTTGAAACAGAAACCAAAAAAATCAATGTCTACCAACAAAAAATGGATTTTTAAATTGAGTTTATATGTAGAATAGAGTCCCATACAATTGGCAAAATATACAAACCAGTTATGTATATCAACAAAGAACTCTAAAAAGATGTCAGTTCATTGTCATTAGATGGATATATGCAGTTTCTGAAAAAGAGTCAGCCATTTTTTTATCTTTCTTGTGTATATAATTTTTCTTTCCTTTCTGACTGCTTGTAAGATGTTCCATTTATCTTTTGTTTTTAGGAATTTGAATACTATATGTTTAGGAGTGTCTGTGTGTGCATGTGTGTATGTGTTCTTATTTATTCTGGTTGGGTTTTTCTTAACTTTTTGGTTATGTAGTTTAATATCTGTTATTGAGATAAGATTTTTTTTTCTTTTTTGGAGAGGTTTTTGCTATAAGGTGCTTACGCTTGCAAGAAAGAAAGAGACAGAGAGGCAGAAAGCAAGAAATCACCCCCGGGGGTGGGGGAGGAGATGATCATGTTGTAATCCCTTCTCCTCCATTCTCCTCTTTGGATCTTGAGCACACAAGCACATGTGATCTGCATGAGTTTAAGTCACTGGGTTCAGGACTCGAACTGAGGTCAACTACATGGGAGTCCAGTTATGTAGCCATTACGCCATCTACTGGTCTCAACATTGGAATATGTTATTATCTCTGGAATCTTTCTTCCATCATATTCTTTTTCTACATTCTTTGTGATGCTTTACTTACATGTTTGTTAGACTATTCAAAATTGTATTACATCTGTGGATGCTCTTCTGGTTGTTTGTTTCATTTAATTACAACTTTGAGATGTTTTGTTTTTCTTTATTTCCTTTTTGTGAGTATATTAAGATAATTTTGATGCCTAATTTTCTATTGTAGTTAATCCTTCCTAAATTGTTTTGAGGGTGTGGTCTTCAAAAGCATTTTTCTCCTGTTGTTATATTGTTTCTCTATTTATATTTCTGTCATTTTCATTTAGCTCTTTGTTCTAGTTTTTATCTTTCTAACAAAATTTTGCATTTGGTTCTGCTTATACATTTTTTTATTAGATTCTTCTACATGTTAATTGTGGTTACTTTAACACTTAGACCAATATTTGAAGCATCTGAATCATATTTGTGTTTGACTCTATTTATAATTTCTTTCTTTATTTTGAGTGTATTTTCTTCCTTTTTTTTACTATAATTTGTGACTAAATGTTAGTCATCATGTATAAAATAATGTAGAGAAATTGAGGTAAGTAGTATTATCCCTGAAAATGAGCAGTTTTTCAGGATATCCATGTAGAGACTTAGCAGGTCATTTGTTTGTTTTTTTATGCTATTCTTGGGACAAAACAGGCTCAATATTTCTTCTGTGGTGAGATTCTATTGCCTTAACTTACATTGGGGGCCATATAATCAAATAATTTCTTCACTTTTCTTGTTCCATCCTCTGCTTTCAGTCTTTCCTTTATGCTCACACCACAAATGGAACCTGTCTTCACTCTTTTGTCCCTATTCTTTTTTTTTTTCTTTTTTTGGAGAGGTTTTTGCTACAGGGTGTGTGCGCTCGCCAGCCAGACAGAGAGAGACAGAGATAGAAAGCGAGAAATCACCCCCCAAGGGGGATGGCCACACTGCAATCCCTTCTCCTCCATTCTTCTCTTGGGATCTTGGGCACGCACGCACACATGCCCGGCATGAGTTTAAGCCACCGGGTCCGGGACTCGAACCATGGTTGACTACGTGGGAGTCCAGCAACAGCCATTATGCTAACTGCTTGTCCCTCTTTTGTCCCTATTCTAATGGGACATTCTTGTTGCTTGTTACTGGATTGCTACTCAGTTGATGGTGAGGACAAGAGCTTATGTATATTTTCCTGAGTCAACCTCAGTCTTAGGCAGGCTCTTTGTCCTTATGCCTCAAAGGATGGCTATTGTTTGTTGAAACACACATATGTTTGGAAGTATTTGGGCAGATGCAAGAAACATTAATACTAATAAATCCAGGGTTGTGGTATACATTTGCAGAAAGAAGATGGAAAATAAATTAGAGAAAGAATATTGAAATATTAATAATATGTATAATATAGTATTCCCTAAGCTGGTTAGTTGTTATAAAAGTGCCATTACAATATTATGATTTTTTATTTATTTTGTGACTGTTATACCCACAATTTATAATTCATAAGATAAAAATCTCTAACTTAGCTTGAAACTTGATTTTACTGAGCATTATTATGTCTTTCTACAATGATAGCCACTTAGTATAGACAGAATACTTTTTGAAATAATACCTTTTAACTATCTACAAAAACTTACACAATTGTAATTTTTCTGAAAATACATCATTTAATTAAATTAAATTAGCTAAATTGAGGGACCAGCAGTTAGCGTAATGGCTATGTCGCTAGACTCCCACGTAGTCGATTGCAGTTCGCGTCCCAGACCTGGTGGCTTAAACTCACGCCGGGCGCGTGTGCGTGTGTGCCCAAGATCTCAAGAGGAGAATGGAGGAGAAGAGATTGCGGCGTGGCCATCCCCCCTGGAGGGGGATTTCTAGCTTTCTATCTCTCTGTCTCACTCTGTCTGTCTGGTGAGCACACGCACCCTATAGCAAAAACCTCTTCAAAAAAAAATTAAACTAGCTAAATTAATTGGTAGTCATTATCTTCACTAAATAACAATAATAAAAAGGGAAGATATGAGTAGTTAAAAGCACTATTTAAAATATGAAAACCACTCTAACTCAAGAAGCTATATGATTTATTTTTAAATGGACTTTTTTGTTTTATTTTGTTTTGTTTTTTTCTCTTTTAAATTAATTAATTAATTAATTTTGACTTTTTTTAATACATTCAATCACATTAATTAGCTTACAAGATGATCATTTCAATATGTGAACATTTCTCCCTGGTCCAGTTGATAAAAATATAACAACACTACCTCCCTGTTACAGCAATGCTGTCTCAGTATCCCTCCTCCAAATGTTTTTCCGCAGGCCCCACTCCTCCACACATACCACATCTGGCATTCACACCCATCTCTTGTGTTTGTACATCTTTTAGCCTTTAAAGTCAGCACTAATCAAATTGGAATCTCAGTTTACTATTACTAGTTGCATAAACTTTGTCAAGTTAATTAATTTTAGGCTTTAGTTTCCTCAACAGTAAAATGAAGATGATAATACCAACTTTGAAATAGGGATTAAATAAATAAAACTTACTGTGCTTAATCTTTTACTTCGTATAGAATAAAGATAAAAATAAATCAGGACCTGCAAGGTGGTATGATGGTTATATCACTGGACTCCCACTTGGTAGACTGGTTCAAGTCACAAACCCAGCAACTTAAAATTCACACTGTGTGACCATCCCCTTGAGGGTGGGTGATTTCTCACTTTTTGTCTCTTTCTGTCTCTTTGGTGAGCTCTCATACCCTATAGCAAAACTTTATATAATTTTTTTTTTTTAAAACTCATGCCAGGCACATGTGTGTGCATGCCCAAGATCCTGAGAGAACAGAGGAGAAGGGATTGAGGTATGGCCATCCCCTCTGAGGGGTGATTTCTCACTTTCTGTCTCTTTGAGGAGTACATGCATCCTTTAGCAAAAACCTCTCTCTTTCAAAATTAAAAAAATAAAGAATAAATCATCAATTAGTTCTGTCATTTTAAGGAAGTCATTTCTTTTTATGTGCCTCAATATCCTTTTTTGTGACTGAGGATAATACCATTTTCCACTTATCTATGCAATAAAGTAAAGATAAAAGAAGAATACATGAAGCCTGCAATAGCAGTCCAGCTATAGTGGCATAGATTGTGGGGAGGGAGGTCCAGGTTCATATCTCAGGTTGACCTGAACACTCTAGTGTGCCTGAGTGCACCCGATCTTGGCTGGCGAGGAGGGTAGATGGAAGATTTTAGTGTTCTTAGACCCTATCAAGGATTCCTCTCTCTCACTCATTCTCTCAATAATGAAATAATAAACAACCGCTCCCTGAAAAAAAAAAAATCTTGTTTAGAATGAGTAGGTATTGGAGCCAGCCAGCAGGTGGTATGCTGGTTAAGGCACTGGACACCCATGTAGCAGACTGTGACTCTGGTTCCTGACCCAATGGCTTGAAAATGGTGCTGGGCACATGTTCATGCATGCTAAAAATCCAAAGAGGAAAATAGAGAAGAAGTGATTGTAGTGTAGAGGTGAGCACCTGAGGGTAATTTCTCACTTTCCCTCTCTATGTCTCTCTTTGTCTGTCTCTGGTAAGTGTACACACACCCTATGACCAAAATCTGAAAAAATAAAAGAAGGGCAGGTATTGTAGAAAACTAATTTAATACAGTCATTGGGTATTTGTTTTCTCTCAGCTAAAGGAGCATCTGGGTAGAGGAGCATTATTTGAAATAAATTAGACTTATGATTTTTCTTTTTCTTTTCTTTACTTTTTTTTTTCTTTTGAGAGTTTTTTTGCTATAGGGTGCGTGCACTCACCAGAAAGACAGAGAGAGGCAGAGAGACAGAAAGCGAGAAATCACCTCCCAGGGGGGACGGCCATGCTGCAATCCCTTCTCCTCCATTCTCCTCTTGGGATCTTGGGCACACACGCACACATGCCCAGAATAAGTTTAAGCCACCAGGTCCGGTCGCAACGTGTGGTCGAGAGGAAAGCCCGGCACTTTAGCCATTACACTAACTGCCGGTCCTAGACTTATGATTTTTCAAAGGTAAAGTGAGCTTGTATTAGCATGCTTATTAGTCCAAAGGAAATAGCTATGAACAAAAATTTAAAGCACACATTTGTACTCCCCCACCAGATATATATATATATAGAGAGAGAGAGAGAGAGAGAAAGAAGCAAAAAAAATAAAAATCTTTTACTTTGTTTGTTGTGCTTTTACTTCTCTTGATATTTAGCTTTAATATCATGACTATTTTTATAAACAGGATTCATATCTTTGTCAGTGAAAAGCAGTATGATGCATAAACAGGTGCATAGGAAATATACACCATGGATCATACTATTATGTATTTGAAAATGAAGTAATGGAGTGTCCAAACACACTGTAAACTTATATATTGTGTAAGAAAAAAATTTGATTGGGACCAGCAGGTGGCATGGTGGTTAAGGCACTGGACTCTCACATGGCCTACTGCAATTCAGGTCTTGGACTCAGCAGCTTGAAACTTACCCTGGGCACGAGTGAGTACTTGCCCAAAATCCCAAGAGGAGAATGGAGACAGGATTGCAGCGTGGCCATCCCTCTGTGGTGAAAGCACATGCCCTAGAGCAAAAAGCTCTCTAAAAAAATTTTTTTTTGATTGTGTGGACTCAGTAAGAGATGTTATTTAGAAGTGATGTAAATATGTGTACATAAAATTTTAACTAATCTATACTTATTAAGCATGTGTTATAATTTTCCTTTCTTATAATAATTTTCATTATGTTTAATTCCAACAATATTTAAAGTCTATCCCACATCTGTGTGTATGTATATTTGCTTATTCCACCTTAGAAGACTAAAGTGATTCTTGCAAATTCAAATTAGTATGTACAGACTTTACATGTTTTGGGACCAGCAATTAGTGTGATGGCTATGTTGCTGAACTCCCACGTAGTCGACCACGGTTCAAGTCCTGGACCCAGTGGCTTAAACTCACACCAGGCGCATGTGCATGGGTGCCCAAGATCCCGAGAGGAGAATGGAGGAGAAGGGATTACAGCATGGCCATACCCCATGTGGGGGTGATTTCTCACTTTCTGTCTCTCTGTCTCTGTCTTTCTGGCGAGTGCATGCACCCTATAGCAAAAACCTCTCCAAAAAAAAAAAAGACTTCACATGTTTTGTTTGCCTTGCTTAAATATTTGACAGCTGTCCACTAGCAACTATTTTGACTTATCTACAATCCATTTCATTCCAGATTCTTAATAATGGTGTGGGAAAAAAAATGGTTCTGGAGGTGCATTGAGAGAATTGTTTTCCTTAACTTAAAATAATATAAAAGACACATTGGAGATTTTGCAGGATGGTAACACTGATCATAACATAAGCTCATAGTTTGTCTTACATGCAAACTACATACACACATATGTATATATATATATGTATATATACATACATTATTTTTTTAAAACTCATGCCGGGCACAAGAGACTTGTTACCATTGGTATCATTTTTTAAAAGAAGAGATAACATTTGACTGAAACTTGGAAACTTGGATTAGATTTAAAACCAATCTGAATTGTCCCATTGCAGAAAAAAAAAACCTGACTCGTAGAGGAAGCATGTAGATTAATTATCAACCACTATGTCAGGGGAAGATTATTATGAAAAAATCAAACCTTTTTCTAAAGTTCACTATGAGGCTAAAGTTTTAACAGGAAGAAAACATTAGTGACTTGATGTTCAAGAAGAAAACATTATTGACTTGATGTTCAACTTACTTAGTTTTCACTTTTGTGGGAATATGTGCGAAATTTGAGTAATTTGTTACTCTTTCAACAAAATAACTGAGGTGTTGGCTTTTTTACCCTATTTAGGAACCCATAGATGGAAAAAAGAAAAATGACTTCAAACCAGAATCTTAACATCTTTTTGCAGTTTGGTTAGTGACCCTCAGGCATCAAAAACATAAGATATCTTGACATCATCTTTTCACAGTATGAAAGCCAGTAAAGCTTTCAACAATCTTCTCTCCTTAATAGGTTTCTTCTCATGATGTGTGTGTGTGTGTGTGTGTGTGTGTGTGTGTGTGTGTGTGAAATGTGCCCCCTCCCCCAGAACCCCCCA
>NW_006159486.1:1742458-1768528 GCF_000334495.1 Tupaia belangeri chinensis | reverse complement strand
CATGTGTGTGCATGCCCAAGATCCTGAGAGAACAGAGGAGAAGGGATTGAGGTATGGCCATCCCCTCTGAGGGGTGATTTCTCACTTTCTGTCTCTTTGAGGAGTACATGCATCCTTTAGCAAAAACCTCTCTCTTTCAAAATTAAAAAAATAAAGAATAAATCATCAATTAGTTCTGTCATTTTAAGGAAGTCATTTCTTTTTATGTGCCTCAATATCCTTTTTTGTGACTGAGGATAATACCATTTTCCACTTATCTATGCAATAAAGTAAAGATAAAAGAAGAATACATGAAGCCTGCAATAGCAGTCCAGCTATAGTGGCATAGATTGTGGGGAGGGAGGTCCAGGTTCATATCTCAGGTTGACCTGAACACTCTAGTGTGCCTGAGTGCACCCGATCTTGGCTGGCGAGGAGGGTAGATGGAGGATTTTAGTGTTCTTAGACCCTATCAAGGATTCCTCTCTCTCACTCATTCTCTCAATAATGAAATAATAAACAACCGCTCCCTGAAAAAAAAAAAAATCTTGTTTAGAATGAGTAGGTATTGGAGCCAGCCAGCAGGTGGTATGCTGGTTAAGGCACTGGACACCCATGTAGCAGACTGTGACTCTGGTTCCTGACCCAACGGCTTGAAAATGGTGCTGGGCACATGTTCATGCATGCTAAAAATCCAAAGAGGAAAATAGAGAAGAAGTGATTGTAGTGTAGAGGTGAGCACCTGAGGGTAATTTCTCACTTTCCCTCTCTATGTCTCTCTTTGTCTGTCTCTGGTAAGTGTACACACACCCTATGACCAAAATCTGAAAAAATAAAAGAAGGGCAGGTATTGTAGAAAACTAATTTAATACAGTCATTGGGTATTTGTTTTCTCTCAGCTAAAGGAGCATCTGGGTAGAGGAGCATTATTTGAAATAAATTAGACTTATGATTTTTCTTTTTCTTTTCTTTACTTTTTTTTTTCTTTTGAGAGTTTTTTTGCTATAGGGTGCGTGCACTCACCAGAAAGACAGAGAGAGGCAGAGAGACAGAAAGCAAGAAATCACCTCCCAGGGGGGACGGCCATGCTGCAATCCCTTCTCCTCCATTCTCCTCTTGGGATCTTGGGCACACACGCACACATGCCCAGAATAAGTTTAAGCCACCAGGTCCGGGACTCAAACTGTGGTCGACATGGAAGTCCAGCAACGTAGCCATTACACTAACTGCCGGTCCTAGACTTATGATTTTTCAAAGGTAAAGTGAGCTTGTATTAGCATGCTTATTAGTCCAAAGGAAATAGCTATGAACAAAAATTTAAAGCACACATTTGTACTCCCCCACCAGATATATATATATATAGAGAGAGAGAGAGAGAGAGAAAGAAGCAAAAAAAATAAAAATCTTTTACTTTGTTTGTTGTGCTTTTACTTCTCTTGATATTTAGCTTTAATATCATGACTATTTTTATAAACAGGATTCATATCTTTGTCAGTGAAAAGCAGTATGATGCATAAACAGGTGCATAGGAAATATACACCATGGATCATACTATTATGTATTTGAAAATGAAGTAATGGAGTGTCCAAACACACTGTAAACTTATATATTGTGTAAGAAAAAAATTTGATTGGGACCAGCAGGTGGCATGGTGGTTAAGGCACTGGACTCTCACATGGCCTACTGCAATTCAGGTCTTGGACTCAGCAGCTTGAAACTTACCCTGGGCACGAGTGAGTACTTGCCCAAAATCCCAAGAGGAGAATGGAGACAGGATTGCAGCGTGGCCATCCCTCTGTGGTGAAAGCACGTGCCCTAGAGCAAAAAGCTCTCTAAAAAAATTTTTTTTTGATTGTGTGGACTCAGTAAGAGATGTTATTTAGAAGTGATGTAAATATGTGTACATAAAATTTTAACTAATCTATACTTATTAAGCATGTGTTATAATTTTCCTTTCTTATAATAATTTTCATTATGTTTAATTCCAACAATATTTAAAGTCTATCCCACATCTGTGTGTATGTATATTTGCTTATTCCACCTTAGAAGACTAAAGTGATTCTTGCAAATTCAAATTAGTATGTACAGACTTTACATGTTTTGGGACCAGCAATTAGTGTGATGGCTATGTTGCTGAACTCCCACGTAGTCGACCACGGTTCAAGTCCTGGACCCAGTGGCTTAAACTCACACCAGGCGCATGTGCATGGGTGCCCAAGATCCCGAGAGGAGAATGGAGGAGAAGGGATTACAGCATGGCCATACCCCATGTGGGGGTGATTTCTCACTTTCTGTCTCTCTGTCTCTGTCTTTCTGGCGAGTGCATGCACCCTATAGCAAAAACCTCTCCAAAAAAAAAAAGACTTCACATGTTTTGTTTGCCTTGCTTAAATATTTGACAGCTGTCCACTAGCAACTATTTTGACTTATCTACAATCCATTTCATTCCAGATTCTTAATAATGGTGTGGGAAAAAAATGGTTCTGGAGGTGCATTGAGAGAATTGTTTTCCTTAACTTAAAATAATATAAAAGACACATTGGAGATTTTGCAGGATGGTAACACTGATCATAACATAAGCTCATAGTTTGTCTTACATGCAAACTACATACACACATATGTATATATATATATGTATATATACATACATTATTTTTTTAAAACTCATGCCGGGCACAAGAGACTTGTTACCATTGGTATCATTTTTTAAAAGAAGAGATAACATTTGACTGAAACTTGGAAACTTGGATTAGATTTAAAACCAATCTGAATTGTCCCATTGCAGAAAAAAAAAAACCTGACTCGTAGAGGAAGCATGTAGATTAATTATCAACCACTATGTCAGGGGAAGATTATTATGAAAAAATCAAACCTTTTTCTAAAGTTCACTATGAGGCTAAAGTTTTAACAGGAAGAAAACATTAGTGACTTGATGTTCAAGAAGAAAACATTATTGACTTGATGTTCAACTTACTTAGTTTTCACTTTTGTGGGAATATGTGCGAAATTTGAGTAATTTGTTACTCTTTCAACAAAATAACTGAGGTGTTGGCTTTTTTACCCTATTTAGGAACCCATAGATGGAAAAAAGAAAAATGACTTCAAACCAGAATCTTAACATCTTTTTGCAGTTTGGTTAGTGACCCTCAGGCATCAAAAACATAAGATATCTTGACATCATCTTTTCACAGTATGAAAGCCAGTAAAGCTTTCAACAATCTTCTCTCCTTAATAGGTTTCTTCTCATGATGTGTGTGTGTGTGTGTGTGTGTGTGTGTGTGTGTGTGTAAACTGCTCCCTATCCCAGAAAGCCCCAAAGCAGTCATGAAAAGTTACCATCATCTGTCTAGTAACAGAAACAAAACAGAAAAGATCTGAAGAGAACTGTTAGTTGTTGGTGGGGAGCCAGGAATTCAAGCCTAATATTCTGACCTATTTCTTGAATTAACAACACATCTCAAAGTAACTGTAGCTTAAGAAGACCTCTGAAATTACTACATATATGTGTAAGGCATAAAAGAAACACATGTGAATATACTCATATGAACAACCTAAATTCTCACATTTTAATGGTTTTTCAATTAAGATATTGACATTTCAAATCTCCTTTGTACAAGAGAAGGAAACCTTTCAAATTAGTTTCACAATATTGTACTGTGTGTCTTTACCTGCCTCAGAATTGGTTAAGCATGATTATTTAAATTTAACTATTTAACTAAATTCAAGTGAGCTATAAATAGCAGATCTTTTAAGTTAGATAATAACCAGTAATATAAATTACCAGCCCTTATGCATACAATGGAATTTTAGGACTAAGATTAACCAAAAGGGGCCTAAAATAATCATTAGATTTCCTAAAGATTGGTACTTGTCTGTCAAAGTTTCATTTCACTTTTTAATGCAAAATTTAGAATCCCGCATTGTTTGAACTACCCTCTCTATGAAATCCATTTGTTCTTAAAGCATTATATGCTATATGTGATATTATTATTTCACATTTTATTTTGTTTGTGCATATGCATACACATACATGTGTATGTATGTTTATGGTGCATAATTCCCTGTTACTTCTACTATCTACAAATATGGCACCATCTTAAAAATTCTGACTTAGAGTTGTAGAGACGTAAAGTACTTCAAAATTATGTGCATTTATAGCTATTTTTCATGTTTTAAAGGTGATGTGATCATATTACTTGCTATAAGAAAAATTAAGTAATTCTAAACTGTATATTTTCATATTAAGAGTCAAATCCTTGCCAAGTAATTAAGTGATAGTTTGTAAGAGAAAAGTCAGATTTGTCACTCTTTTGTCATTCATTGTTAGCTAGTAAACACCAATATTCAGTCTGATTATCAGTACCTTTTCATGTTGATTCAATATTATGATTAATTTAAATACTCCCATTTCTCTAGTACTCCCAAATCCTGAGCAGCCATAGAGATCATTAGGAAACTAATTTATTATTCCAGATATTCCTGGCTTCCTTTCATCCTGGATTGACCCAGAATAAAAATTTACTCATTTAATGGATACAAATAATTAAACTCAGTATTTCTTTAAATAGTTGCATTTAAGAATAATTACTAAATATTATAAAAGAGAAAATTAAGCAAAAAGAAAACATATTAAGTATTTCTAATTTTAAATTTAACTCCCAAAGTGTCCTAAAGCTTCCATACCACACGGACTATACCTTGATCATATCTAATTATTCAGGCATTGCTCTTCATGTCTCCCCATTGGACATTTGAACTATAAGAAAGAACACAGATCTAATGGTAATTTTGCCTCTTGTTTCTGAATGAACAACTTTCAAAAAGGTCACACTGTCTGGGAACCAGCAGTTAGCGTAATGGCTATGTCGCTGGACTCCCACGCAGTTGACCGTGGTTCGCGTCACAATCCTGTGGCTTAAAACTCACACCGGGTGCATGTGCGTGCGTGCCCAGGATCCCGAGAGGAGAATGGAGGAGAAGGGATTGCGGTGTGACCATCCCCCCTGGAGGGTGATTTCTTGCTTTCTGTCTCTCTGTCTCTCTCTGTCTGTCTGGCCAGTGCACGCACCCTATAGCAAAAACCTCTCAAAAAAAAAAAAAAAAAAACAGGTCTTACTGTCATACTATTAACATTTCATACTCTTGGTCACATGATTTACTCTTCTCATGTGACGTTACAGATGGGTTTCCAATAGAGTTTCACCATTTTTGAAAAAATAAAATACTGTGGGAGTATTTTATTAGCTGCTTTTTCTTCTTTAAATACAGCTTTAAATGAAAGGGTCTAAATATTTCTTAATTAAAGTACTTCATTAAATGAAATAACCTTATATTTACAGAATATTTTTATATACTGAATCCGATACTTGATAATAAATGGGAAGTAGGAAATCAATCTGATGAATGTAAACTAATGCATATAGAATGGAACTGATATTTACTTTTCCTGAGAAGTTATGGCAAAAATGTAAGCATTTATAATATATTTGCATAACCATTAAAAATGGCATGATATTAAATTGCTTAAATCTGTTATTTATATGAACCACATTTAATTTCTTTTAAATAATTTTTAAGAAATATTTTGAGGTAAGCTGTTTTAGTTTCCTGTATATAATACCTCTCAATCCCTTACCTGTAGTTTAATTTACAAGTCATTTCTTCCATTCTGTGGGTTGTTTCTGTATTCATTAATTGCATCCTTTGCTGTGCAGAAGTTTGTAAACCAGATGTAGTCCATGTATCTATTTTGGTAGTGATGCCCATGCTTTAGGGATCTTATTTAAGAAATATATATTAATCAAATGTTTTCTTTTTTTTTTTTTTTTTGGAGAGGTTTTTCGCTATAGGGCGCGTGTGCTCACCAGACAGACAGAGAAAGACAGAGAGACAGAAAGCGAGAAATCACCCCCCCCCCGGGGGGGCGGGCACGCCGCAATCTCTTCTCCTCCATTCTCCTCTCAGGATCTTGGGCACGCACACACATGCGCCCAGCGTGAGTTTTAAGCCACCGGGTCCAGAACGCGAACTGCGGTCAACTACGTGGGAGTCCAGTGACATAGCCATTACGCTAACTACTGGTTCCCTTAATCAAATGTTTTCAAGTGTTTTCTCTGAGTTTTTTCCTAAGTTTTCTATAAGTGCCTTTATAATTTGTGGCTTTACATTTAAATATTTAAATCATTTTGCTTTTGCTTTTGCTTTTGTTAATGATGAGAGGATTCTAGTTTTCTGCAGATAGATATCTAGCTCTTACAGGATCATTTGTTGAAGACTTACTTTTTTTCTCCACTGTATTGTCTTGTGCCATTTCTCAATAATCAGTTAGCTATGTATTATTGGGTTTATTTCAGATTCCTCTATGTTGTTCCTTTGGTCTGTGTATCTGTTTTAACACTAGTAACATGCTGTTTTGATTATTGTGATTTGTACAACATTTTGGAGTGGTATGGTGAAACGTCTGCAACTTTATTCTTTGTACACAGTGTGCCTTGGTGTTATGTGATCTTTTGTGAGTCTGGACAAATGTTATGATTGATGATTTTTTCTATTACGTCAACTACTGATTCCTGTTTGATTCTTTTTTAAGAAGTCAGTCTCTTGGGACCAGCAGTTGGTGTAATGGCTATGTCACTGGACTCCCATGTAGTCGACCGCAGGTCGAGTCCCAGACCTGGTGGCTTAAACTCACTCTGGGTGCATGTGTATGTGTGCCCAAGATCCTGAGAGGAGAATGGAGGCGAAGGAATTGTGGTATGGCCATCTCTCACAGGGGATGATTTCTCACTTTCTGTCTCTCCGTCTCTCTCTGTCTTTCTGGCAAGCACATGTACCCCGTAACAACAAACACTCAAAGAAAAAAAAAAAGGCAGTCTCTTTATTGAATTTGTCATTCATGTTATCAAATGATTTTCTGATCTCCTAGAATTGTTTGTCTGTTTTCTCTTACATAACATTAAGTTTTATTACAATCAATATCCTGAATTTAATTTTCAACATTTCTGTGATTGCCTGCATTTCATTCATTATGAATGAGGAGTTAATGTGTTCCTTTGGAGGAGAGATATTTTCTTGTTTTTATTTTCATATTTCTTGTGTCCCTGTGTTGATGTGTATGCATTTGGTGCGTCACTTTTTCCTGTTTCATAGAGTAGATTCTGTAGCGACAATAGTATTACTTAATCTGCTTATCTTTCCTATGGTTGTGAGCTTTAGTGTTATCGGGTTGTCTGGAAAGTCATGCCACATTTTTGCATAGAAAATACATCATGACTTCTTTGACAACCTAATAGTTGAAAGAATAATTTTGACACTGATATTAACTGAGTTCATTGCATAATAATCTATATTTTCAGGGATCATAGAAGGCTGAAGGGGCAGGGGTCAGTGTTGTTTTTGGATTAGGAGAGGGAGGGAGCCATATGCCACCCTTTGTGATGTTAAGGGTTGGATGGAGATTGAGTGGGGCCTTTTCTATGGGTGTTGGTTGTCAAGGACCAATGGGCTTGGCCAGTAATCATCTGTGTTTTTCAGAGGTGGTCAAGTCCAAAGCCCTTCATATTGTGCAAAGCACTTTGGAGCTCAGACAGAATGACTATGGGACTCTGAAAAAGACAGTCAGAAGTAGGTGAATGGGGCTCAAGTAGGCTGGATGTGGCAGTCCCTTAAGTTTTGTTAGTGTGTGGGGACAAGCAGGCTGCCCTGATGCGGCATACCACCAGATTCTGAATCTGGCAAGTCCAAGTGGATCCAGTGGGGCATGGACAGGGCAGTCTACAAAGTCCAGAAGCAAGTGAGGCCAAAGAGGACCCATGTATGCCCTAGTTGGACTTAGCTTAGGCATCCCTTGAGACCCAGAAGCCAGTGTAGCCAAATGCAGCCTAAGCAGGAGGGCTTGCAATGCCCAGATGTGGATGGCGCCCGGTGAAATGAGGTGGGTGGAGGGTTGCAGTCTGGGAGATTTTTTGAAGAGTGGGCCTGGGTGTGAGGCACTGCAAGTACTGGAGGCCAGAGGTGCTGAATAGGCCCATTTAGACACAGGCCAGGGCCAGAGAAAGTGACCTGTGAAGGCCAAGGTGAGTCATGTTTGCTGGGGCCAATTGGAAGCTAGGTAAAATACAGGGATGGGAATGTTCTCAGTATCAAATGTGATCTTGGCAAAGTGGTCTGAGAAAGGTGTGTGAAAGAGTAGGGTTTGAGGAAAAAAACATTTAGAAGAAAAATGGGGAGGATAAGCATTAACAGGACAAAGAAATGTACTAACTTCTGTTAAAGATATTTTGTAGTTTAGTCAACTGGACTAGGGAGAAATGTTCACATGTTGAAATGTTCACTTTGCAAGCTAAATAATGTGGTTGACTGTATAAAAGAAAATGAAATTATAAATAAATAAATAAATAAATAAATAAATAAATAAAGAAAGAAAGAAAGAAAGAAAGAAAAAGAAAGAAAGAAAGAGAGAAAGAAAGAAAGAAAGAAAGAGAAAGAAAGAAAGAAAGGTGGGAGGCAAGTTTAGTCTAACAGACCCAAGTAGGGCTTGGGCAGTTGACCTGGGATAGTCCTCAAAGTCTTAATGTGACCTTGACAAGGAAGTCTGAGAGGTACTGGAGGCCAACCTAGTCTGTGAGACCTGGGATAGTTCTCAAAGTCTTAATGTGACCTTGACAAGGAAGTCTGAGAGGGGCTGGAGGCCAACCTAGTCTGTGAGACCCATGCAAGACTTTAATATCCTGCCTGAAAATCTCAGGGAAAAAGCAGTCCTCAAGGCCATCATGTGGCCCTGGTTAGGTGGTCCAGGAAGGGATGGAAAGCAGTCTAGTCTGTGAGGCCCAAGCCAGAAGATTTGCAACCTATAGACTCAGGCGATGAATGCTGATTGAATTTAAACAGATTCATGGTAAGAGCAATGTGGCAGAATTATGCACTCCAGGATTAGGAGGTGATCTGGAATGGTCACTATCTTCCCTTTTCTGACCTGGAAGGGAGTTCTCTCATCCCTGCTCTCTGTCAGGCGTCTTTCTCTTTCCTTTGCTCACACTTCTTGTTCAAGGAAGTCCCAGAAAGGTGTGATGAGTCTGGCCTCACATGTGCCAGGTAGTCACTTTCCATGACTTGACTCTGAGGGAAGAGAGTGTACGCCTGACAACCAGTCAGGGAGAAATGTCCAGATTTCTCAGTCTTGACTGGGGGACAGCTTTTGTAGATTACATTCTGGGGCAGTGGTGGGAATACACAGAATTCTTAGTCTCCAGAGTGTGTGTGTGTTGGGTGTGTGATAGACTTCTGTCCTTATGAGTGCTCATTCCACTTCTCCTGACCATGGGGTCTTCTCCCCCATATTGTATCCCCTGCTCCCTCAGGGATGTGGAAATGTTAGACTGCTTAGTCTAATACAATCTATGTTCTACTTGCTTTTAGGCTCTCAAGATTTTGCCCAGCTCTTGGGACTTGAGGTGGAGCTAGGATACAGTGTCCAATGTTTTCTTTGAAGTGGTATCTTCATACTTATCTACAATTCATGTTAAGTCCATGTGAGTTTCATTGCTCTCCTGCAGTGGGGGAGTGCTGGAGTCCAAGCTGGCAGTATGGAATTTGCAGCTCTAGTAGAGAATTTATTTCTCTGTCTCTCCCTTGACAGAAAAGACCTCTAAAGCCTCACTGAGTTCAAACAATTGACTCTCTCTCTCTCCATTTTCAAGTGGAGATTAAATGTTCCAGGAGCTTCCACAGTCTTTTTCCTGTATTCACTCAGTTGGAAGTGTAAGCATTTATTCAACTTTTTGGGACTTTCTTCCCAGAGGGATGGCATGATGGGTGTTTCTCATCTTACCTTCATGTTTGAAGATGACTCAAAGTTGAAAGAGATATCAATATGTTGAAGAACAAAACCAAGATTCAATATGAGCTTAGATGGGCTGCAATACTAGACTTACAGCCTCTTCATGGCTTGAGTAAAGGAGAGTCACTGCTGCATTTATGTCTTTCACAGGTGGACAGGAGTCATAGATGGGAAGGGGATCACAAACTGCCCCTAATAACATTTTTAAAGTAATTATACTACTTTTCAGGAACCTGAATACTGAGGGAGGGTTAGTGCTGTCCACGAGTGCTTTGTGTTAGAGATTTTTGGTCCTAATTGTGTACAAACCAAGTCAAGGTGTCTTATACAGTGCATGTTGCACCTTAAACTCAGCAATTCATAAATAACAGAAACTTATTGCACAGAACTCTAGATTCTAGGAAGCCGAAGATCAGGGCACCAGCAAACTTGATGTCTGATATAACCTCTTGGCTTCATAGATAGTGCCTTGTTGCTGTACCCTCATGCAGTGAAAGTGGTTAGCAGGCTACTTCAAGTCTCTTTCAGAAAGGCATCAATCCCACTTATGAAGGCCTAATCACCTCCTAAATGTCTCACTTCTTAATACATTTCTACTGTATCTGCAAATTAAATGTGTCTTGAATCCTCAAGAATAGAGCAATCTCCTTTCTCCATGCTACTCTGGATATTTTGGGCATGCACATATGCACATGCCTGGAGCGAATTTCAAGCCGCTAGAGCCAGCACTTGAACTGCATTTGGTCACATATAAGTCCAGTGCTTCAGCCACTCCACTACCTGCTGGCCCCTAGGTCAATTTTTTTTTTTTCTTTTTTCCTTCTGGCTCACAGGAGTTTATTTGGTGATGGTGAAGTTTGGGGGGTTTTCACACCATTGTGTGGAGATTTCATATTTTTTTAAGAATTACTTTATTTATTTATTTAAGTTTTAAATTTTTTTTCTTTTATTTTTTTTTCATTTTATTTTCTTCCTTTTCATTTTCTTTTCTTCCATACATTCAATCACATTATTATTTGTCTTACAAAATGGATATTTAAACAGGTGAACATTTCTTTTTAAACAGCGTATTAACTTATTTCATGGAGAGTTTTAAATAATTCCTCTATACACTATAATTTTGGACCATTAGAGAAGAAATCCTTAGAAAATCCTCTGAATTTCTGAATTTTTTTGTTTTCTTTTTGTTTGTTTTGCTTTGTTGTTGTTTTTGTCCTCATTGCATGGCATATGTGCCTACCAGAGATAGACAGAGAGAGAGTGGTCAGGCCACAGTCCCTTCTCCTCTCAGGATTTTGGACATGCATGTACACATGCCTGGTGTGATTATCAAGATGCTAGGTCCAAGACTTGAAATGAGAAGCTGGCCATGTGAAATCCATCACCAAGCCACCTATGGCCCTACTTTTTTGTTTTTCAAGTACCAATTTTTCATATCACCCTTACCTCTCTTCTCCTTCTGTTTTAGAGAACAGTATTTACTGGTATTATATTTATGTATTTGGAGAGAAAATCAGGTACTAGACTACCTGTTTGTATATTCTGACAGATTTGTTTACTTCAGATCTGAATGGGACTCAATAAATACTGACCTAAAGTAAATTAACTTCAGCTCGTGAAATAATATGTTTCAGCAAGTGAAAAATTTCTGTAATTTTAAGAGGCCACTTATATAATGCAGTATCTTATATGGCCTTAAAGTAATCACTCTGTTTCAAAGACTTTGGACATGCATGTACACATGCCTGGTGTGATTATCAAGATGCTAGGTCCAAGACTTGAAATGAGAAGCTGGCCATGTGAAATCCATCACCAAGCCACCTATGGCCCTACTTTTTTGTTTTTCAAGTACCAATTTTTCATATCACCCTTACCTCTCTTCTCCTTCTGTTTTAGAGAACAGTATTTACTGGTATTATATTTATGTATTTGGAGAGAAAATCAGGTACTAGACTACCTGTTTGTATATTCTGACAGATTTGTTTACTTCAGATCTGAATGGGACTCAATAAATACTGACCTAAAGTAAATTAACTTCAGCTCGTGAAATAATATGTTTCAGCAAGTGAAAAATTTCTGTAATTTTAAGAGGCCACTTATATAATGCAGTATCTTATATGGCCTTAAAGTAATCACTCTGTTTCAAAGACCTTTATGTAGGTATCAGGAAAACAGTAAAATTTGATACTAAGCTTAGTAAATTAAAATCTAGTGAAGTTTTATTCCCAACACACCAAGTAATTCAGAAGCAACCTGGACATCAGTAAGCCTAAATTAACCCACATGTTTTCAGCAAAGTAAGAGTGACAGATTCCAGACTTTGTGATTAAAGACATAAGAGGACAGGCCCTATAGCCTAGTTATTAAGGGAGCCAGATCCCACCTGGCTAGCCATGGTTCAGATACTGGCCCTGATGGCTTAAAAATCATGCATGTCAGGTTCATGTGCATATGTGCTAAAAATCCCAACAGAATGGATAAAGGGAGGAGGAGAGACTGTGACTTGACCACACTCCGTAGGGAGCATTTGCTTCCTCTCTCACACTAGCAAACACATGTAACCACAGGTGATTTAAAAATAAAAGACACAAGAATGTTTTAATTAATTTTAGAGGTTTTACAGACATAATATTTAGACAAAAAAAATAGGAAAAACTTGCATGAAATATCCTTTTTACTTTCAGAACTATGAAATGTATAATTTAAGAATGCAAAGTGATTTTTAACCTATGTACATGAATTCAGTGTTGATTATCATGGTCATCTCTAGGTTATTTTTTACTGTAAGACAGGTGAAATGGCCTCCTTTCCTCTATTCCTCCAAATAATCATAAATATGATCTCTGCATGATAGAAAAATAAAACATACCACAGGCAGTAGGGCAGTGCCTCAGATTCTTTGATCCCAGCATAAGAAAATGTCCTTTATGGATATAGACAAAAGTAACCAGAGACCATGTTCTTGTGACTTTTAGGGGCTATAGCATTTTTTCTTAAAAATATAGAATTATTTTATTTAACTTTATTTATTTTAATTTAACCAGAGAGGGGGAGAGAGAGAGAAAGAGTGAGAGAGAGAGAGAGAAATAGAAAGTGAAAAAGCAAGCCGCTAGGCCTGGTACTCACACCGCAGTTAGCTATGTGGGAATCTAGTGCCCTTAACCACCACACCACCTGCATTTTATATTAAAGACGAAGAAGTTTAGTCACTATTTACCTTGATCTCTGCCTGATAGAAGCATCCACTTCTCAGAGAGATCTATGTAAGGAGGCAATATTAACTTCTGCTGTGCTACTAGGTGGGAAAGTATACAACCTGTTCCAGATGGAAGCAATTTGAGTTTTCTTAACATTTAAATTCAGATTTAAACTCTTTATATGTGACTATCTTCAGCTATTTAAATATTTAATCCTATTACTAAAGGTAATGTCTTTGCCTTTTTTTTTTTTAACTGTTCTAGCTTTACTTGGTCAGTAAAATGACATTCAACTTCATTAAAGAATTTTATTAATTAAATCATACTTCATAGTTAGAAGTTAATGTTTTTTAAAGTAAACTGAATTAGAAAAATATTTGTTGTCAGAATAATTTAAGTATTCCAATAATTGTTAAGGTTTTTTTGTAAATATAAAGAAATAGGGAACCAGCAGTTAGTGTAATGGCTATGTCGCTGGATTCCCACGTAGTCGACCGCGGTTCGTGTCCCAGGCCCGGTGGCTTAAAACTCACGCCGGGCACATGTGCGTGCGTGCCCAAGATCCCGAGAGGAGAATGGAGAAGGGATTGCGGCGTGACCATTCCCCCTGGGGAGTGATTTCTCGCTTTCTGTCTCTATGTCTCTCTCTGTCTGTCTGGAGAGCACACGCGCCCTATAGCAAGAAATAAATGCAAAAAAAAAAAAAAAAAAAAGAAAGAAACGCAATTAAATGTGACTTTCTGGAAAGAATAATAAA
The DNA here is from genome assembly GCF_000334495.1 of Tupaia belangeri chinensis. NCBI lineage: Eukaryota > Metazoa > Chordata > Mammalia > Scandentia > Tupaiidae > Tupaia > Tupaia belangeri. Next base: position 1,754,757 of record NW_006159486.1, on the reverse strand, counting down.
CCAGATCTGAGCCATATGAAAAATATATGATCTTTTTTAGTGAACTATTTTCTTTGTTTAATTACCTAAATATCTACAAATGCTTCCGGATATATGGCTAAGTAGATATCTACACTAAGATAAAAATATGTACCACCTTAAAATAAAAATTTATCAGGTTTGTTTCTGTTCAGCAATTTCCTCTAAATGTCTAACTACACATGATCATTCAATTTCAATTCACTGATTTCCCAACATGCAGACTGATTTTAGATTCTCAATTTTGCTAAATAAATTTATTAAATTAAAAAAGTGAAAAGGAGAGCATGGATTTTTACTGAAGAGATTAGAAGTCTATTCAAGTAGTATGTACATGGAAATTCATATTAATTTGAGGACTGATCCATTTGTGACACATGTTGTGAAAGGTTTCATAAAATAAGTTTGAGGGTGGAGTAAAGATTAGAAAGATTTCATATTTTTACTAAGTTAGTGACATGTTTTTTAATCACAGGCCACTATTAAGCTACTTGCTCCCAGTGTATTCAGAAGGAAACCACTGGAAATCTAAAAGGATGTTTTAAAACATTCATATAGATACAGTGCAATAAAGTAAGCTGAGCATTTAAGTTAATCGAAACTCACACCGACGAATGTCATTGAAATGCCAGTTAATCACAGTGTCAAAATAACTAAAGCATTTACACAGATTTTATTGAAAATAAACCACTTCATTATATACTCAGATGTGGGTATAATTTTCTCACACAGATTTCTTTTCGGTCCTATGTAGTTTTTTCATAGAGTATCTCCTGCCCTCTTTAGTCCAAATTTTATAACTACATTTAAGGAAGAGATCTAATTCTACAGCAGAATTCTGAATTCAGCTTCTATTGCTTGGTGAAAATAGGTCATGATTAGCCATTTCTGGCAGGAATAGTTGACAGGAAACAGGACAGGAAATGATATAATGATTCTAGAATTGTATATTTCCCCGATGCCCTGCTGTTTGGGGAATGACCTGACAGTTAACCAGGAAATTGGGAGGTTGTACTGAACCTCAAATACTCATGCAATTGAACTCTACTACATTTTCGTCCCTATGTTTCTTTCATATAATGAAATAGATTACAATGTTAGGATGAACAGCAATAAAGGTAAATTTAACAAATAAATTATTTATTTTCTGACAAATTCCTAGATTTTTGAGCAGACTACTTAAAGTGTACATTAACATCCAGTTAGCTAACAGAAACAGCACAAAAGCCACCTAAATTTTAAAATAGCAAGCTTCTAATGCTTTAATGTTAATGGCAATTAAGTATTTTCTCATAAAAAATCAAAATCTGATGCTATGTATTATTAAATATATAAATTTAAGATTGACGGTTAATTCATTTTTTAAAAAGTACTTTTAAAGATGTGTGCTTTTAATACCACGAAATGATAAATTACATTAATATGTGGTTCATTATTCATTTTTTCTCTAAGATAGACAAGATCTCCTGGATGAAAAATACCCTATAAAAATGATATACCTAAAGTTCACACAGACACATCTGAACACAGATATATAATCATAAAATGCAAATTCTTCCATTTAAAATTTTACTCAAATACAATGTTAAATTCATTTGTGTGTGTGTGTGTGTATGTGTTGTTTAAATTAGTTCATATTTTAAAAAGTAGATCTCCAATTCAAAACCTCACTCAAGACAATTAATTGTTCCACAAGCAAAAAGTAAAGAAATCTATCACAGGAAATCTGATTCTCACAGTGTAATCTAAAACCTTTTTAGTTACTCCAGCATGGTATTAAGCACTTTAATATTTTAAAACACTTAACAATTTTATTTACATTCCCTTAGTCATTAACTCTAACCTGTTTTAAATTTATGTCACTGGAGGATCGAGAATAACAAAGCTGTACAAATTTCACGATTAGTCTTACTATGTAATTGCTTAGAATAAACATCCTGATTAGTCAAATCACTATTAAATTTTAATCAATGTGAGTGGGTGTTTCTATGTTTGATTGGGGATTCCACATGGATTTTCTAAGCAACCCCTTTTTGTACATGACATTGATACGTTTTCTCTTTTTATATTTTGCCTAATAGATTGTATCTCGATCTCACAAAATGCACTTAGTGAAAAGTCAAAAATATTTTTTCTCTTTATAATACAAGCATACTTTTTCTTTCTAAATTTATTTACTCTTAATTTTTAAATAAGAAAAGTGTGTTCAGTTATTAAAATAAGAGCTTAGTATACAAATTTTAAGAAACAGACTTTAATTTTATGAAAATATTTTATGTTATTTTATGAGGGAAAGTTATTTACTTGAAAAGAATTATGCTAATAATTTGAAACATAAGAATTAATTTTGATAGGAAAATATGTTGTAATTTCACCCACACAAAATACACTATCAGAACCTAAAATGATAATATCTAACATTCCCTAAAATTCAAAAGCAACTACTGGTTTGGTTTTTTTTTTGTTCCTTTTTTTGGTTTTTTTTTTTTTTTTTTTTTTTTTTTTTAGGAAGATCTGTTTATTTAAATAGGCATATAACTCTAGATATATCCACATATATGTGTGTGTGTGTGTGTGTATTTATATATGTGCAGTCATGTGTGTGTGTGTATGTGTGTATGTAACAGTCTTCCTATCAGAAATAACTAATCAATGTAAAAATAACATTATCTGTGTTTAATATTCTACAGACATCATTTCAATTGATTTCTTTAATAAATGCTTTTGAAAACTTCAGGTGTCTTCAAGTGAATAGCACATTTCCTATATGTTCTCTTACGCCAACCTTGAGAGAGGATTATCCCTGCAGTCAAAAGTTCAGAATTACTCATTCTCTTTTAGTATTCTCTGCTAATTCAATATCAGTCTACCAAGGGACAGGTAGACTCGCTTTTGGAGTAACAGGCTGTATTAAAAATGCAATCAATTCTGTGAAACAACAGGTTTCTTTTTTTTTTTCAGAAATGTATGTTTAAAATACTGAAATATAATACTATATATACAAAGCTTGCACTTATAAAAATGAATTAAATCTTTTTTTTCCAATCACAGGAATCACATTTTCTACATGCAATCTTTGTATTTTCTCTGCCTTTTATAACCTAGTCAGTTCTGAGTATGTCACTACTTTCAAACTGTAAGTATAATGCATCATTGGAATGGTATTCTACTCTTGTTGCTTGATATACAATTGATGTTCAATAATTTTCATTTAATCTCTTTTTCTTAATTAAATATTTTTCTCTGTACAATTAAAAGTTTAATATGTGGCAGTGTCTATCTTTATATAACAAAATATAGTTTTACAATTATTTACCATTTCTAGAAATATTTACATGGAAACAAAGTGTATTTTTAAACAAACACACTTCAAAAAATAATGACAACGTTATGAAATATTGTTACATACTGAAGTTAAGGACACGTTTAAATGTACCTTGTGCTTTTCCTTTGGATCATCAAATGGTTAATCCTAACAAGCATGGGGGGAGGAAAAGAAATTAACTAAAGTAAGGCCCTTGTGATACAATGACACTTGCTCTGTGCTCTTACAGGGAAAAAAACATGATGATAAAACAGCACAAAGTGGAGTGTTATGAATTTTATTAATGACTAGGAGACAGTGTGCAAAACATCAAAGGTCTGTGGAAAAGATTAATGACCCCGTGTGAGACTGTTTAATTACCTCCAGCTAATTAGATTCTTGACCAAATTTTTAATATCTGCATTCCTTCTACAGCCTAATTGAGATTCCACATTATTTATCAATCTTTCAAAAAGCCCTTAGTGGGCTGCTTTTTTAGTTTTTCCCTTTGCACTTTGACTCCATTTATGGTCAATTATTAAATAAATAGCAAAGTAACTATTCCTCACAAATTGTATATGTGGAACACTTTATGCCTGTTTATTTTGAGTAGGAGACTATCACTGGCATCTTTTATACATAATGAAGCACTCCAACTAATAAACTAACTCACTCTACTGTAAACAACAAGGATAATATTTTTGTTATCTGGGCTGTGCTCAGGAACTCCTCATGTAATTTCAGTAAATTAGCCTTTGCAATAGCCAGTTAATCCTTATTTAAGTTTGCTTTGGTCAAGGCCCACAGACCCATGGAATGTTATATCCAAACTAGAGAGGACAACACAATCAATTCTCCTTCCTTCCTTCCTTTCTTCTTCTTTTTTCCTCTTTTTTGAAAATTAGATTTTTTGAGTATTCAGAAAGTTCTAATTATTCCACACTTTACATTAAAAAATACCACATAATTCTTTCTGAAATACTGGGCCCCTAAATCCAGATTGTTAGATACATATGCAGCTGTAGCATATTACATATGGCATTATATATCTATATTGATATATATATTTATATCACATACTGTATCTGAAGTATAGAAGCATTTTATATAATGCTTCAATGGAAGAAAAAAAAAACATTGTCAAGAAAAACCTCTAATCACCTATAAAACACTAGTGACATAGATTGTCCTTGGCACACATTGCACTAGTAGGAAGTCCAAACTCAACAGTGGTCAATTGAGTTCATCTTTATCTTGGCATCTCCTTTTTCAATAAATGATGCATAAAATCTTAACTTTTACATCATATATTTTTATAGAACAAGTGCATTATTATAGAGTAAGTGCATTATTATGACAGAACAAATGTGACTCTATCTTATATGTACTTATAGAATCAATGAAAGAAAGGGCAAAACTATAGCACTACAGGTACATTGAACATGTCAATCCGTAACAAACATGACTCTAACAATGCAAATCCATTGAGGTGTGTTTTATTTCTGGTTCTGAAAACATATATGGCTTGGGCTTTTTTTTTAAAAAAAAGAGGCCTTTGCCTTAAAATGCGTGTGCTCATTGGAGAGAAAAGACAGAGACAGTGAGAGGGAAAATGAGAAATCACCCTGCAGGGGGAATAGTCACACCACAGTCCCTTCTCCATTCTCCTCAAGAACCTTGGGCATGCAGTGTTATTTTTAAGTCACCAGGTCCAGTACTCAAATGGTTGTTGGCCTTGTTGGAATCCAACAATGTAACCACTACACCATCTGTTGGCCCCTTGATTGGACTTCATAATGCACAATAAGATTCCCACTTTTAGTAATAATCATCTTGTATGTTTCTCAGTCTTAAGAGAAAAGAAACAATAGAAACTTTTAAAACATTTATAGATAGAACAAGGTAAATTCCACTAGTTATTTCATAAGAATTGTAACTCATACACTCACAAAATGTTTAAACATGGCCAATGAATCACCATTTCTTTATCTACCTTCCATAACTGATAGAGTCTATCATGCCCACTGCTTCATTTATTCATACTGTTAACTATCTAATAAAATAAGATGACAATAGAATTTCCAAGGTCACTTCCATTTTAAAGCTCTATGATTCCAAAAGATTCCCTCATTTATTAAACTCAGATACTTCCTTAAAAATAGGTAGTTTAGGGGCCATTATATGGCTGGATTCCCACATGGCCAACTGCAGTTCGAGTCCTGGACCTGGTGTCTTGCTTTCTTACTTTCCCTCTCTTTCTCTCTTTCTCTGTTTATCTCTGATGTATGTACATGACCTATGGCAAATTAAATATAATAATAATAAATAAAATTAAATAAATAACTCTCAAAAAAAGAAAAACTTTAGAACATTTGAGGTCAGCCCACAGTGTGGTAGTTAACTAGGCTGGATCTCACATGGTAGATTATGTCTTTCAAGTTCTGGATCTGGTAACTTGAGATATGCACTGGATGCATGTGTGGGCATGCCTAAAAACCAGAAAGGAGAGATAAATGGAAAGGAATTACAGTATAACCATTCCCCATGGGGGGAGGGTGTGCTTTGCAAATTTCCTTTTCTCTCTCTTGCTCTGTCTCTCTCCAATGAGCACATGAGTCCTCTGGCAAAACATAATAAATAAATAACATGTTTCACTTGACTCGATTATTGTACACCATATGCATACATTAAGAAACCATACTGTCCTGGACAAAGATAAAAAATTGCATATAAACCAGAAATCACAATAAAGGTATAGGAAATTTCCCATCAACAGTCTAAGTCTCTAAGCCCTGGAATAACTTCATTGTAGGCCCTACCTTACACTAATGTCAAAGATTAACATTTAGGTTAGACTAATATCAACAATAATAAGTGGAACACCAACCCCCAATGAAATTTTACGGTAATGTAAATAAAAGCAGGGAGACTGTCATCCTTCCCTTGAGAGCTGGATCCCAGTAACAGCAATGTGATTTGGGGAAATCCAAAGAGCATAGAGTATTTGACCCAATTATTATGAGGCAGAAATGATCTCCACACTGGCTGCTGAGAGCTGCAGATCTGAAACTAGAGCCAGAGTGGACAGAAGATCCAAACATTACATGAGCTAAGTTTTCGAACCTCAACACATCCCCATTCCCAAGTCACAGATACCTAGATTTTCATGTGAGGCCTCATTGTTCTGGAAAAATACAAACCGAAAAGGAGTGGATGACTTTTTCATCTGTTAATGTAAAAATGAAACTGAAAATTTTAGATTATTCCTCCATGGCAAATTTGCATGGGAGGGACACAGCATGAGGAGAGTGGACACTTCTATGCAAAACATGGAGAGCAGAGTAAGAGGATAAATATAGGATGCATCAATGGAAACCTCGATTTATTTTTTATTACTTTGACTGAAAATGATCCAAGGACTACCTCATAGCAGTCTCTGGTATTCAGTATCAGCAACAGAAGGGGATATAATTTCTCAGGCAACTCTTCTAGTTTTTAACATACCAATCAGATGATCTAGTCAGGATCTTCCAGAAGGCTTTAGATCAAGAGAGAAACCTCAGAATAATCCCACAATTTAGTCTAGGTTGGCCATAGCTAATATCACTCATTTACTTTCTTAGCCCATAGATTTATTTGTCAGCTCACAGTTTGTACTGCTTTTTGTGAAAACCAAGTATATCAATGGACTTCAAAAAGTTTGTAGAGAAATATAATTAAAGTATAAATTAATTTTGACGCCAAAAATTGAAATTTATGTGTAGTCTGTATTGTAATATGCATTTTCCATGAACATTTGAAGATCTATCAGATATTGGATAAATATAATGATTAACCTATGCTTCTATATTTCAGGAGTTTGCAATATAGTATGCTCTTATGTAATACCTTTAAGCAGATCTGGGTTCAGTCTACCATAAACCTATAGCCAAAAGAAAAGTGGAAGAATATTGACTGAAATCAATAGCCACTTTCTGTTTTACAGAAACCCACGTATTATCAGGAATCCTTATGCCAGTTCTTGGTATTGGATTCACATCTGTTGTACGTACCACCGAAATTCTCATCTCTTTTTAAAAAAAGGAAAGAGATATTCTGTGAACAGTAAAATTCAAATAATTTTGACAAGACAATGAGATTAGAGATCCCATTTCTTCAATCCTACATCTGTTTAGAGTAAACTTGTTGAGAACTTCACTAAATCAGGGAAACCTCTGCCATTTCCAGGTTGTTTTGAAAAACCATTTTATAGTATCCTCCACAAAGTTTTCTTCCAGTGTCACCTCCCAAGAGATGTAACTTCAAGTTACATTTGAGCATATTGCTAGTGGAATGTTTCCCTTCATGCTTATTTACTCTGTAGCCATTATTTTAGCAAACATTAAATTTCTCCACATGATTGGTATAATTATGAATTATTATAATTAATCTCTCAAAATAACAAAAAAAATCTGAGAGTATTTTTTTTCTAACTGCCATCTTTTGTTCCATACTAAATTGTTTAATAATTTGTTGAAAATACTGATAGGTTTTTTGGTAAGAATTAGGCTGAAATTCTTACCATTCAATATTAATCACAAAAGTGGAACTTATCAATGAGGCCACTGAAATAAGGACTTTCAAAGCAAGAGATATTCTCACATACTGTTGGTATAAAAACTGTATTGAATAATTACTTAAAAGCAAACAAGAGGCTGGTGGCATAGTCAGTAGCAAATTAACTGCTGTGCTGGAAGCTGTATAGTTAGCCTTGGGTTTGGATCCTTAGGTCAGCTTGAAAATGCAACACAAGGGTACATGCTGTGCTTCATAACCAGATTAACCTGAAGTGTTGGAGAAAGGGATCTTGGTGAGAGGAGACTCTGTCAAGAAGCCCCCCTCTCTATCTTTCTCATGCACATGCTCTCTACCATAAATAAAGTAAATAAAACTTTATAAAATGTACCTTCATTGATATAATTTAAAGGGCCGGGGCAAAAAAGAGTAGAAAAAGTACACATATTTATCCATTATTTATAGAAAATGAAAGTTGTACTGATCTAAAAATTAAGAGTAGTTTATTTATGAATAGTGCAATGGTATATTATGAAGATAAAATAAAAGGTTTGTGAAAATTATATAATCAAGAAAAAATCTTTCTGATTATTTTGACAAGTAAAAAAAATGCATATGAAACTACAAGAAACTGTAGTTTCAGATGTTAAAAATATGCACAGAATATACTCACCTAAAAGACTATATATTTTGGTTTGCTTTTTTTTTTTTTTTTTTTGGATGTTTTTGCTATAGGCTGCGTGTGCTTGCTAGAAAGACAGAGACAGAAAGCGAGAAATCACCCCCCGGGGGGATGGTCATACCACAATCCCTTCTTCTCTATTCTCCTCTCAGGATCTTGAGCACTCACGCACACATGCTTGGCTTGAATTTAAGTCACCGGGTCCGAGACTCAAACTGTGGTCAACAACATGGGAGTCCAGCGACATAGTCATTACACCAACAGCTGATCCTTGGTTTGGTTTTAAAGGAAAAGAAAGTTTTGTGGTTTTGTATAAAATAGATCTATTTCTTTAAATATGACTTACTATCTTACTATTTAGTTGTATATACATAGGTGTGTGAATATATATACATGTATATTCATTATAAGAGAAAAATTAGCAGTAGAGAGACAGTACTCCCAACAGGGTCTTGACACCACAGACCTAGAACATTCTCATGCAGGTCACATTTTATAGCTTCAACATCAGTGGTTTTATTTCCTTTCTTTTTCTTTCTCTTTCCTTTCTCTCTCTTCTTTTCTTCTTGCTTTTTTTCTTTTTTAAAAATACTTGCTATAGGGTGTATATGCACTCACCAGAGAAAGAGGGACAGTGAAAGGGAAAATGAGAAGTCAACCTCCAGGAGGGATGACCTCTACAATCCCTTCTCCTTCATCCTCCTCCTGGGATTTTGTGCATGCATGCACATGCACCCAGTGTGATTTACAAACTGGTAGGTTTAGCATTTGAGCCATGGTCTATCATGTGGGAATCCAGCATCTTAACCATCTTGCCACTTGCTGGCTCAATGCTTGGCCTCCATTTAGTTATGTATTTTTAATTCATATGAAAAAAATCTATGAAATTGTATAAGATTTTGATATTTATTTATTCTGGGAATTTAATATTGAGGAATATTTATTTTTTGCATAAATTTATATAATGTTTGAACTGTTTATAATAAGTATCTATTTTGTGTTCATGGAAATACATTATTATGGATAGAGAAAAACACATAAACCTAATACTTAAAATATAAAGCCATAAATGTTATAAAGAATGTCTTTTGTCTTTTTTTTATTTTTTTAAAAAAATCTAACATAACCATATATTATTTTATAATTGAAAAAACATAAAATGAGTATTAAGATTAAATTATTCAAATAAGCCAAAATAATTTATGAGCTAAGGTATAACTTCAGATGAAATGCAAACAAAAATAAAATACTTTAAGCAATAAATCACATATTCATTCATATTTCAAATATTAACATTAACAACATTTTTGCTAGACATTATGTATTATTTTTAAAGATTTCATACCATTAAGTTTTACACTACTAAAATGTCAATCACATTTTGCATGATGTTCTTGTGGATATATGAACCAGACAATTTTACATATTTCTTTTTCAAGATTTTGCTAAAAATGAAATCACATTTAATGTAAATTACTCCTAAAATGTAAAGTGCTATTTACTTACAAATTTTTCTAGATCATGCTTTTTTAATTTATCAGCTATTTCTATATAGTTCCTTAAATATATGTATAAAAACACTGAAGAATGTCCTTGTAACAAAGCAGTTATTGAATTTAGATCACCATCATTTTTGACATTACTAGTTAAAAGAAGATTCAAAAGAAAGATAAATGTATTCCAGAAAGTGTGTAACAAGATTTTCACTGCCTATTACATTGCATAAAAGAAATCTTCAATTCCACAAATATATTAAAAAAAAAACCTAAACATTAATCAATAAAGTTGACAAAAATGTGTGTCAGTTATTTTATAGTATTTGCTCTCCAGTTCGGATAATTGCTCATACCTGTAGTCTAAACCATTATACTCTCAACTTCAGTAAATTGAGATTTTGTAGGAAAACAAACAAACAAGCCCCACACTACCAAATGGAAGCCACATTTCCAAGAGGACAGAAAGAGCAGTTTGTTAACCAGCAGAGTCTGTATCACACTATTGACTTTGCAAGTTCACAAAAAATTGTGGCCACGTTTTGTATTTTCTTTAAAAAACAGCTTCTTAAAAGAATCTAAATGACCTGTCCTTATCCTCCCCAGCCATGAAAAACAGCAGTGTTTCCAACTTTTCACCTTTCTGCCAATGTGTCCCCATAGTATTCACAGTACTAATGAAAGAGATTCTTGACAATGTCACTGTGGACCACCCCAGAAGTGGAGTTCTGCCAATGTAAACCATTATTACAGTCCAGCCTACTCTTCCCATGCTGTGAGGTCATTCAGAAACTTCCCCAGCTTCCCCGTTGCTCTCAGTCTCTGAAGAGTGACATCCTCCCTGAACCATAGACACTGAGGTAAGCCCCCTGCTACTGATTCCCATCCAGATTGCCATGGAAAACATCCACACTTTGATGCTATTGAATGGACTTTCTTTCTTTTGGAGGGGGAATCAAAGAACATTCAAAAGAAAACAACTTGATGGTGACACAGAAATGTCCACAAACTGATGCAATCTTTGCTCTTGAATTTTCCTCGTTTTCTAAGCTTATAATAAGCAATAACACTCCCTGAGAAAAGCTATTTAATAATACAAGCTCCAAATAATAGAATAGATATATTTTTGCCAGAATCGCATTTAACTTCTGGAAATAAATGATTTAGGTACAAATTTAGTCTTTAGTTACTGACATGAGAGGACTTACCTGAAATGGATGGTGAAATGTGATGACTATTTAGTCTATATTAAATAACTGACTTGTCACACACAATTTGTGTAGAGTACACACAAAGTTTAGTTTGCTATGTTTTGAGAAATTCCTATGAAATTGTAAGGGAAATAGAGGGACATTCAATGTTGCTAAGAAACAATTTAACTAAGTATTTTTCTCCTTAAAATAACTCTCAAGTATCAGACATTTTCATATACTTGTCCATCATGCCAGGTTGCCCTTATGGAGGCAGAGAAAAGATGCATCTTCAGTTTTTAATAAAAGTTTTTCTGCTGCTTCTGGATACAATAACCTGGTCTCTATGTTTTTCTCTTAACTTTTTTTCCTTCCTTTATTCATGATTGAGTGTATTCATATGCATATGAGAGTGGGAGAGAGATAAAGGGACACCCTCCATGGGATCTGGCCACTCTGTGTTCCCCTTCCTCCAGTCCTCCAGCCCTTAGATCCTGGATACACTCCTGTGTTCCATAGTCTTTCAGCCTGATTTGGCAAGGGATTCAGAATGTGTTGCCCTGTGGAATCCAGATTTCTTGTTCAGTGTCCTTCCCCCACTCCAAGGATCCAACCCTACCTTTGTTAATTTCCTGCCTTTGTTAGTAGACAGTACAGAGACAATGATAAAAGATTGCTCACTTTATTCATTTGATAATAAATCAGCTTGATTTATGCCCTCCAACACATTCTATCTATAGTGTATAACAATTAATGACCTTGGATGAAAAGTTTCATAGAAGGTTATATAATCAGGAGAGGAAAAATATTGTGTTATTATCTTTGTAGAAGTAAACTAACAAACAGAGGAAGAGGCATGGAGCTGGGTGGTGGCACAGCAGTAAAATGTCATGCACTGTAAGGCTGACCCACATGGGGGGTTTCCTTGAGTATACTGGGTACAAATATGTCCATGATCCAGGGCTGACCTAGTTGGACCATGACATCAAGACCCTGTTGGGGGCAGCCGGGGCTCTGCCCCGTGATCCGCCGGGCCTGCCTGGCCGGTGCTCTCCCCG
>NW_006159486.1:1737617-1740877 GCF_000334495.1 Tupaia belangeri chinensis | reverse complement strand
CTGGGTACTACTTTATAGTATGTTCATTCTACTCACTGAGGCTTATGCCTAAAGTCAGACTTGGGTTCATGTATGACCCTGTTGGGGATGCTTGTCTCTCCATTTGTCTCTCTGTCTCATGGAAGAAATGAACATACTTTCAATAGAAAATAAAGAGTAAAAGGCAAAATGTGAAAAGTAAAATATGGGAAGAATTTTAATATAAAATAGTAATAATTATTTCTGTCTGAAAGCGGAAAAAAACTCACAGAGAAGTTGTGACATAGGAAGCGTTTAATGGATCATTAGAAGTTCTACAAATGGAGAAAGTAGAAAATAAACTTTTAAGATGGAGAAAGGCTAACGTATGAAATCACAGAGAAGAGTCCAGTGGACCTTGGTTAGAAGTGATATAGTGATGTATTGATAATTTTTTTTTTTTAGGAGAGGTTTTCACTATAGGGCACGTGCGCTCGCCAGACAGAGAGAGACATAGAGACAGAAAGTGAGAAATGACCCCCCCAGGGGGGATGGTCACGCCGCAATCCCTTCTCCTCCATTCTCCTCTCGGGATCTTGAGCACTGCATGTACACGCGCCCAGCATGAGTTTTAAGCCACTGGGTCCGGGACACGAATCGCGGTAGACTACATAGGAGTCCAGCGACAGCCATTACGCTAACTGCTGGTTCCCTGTTTTGGTAAATGTTTAACAACTGAACTGCTCTTTAGAAATAAATTCAGTACGAAATTTACCATGACATTAGTGAGTGCAGGCTTGTGGAAAATATACATATTGACTGTCATGAGCCAGTATGAGCCTACTCCAGCATACCACTGGAGATGGGACACATGGTAAACATCTCACCCTCTTATATAGAAGATATAAAGGAAACTGGGCATTTAGGAAAATGTTTAATTTTGCAAAGAAACAATTATAAATTTTAGCTGGCTTTTTTTTTCCTTTACAGGTATCTTGAAGCATTGAAGTATATTTTGTCACTTTTCTATGACATTTAATGATATTTAAATGTGTGTGCACTTAATGATATTTCTATGCTACTCTGGGCTGATATTAGAATATGATGTTAAGTAAGAGTTGCTAGAATTATCACTGTGGTCAAAATATTATAATGCATAATTCTAAGAGGTTTCTGACAGCTGTCGCAAGACTTTATTTTCAGATTCAGGGTGGCGGTTTCAAGGCCTGAGGTGGCTTAACTATCTTCCTGACAGGCACAGTGACAGTATATAGATAGAAATATCATAAGCAAGCAGATTGTTCTTCAGGTTTATGCTACAAATATCAGTTAGTCCTTTCATGTAAGAAAAGCAAAAGCAATAACAAAAAAGGTCTGCCATTATTTTATTAATAGCAAAAAAAAAGCTAGTGAATAATGATGACTTATTTAAGTAAATTGCTCATCTCATTAATGCAAGAGCCCCAAGCAAAATCCTCATAGTGTCTAGCAGGTCATATAAATAAATGTGATGGGGCCAAGTAAAATATAGCCAAAATAAAGAAGAGTACTTGAGCTGGAATAGACTGGGAAAGGACTGCTACTACTCAGGATTTATTGTCATAGAATGGAAGTCCCCTTTAAGAAAAACTAGAGTATCATGTACAATTTTCTGATTCTTAAAGGTTGGCAAGTAATTTATATTTAAACACACTGTATGGGCCAAACAAAACATGTCAGTGGGCAGGATTTTGCTGTTAGCCACCAACTGGAGACCTTTGCTTTCATTCATTCTAAACAGTTCAATATGGTTTGTATTATGTGGTATTGGCAGGCAGGTAGAATGTGGGGCTAACGTGCCTGGATTTATTTTACTTATTAATTACTTTATATCCTGCCTTGTTCCCAGATGTATTTGAGATGGTTTGTTAAAAAAAAATACAATAATATGAAGGGGTATTGAGATGAAGGAAGAAAGTACTAAAATGTTAAGAGTTCTGGGGAGAGGTGATATAAAAAACATAAATAACATAAAGTAGAAGATAATTACTTGAGGCGACAACAATTCATAGTGCATCATAATATCCAAAGCAAAGAATGAAAAAAAATCTGCTGTACAATTTATTCATATCATGCATGATGTAAAATATGCCAGGTAATCAGGATAAATTGTTTTATAAAGGACCAAGGACAAAGAATTGCTTCTGTCATGGATCTTTTTCTTTTTATTTCCTCCCAGTAATGAATAACTTTTCTTTTTATACAAATGACCTGATAGCTTCCACTCCACTAACTGAGGGCAGTGAGATTGCACCATATGCTAGAAGCACAATATTAACACAGTTTTGTGGAGGCCCTTGTCAAAAAAATCCAGTTTCTTCCCTTCTGCCCAAACAGATACTCAAACAAAAGAAACTTCCTTGCCCCCACTCATGGATTCATCCATCTGATATTTGATATTCTCAAATATCAGTAATTTCTATGGCTTTAGTTAAAACTAGAACTTTAGTTAAAACTAGAGCAGTTGTCAAAATTAAATTATACTTAGGATTTATTAAACATATACAACATGTCAAACATGGGGTTAAATACTTGATCATTTACAAAGAGCAATAAAGAAGACGAAAAAAAGCAACTTTCTCTTAATGAGTTTCTCTTCCAGGAAATGAAACAAACAGGCTTTCCAATTGCAAGAGGCATGCTAGGTTAAGATAAAAATATGTACAAAGCACAGAAATAACAGAGAGAGGAGCATGATAATTTCTCTCTTGAGGGTATGAGGAAAAACTCTCAAGAATGAACGTAGGAGGTTCCCAAGATTATGCTGAATTATTAAAACTTTGCAGATATCTGGTTAAGGTAAAGGGCTATTTTGAAAAATGGAAAAAACATTTGTCATCAGTCTCTCTTAGATACCATTAGTACCACTATTCCTAATTATGTTCTTATCACTGCATTGACAAAATAGACTATTCCCTCACTTTTATTACCCCGTTTCCTCATGTGAATCACTTCTGCTGCTGCACATTTTAGATTTCTACTTGTGACAACTGGTTACCATCCCTTTAGCATAAACGAAGTACCAAGAAAATTTATTTTCTATTGTGATTTTCATACTCGGTCCCTTATGGCTTCAAGTTACATGGCATAGGTGGAAGTCACACTCATTCTGTTTCTTGATTAATATTTGAGTACTCAGAGCAGTTATAACTCAGAATTTACTGGTATATTTTTACTCAGATTTCCTGGATGTTTTAGCCAGAATCACTTACTCTTTTATTTTCTTCCTAAATCTTTAATCTTTGAATATATATATATATATA
>NW_006159486.1:1731124-1737586 GCF_000334495.1 Tupaia belangeri chinensis | reverse complement strand
TATATATATTTTTTTCTTATTGATGTTGCCATGTCTTTTCTATGGCTAAACCAAGTCTCTTTACTGGCTTTAAATGCCCATAACTTCATGAAAAATCTCATAATTTCTTTGGACATCATCTTACTTTGTCCAGCATGATAGACCTTACTCCTCTTCAGGAAGCATCATATAAGTTTCTCAGAGACTTTTAGAGCTCATTAACCAAATGACTATGGCTTTCTGAAATACATAATGATGCCAAGCATTCTGTCAATTTCTTAAATACATTCTTACTTCTGTGATATAAACTGTACTTCTAAAAGAAAACACTTTATTCAGAACTGAAAGATATTTTAAGTATAGCATTCAATTGCATTTTAACTCCTAAGACAGAAAGAATAGTCTTAAAATAGAGTGTGAGAAATACTTCTGTGATTATTTACATATGTTAGATTTTCTTTCAGATATATTAAAATCCAAGGAGAGGAAAAAAGTTCAGAAGAGAATAGCAAATAAATATTTGTCAGCCAGATAGACAATTAAATTTAAAGTCTAAGGGAGTCCATAAATATTGAGAAGAAATAAAAAGACGACCCTAAAGGCACAAATTCAATCCTATACCTTCCATTTTGAGGAACCAAGGTGGTTTGTACTCTAAAATTTGACTATGAGCTCAACTTTCTGGGGGGCAGACAGAGATTTTGGTATAGGGCATTTGCACTTGCAAAAGAGACAGAGATGGAGGGAGAGAAAATAAATACTCATCCCCTAGACCAGATGGCCATGCCATAATCCCTTCTCCTCCATTCTCCTCTCAGGGTTTTGGGCACACATGCACATGCACTTGCATGAGTTTCAAGTTGCTGGGTTCAAGACTCAAACTGGGGTTATCCATGTGGTAGTCCAGCACCCTAACCACTCTGTCACCTGCTGGGCACAGAGCTCTGCTCTTATTTAAGATGCACAGATTTCATATGTAGGTGATATTTCACAAAAAGAAGCAAAAACCTCTGAGTAGTTGGTTTATTTTGATTTAGAAAGAATTAGAGACCTAACTTTACAGCATTATCTCAAACTAAAATTTACATAGAAACACTATTGTGTAGTGGAGAATAATACACATTTAAGTTACGAAATTATATCTATTGAATGTTTTCCTTATACCTTGTCTCTTGCTATATCTCATAGCAGTATATACTTTTTCTCTGAATAAAAACAAAAAAAAACAAGTTTCAAAGAAGATAAAAGTATTCAGAAGAGGAAGGTAGCCAGAAAAGAGAGCAATGAGTATGTTCTTCTTCAAAAAAGGAAGGGATGAATAAAGAGAGATTCAAGGAGTTAAGAACTGTAGGAGACTGTAAGACCATTGAAGTAGAGAGGCAGAATATTCTTTACCCCATGTTGGATAATAAAAGTGCAGAATGTAAAGAAATTCAACAATAGTACAATTTCCAGTACACTTTCACAGCTACTCATCTTTACTAAGAATTCATTCTCATTTCTATCTCAAAGTCATTTACTTCTGTCAAGGTCATTGTCAGTCATTTCAGTATAGGGGAAGCACCCAGGAAGAGCTACAGTCCTTGAGATAACACACGGATAGTGCCATGGTCATTACCAGATCAGGCTCAGATCCTGGATTTGCACCCTGTCAGTGAGTAAATAGATACTCTAGTGTTGCTGCTCCTAGGACTTCAAAAACAGAATGAAGCTTAGGTTTAAAAAAAAAAAAAAAAAGCTGAGTCAGAGAGTTAGGAGAACATGTAGGAGCTTTTATTGACCTGGAACTTTCCATTTATTTATATATTTTTTGAAAATGGTTAAAAATAAACCTATTAATTTAAGTCTCTAAGAACATCTTGGGTCTTTACTTAATAATAGAGTTGGCAAAGCTACAGTGAGAGAGACAAAAAGAAATAGACTTAGTTTTTCTTTTAACATACAATTATAGTCCTATTAAATGTAAATTTAATCCCTATTTGAGACATATAATTTAAATTGTGACCAAAAATATTATAGGCATGCTGAATACCTCTAATTAAATCAGGTGGCCTTATTTTAATGAAAGGAGAATTTGGAGGCCATACTAATTGCAGTTAACAAGTTGATGACTTGTTTTTTAACAGTCAACATACCATTAACATTTAGACCCCAGAAAAAGAGTAATTTTTAAAAATAAACTTTTAAAATTAAAGACTAGGTGTATAGTCCATAGTCTACCCTTGAGTTTTGTTTTTTTTTTCTCACTATTTGAAATAGATTAAACAAATTAAAATGTGCAAAATCACACCTGGTTCTTATCTGACCAACAGCTAAATGTTGGTATAAAAGCTATATAAACCTGACACTTCCTTTGCCCAGTGAATATTGTCTTCTAGGTTTATTTTTTAAGACTCATGGTATGAATGGTAACTCCTTAGATGTTTAAGGCTTTGTTCAGCTTTATGGAATAAAATATAAATTGTTTATTGAATCAGAGTATGCAGAAGAGAGCTTAGTTCTCTTACTTTTAATATTTCTCTTTGAAATCTACCCTGGATAGAAATTTCAAGCAACAATTTTCAGCAAACATATGGGGAAGCCCACTGGAAATATTATAAGGTAAATTAATAATGGCAGATGATGGCATGTCTGGATGTTGTTTATGCTGAAGAGCCCTGCATACTTTGTGTTTTGAAATTATTTTGTTGTAACCATTTTCAGATTCATTTCATTTAGCAATGTATTCTTCTCTCCAAAGGTGTCTGTATGTATTTGACTACAGAAAATATTTACTTTAGTAAAGGGCAGCTTAACCTTTGTTTAAATTGGAGGTGAGTGAAAGGTCACTGTAATTATTTGCTGTATTATTTATGTCAGATTTGAATTACTATGAATACAGCACAAGTATTGCCCTTTATTATGAAATAAGCTAAAAGAAACTCAACTTCTGTATCCAGCCAGCATATTTTATGGAACCAATCAGTGTTGCAGAACATTTTCAAGGTTCTCTCTTGGACTGTGATTGACTGAAAGTGCTTGAGGTTAAGGTTCTTTCCCAGAGGGAGGGAAGGAGGCAATTTAACATGGCAGCTCACTCTCTCTACCACCCCCGGCTCTGTTTTTGATGGCTAGATGCCAGGATATGGACAGAGTGGGGTTCAAGGCTATTAGTGAAGTACTGAAAGCAGTCACACTGGAAAACATATGTAGACTGGACTGAAGAGGTGGACTTGCTGAGCAGAAGATCATATCAGAATAGACACACAAGAATTAGATTTTAAATGAGAAAAAAATTCAAAATTAAATATGAATATTGGCATATGAAAATTTAGTGGAAAATAAGATGATGGGAAAGTCTTCAATTTAAATAGGTTAGGGAACATAAGTGGTGACCCTTCATTCTTGGTCTTTACTCTTCAATTATGAAGAGACCCACCTTTAAATGTTCACATAAATGTCAACTGAAGATATTCATGCATAATTTTGATGATGAACAAATATCAAGGTTCAGTTAGCATCTGAACTACTACTAATAATATGGGGTTTGTTTACTTGGGAGGATGTTTGATGGCATTGCCATGGGTAGGAAATTCAATACAGTGAAAACAATGGGATTTGGTTTCTGAATTAACAAGATGTTGCTAGTGAAGAGTGTTCTTTTTCTCATAAAAAGATAATATCATTTCTTTCATGTTATGTGAATTAAGAGAATTAATGCACCCATAGTACCTAGAAAGTAACTAGCACATAATAAGCATTTAATAAATAGTAATCATTTTTTACTGTAACTATCATCATCATTAATATACAAATACTTAAGACTAAAAAGCATACCTACAGAAAATGTACTCTTTGAAACAAGCTTAAGTGAGGGTAAAACTAATCATCTGTATTCCACTATAGCAAAATAATTCACTAAAATAATATTTGGTGAGCAGTCTCATTAGGGATATGGAGAGAAGGTACCAGCATAATTAACAAGATGGTTACAAAAAACAGTTAATATGACCAGAGTAGGAAAAAAACTCCAAAAGAATCTGTAGGGGTTAAGGATAACAATGATGGGTCTCTCCACAGCTTGCGCCTTTGGCAGCAGCTGCCTGGTACATCTCAAGGCACCTGGTGAGCAAGGGGGCATGCTGCGCCCATTGCTTCCCTTCCAGAACCCACCCCAGTCCAGGACCCACCCAAATCCCTAGGCAGATCACATTACTAAAAACAACAGAACAGAGACTTCGGCAGATGTCAAATCCCAACAAAAGGGAAAGACACTCCTAGCCAGTGAAACATTTGCCTGACAGGTACATAAAAGTCAGTACATCTTCCAAATGGCTAGAAGTAGAAGAAGAGCCTCCAGTATGAATAAACAAGGAAATACATCTCCATCAAAGGTACAGAGTAACTCCCCTCCATCTTCAGGGCTAATGGACGATGTTACTAAGATGCCAGACAAACAATTTCAAACATTTATGGTGAACAAATTCTTCGAATTGGAACAGAAAAGAGACAACGAACTACAGGAGATGATAAAGTCATTCCAAGATATGAAAGAAGAAATGGACACTCTGAGAAAGAACCATATGGAGCTATTAGAGATAAAGTCTGGAATAGAGGAAATCAAAAACTGCCTTGAAAGTATTAAAAGTCAATTAGATCATGCTGAAGATCGAATCTCTGATGTAGAAGATAAATCCTCAGACCTAGAAAGAACCACAAAGAAGATAGAGAAAATAACTAAAAAACACGATGATAATATACGAGAAATACTAGATTCCATAAGAAGTGCAAATATCAGAATAATTGGTATCCCAGAAGGTGAAGAAACCAATAGCGGCATGGAAAATCTATTCCATCAAATCCTGGAAGAAAATTTCCCGAGTCTAGAGAGGCACTCAAGTATCAAGATCCAAGAAATACAAAGGACTCCAGTTAAAATCAACTCCAGAAGATCTTCCCCAAGGCACATCATAGCCAGACTGTCCAAGAACACAGACAAAGACATGATACTAAAACAGGCAAGAGAGAAACGAGAAGTGACATACAAAGGTTATCCCATCAGGCTAACTCCAAACCTCTCAACCAAAACAATGCAAGCAAGGAAAAGAATGGGAAGATGTATTGAAAGTGCTAAGAGAGAAACAATTTCAGTCAAGATTATTGTATCCTGCAAGATTATCCTTAATATGGGAAAAAAAGATTAATATCTTCTCAGACAAACAAGACCTGAAAGAATTTGCCAGCACCAGACTAGCTTTTCAAGAACCCCTTAAGAAAGTACTGTTCCAGGAAAACTAAAGAGCTAACAGACAGAAACAAAGGAATAAAAGGCCGCTGTGACAATGGCCACCTTAAATGTAGGGACAAATCCAGGTACATCAATAATAACATTGAATGTGAATGTATTAAATTCCCTAATCAAGAGACACAGACTGGCCGAATGGATAAAAACAGAGACCCTCTATCTGTTGCCTACAGGAAACCCACCTCATTGATAAAGGCATACATAGACTGAAAGTGAAGGGTTGGATAAAGGTTTACCATGCAATAGAGAACCAAAAAAAAGCTGGAGTACCGATACTAATTTCTGAAAATATAGCCTTTAAAACAAAAACTGTTCAAAGAGACAAAGAAGGGCACTATATTGTAGTAAAAGGATCAATAGATCAAGAAGCTTTAACTCTTATAAATATCTATACGCCCAACACAGGAGCACCCAAATATGTGAAGGAAAGACTGTTAGATCTAAAAGGGGAGATAGACTACAATACACTAATTGTGGGAGACCTCAACACTGCACTATCCCCTTGGAACAGGTCATCTAGACAAAAAAATAGATAAAGAGATAAAGGATCTGAATGATACCATAAGTGAAATGGACTTAACAGACATCTATAGAACTTTCCATCCCAAAACCATGAGATACACTTTTTTCTCATCCCCACATGGAACCTTCTCGAAGATTGATCACATCATAGGGCACAAAGCAAGCCTTTACTGCTGGACGCCC
The DNA here is from genome assembly GCF_000334495.1 of Tupaia belangeri chinensis. Taxonomy (NCBI): domain Eukaryota; kingdom Metazoa; phylum Chordata; class Mammalia; order Scandentia; family Tupaiidae; genus Tupaia; species Tupaia belangeri. The sequence goes on along the minus strand of NW_006159486.1, from coordinate 1,731,618 downwards.
CACATTGGGCACCAATCTGCTGGGAGCCGTACCCCAGCCGGGGTGGGTGCACAGGAAGGTGACGTGGGTGATCAGAAATCAGACTAAGACCTCATGCCCTTTAGCATGTTCTTAGCCGGCTACAGCCAGAGTAAACTCCGGACTGCAGCCCTGATGGTCAGAAGTCATGCGTATTTATTATGGAAGGAGTTTTACAGTAGTGGGATGGGTATGGGGAAGTAAGTGAAACATTTTGCTCTAATAGGTAAGTCATTCAAAGTATAGGAACAATAATCATAAAACATGACGTCTGTTTTGTTTAGGTATAAACAGTCATAATTTTTAGAATGAGGAAGTCCATTTTTGGGGTGCATCTTCTTCTTTGATCTTGATTACCAGGGAGGGCCTTTGGCTGAGAGGGTTTCCAGGAATTTTCAGTCCCAGACCAGCTTGATTACTTTAGTCCCAGATTGGCTTTAGAATTTTGAGCCTTGGGTCAGCTTTTGAGAACTTCA
>NW_006159486.1:1729639-1730462 GCF_000334495.1 Tupaia belangeri chinensis | reverse complement strand
ACCCTACGCAGCTGCCGCCGTAGTGGATCCGCATTCTTTTAGGATTATTGTAAAAGTTATAGTAAGGCTGGGGGTGCCTTTATGGGGTACCGGGATATGGCAATAAGGCCCATGGCAGAGAAACTGAGTGCAGGCCAGTACAGTAACACAAAAGAGGTGAGGTCCAGAACCCGTAAAACTGTTGACCTTGCAAACAGTTCTCCTCAGCTGAGTCCTTGCTCTAGGCATGAGGGGCAGTTCTTTCATACTCAGCTTGTGTTAACTGCATGGTCCCAGCACTTTACAGATTCAAAGGCATAGAAACTATTCCCAGCATCTTCTCTGGCCATGATGAAATTAAACTTGAGTTTAATTTCAAGAAAAATCTTCAAAAATACTCATGTACATGGAAACTAAGTAACTTACTACTGAATGACTCTACAAGTACTGTTGAAATAAAGTCTGAAATCAAAAGATTCATGGAAGCTAATGACAATGAGGACACGAGTTTCCATAATCTTTGGGACACTGCAAAAGCAGTCATAAGAGGGAAGTTTATAGCAATTAGTGCTCATAAGGGGAAGACAGAAAGAAGGCAAATGGATCACTTAACATCATGCCTCAGAGAATTGGAGAAGCAAGGGCAAAATGATCCAAAAAATTCCAGGAGAAAGTAAATAATAAAGATCCGAGCAGAAAGAAATGAAATAGAAAATAAACGAACTATGCAGAAAATGAATGAAAGTAAAAGCTGGTTCTTTGAAAAGATAAACAAAATTGATACACCACTAGTGAGACTTATAAAGAAGAAGAGAGAAAGGAACCAGGTGAATCAAATCTGCAA
>NW_006159486.1:1685945-1728047 GCF_000334495.1 Tupaia belangeri chinensis | reverse complement strand
ATCAGATAAGGGATTGATAACCAGAATACATAAGGAACTAAAGAAGGTGTTTGTAAAAAAGATGATGAACCCTATTAAAAGATGGGAGAAGGAGTTGAAAAGAACACTCACTAAAGATGACATACGAATAGCCAGAAGGCATATGAAAAAATGCTCAACATCCCTCATCATAAGGGAAATGCTGATCAAAACAACAATGAGATACCACCTAACCCCAGTCAGAATGGCTAAGATTAAAAAAACAAATAATGCTAAGTGTTGGCTGGGATGTGGTGAAAGGGGAGATCTCTTACACTGCTGGTGGGAATGTAAATTAGTCCAACCACTGTGGAGAACAATTTGGAGATTCCTCAAAAATCTACAAATAGAACTGCCATATGATCCAGCAATCCCATTTCTTGGCATCTACCCAAAGGACAGAAGAATTTCTCATTGAAAAAGTGCTTGCACATCAGTGTTTATTGCGGCATTTTTCACAATTGCTTTGACATTGAATCAACGCAAATGCCCTCGTATGGCTGAATGGATTGAAAAACTGTGGCACGTATACTCTATGGAATACTATTCAGCCATTAAAAACAACAAAACTCTGGCTTTTGACAGAAAGTGGAAAAATATGGAAGATTTACTGCTGAGTGAAGCAAGGCAGGCTATGAAGGAGAGACTCTGTATGTCCCCACTTAATATATACCGAATGTCCACACTCTATAACTGAAACTGACTGGTTAAAGGATGTACAAACACAAGAGATGGATGTGAATGCCAGATGTGGTGTGTGTGGAGGAGTGGGGGCCTGGGGCAGAACATTTGGGAGTAGGGCTACGAAGACAGCATTGTTGAGACAGGGACGTAGTGTTGTTATATTTTTACAACTCGACCAGGGAGAAATGTTCTTATATTGATATGATCACCTTGTAAGATAAATAATGTGACTGAATGTATTAAAAATGTAAAATAAAATTTAAAAAGGATAACAATGATGATTACAACTATCCCAAAAGCTAGCCAGAATTTTTGTGCAGTTCCAGCATAGATATTAATAATTTTTATTCAGTTAGGGCCAAACTTTTCTTTTGTTTAAAGTTCCTCACTTATTCTTTACCACAATAAATGAATTTTCTCTAACTAAATGAATTTTCATTATTAGTACATATAGGCTTTCATTTTGTTTTATTTTTTTGTTCATGAATTTACCAGAGACAGGCAGAGAAAGAGAGAATGGGGAGGAGGGAGCAAGAAAACGTTCCCCATGAGGAATAGTTATACTGCAATTTCTGTTTCTCTATCTCACCTCCCTTTTGAGATTTTGGGCATGCACACAAATATCCTAACATGTTCTTAAGCTGCTGGGTCTGTGACTCCAGTCATGCAGTTGACCATGTGGGATACAGTCGACATAACCACCAATGCCACAAGCTGGCCCCATATGGTTTTTAAAGCAATCTTTTTCAGCTTATTTGCATACTATAATATTCACCTATTCTATAGGTATAGTTCACTGATCATTTGTATATTTACAGAGCTCTTCAATTATTTTGTAATTCTGAACATTTCAATGGCTTTATTGACATATAATTCACCTATTACATAATTCACTCACTTGAATTTTGCATTCTGATGATCTTTAGTATATTCAAAAGAAGAGCTGTCTAACCACTACTGTAATCTATTTTAAATTTAGAATAGTTCATCACCATAGAAAGAAAACTTTTACCCACTATTAATCATTCCATTTTTCCAAATTGTTTTTTACCTGGTTCTAGGCAACCACTTATCTATTTTCTACCTTGAAAGATTTGACCTTTACAGTTATTTTGTATCTATAAACAATCTAATGTGTGGTTTTTAATGACTGACTTTTTCCATATAGTATAATTTTTAAAATTTATCTATGTTATAGTATCTTATGTTATCTATTCCTTTTTGTCACCAAGCAATATTCTATTTTGTTAATATATCACATTTTACTTATCCATTCATCAAATAATAACCAATTAGGTTTCTTCACTTCTGGCTACTAAGAATAATGCTGATGAGACCAGCAGATGAAGTAGTGATTATGTCACTAGACTCCCATGCCATTGACAGCTGTTCGAGTACTGGACCCAGTGGCCTGAAACTCATACCAGATGCATGTGTGTATGCCCTAAATGCCAGGAGGAAAATGGAGAAGAGATTGAGGTGTGGCCATCTTCCTTGTGGGGTGATTTCTTGCTTTCTGCCTTTCTGCCTCTCTGGAGAGTGCATATATTCTATAAAAAAATCTTTTAAAAAATTTTAAAAAATTATGCTGCTATGAATATTTATTTTTAATACATTTAATTACTATGTATCTTTATGGCTTACAAAATGAATTTTTCAAGCATTAATACACTATGTATTAGTCCAGTTACAGTTATTATCATACACATTATCCTCAACAGATGATTTTCCATGTTTGTGTCCCTAAAAATTTTTATTCTTTCTTTAAATATTAAAGTAAGTTTTTGTTTAAACAGATGTTTTGATCTTTCTTGTGTGGATATCTAGGGTTGAAATCTCTTGATTATAAGGCAAATCTATGTGTAAGGTTTTAAGTAATTGCAAAATTATTTTCACAGCACTTATACAATTAACATTGTCATGAGAAACATTTAAGGGTTAAAATTTCTGTTGTAAGCATCTCTTTTCTTTCTTCTTTTTTTTTTTTTTTTTTTGGAATAGCCATTCTAGTGGATATAAAATGGTATTATATTGTGGTTTTGGTTTGCATTTCTTTAATGACTAATGATGTTGAGCATCCTTCCGTGTGCTTATTGGTCACTTGCATATTTTTCTTAGAAAATGTCTATTAAATATTTTATCTATGTTAAATTATTTTTATTGTAGTGTTTATATATTCCAGATTCTAACCACTTACGTGGTATATAATTTACAAACATCTTCTCCCATTCTGTGGGTTCTTTTTTTCACTTTCTGATAAAGTCCTTTAAACACAATTTAAAAAAAAAAATTTTTGAAGCTTAATTTATCTATTTCTTGCTTCTATGTGCTTTTGATATTGTACCACAAAAAACATTGTTTAATACAAGGTCATGAAGATATACACCCATTTCCTCCTAAGAATCTGATAGTTTTAACTTTTGCTTTTAGATCTCTGATTTATTTTGAGCTCATTTAGTATGATATGCATAAGGAATCCAAAGTCATTTTTTGCATGTTGATATCTAATTATCCTAGCATCATTTGTTGAACAGAGTATTCTTTTATATCCTAAAAGATTATTACACATGTGTCTTACCATCATTATTGAAAATCATTCAGCAATAAAGATAAATGTTTATTTGCTTACTACTGTCTATTCCATCAATGTATACATCTATTCTTATGTCACCATCAATTTTTGTTGTTGTTTTGTTTTGTTTTATTTTTGGAGAGAGACAGAGAGACAGATAGCAAGAAATCACCTCCAGAGGGATGGACACATCACAATCCCTTCTCCTCCATTCTCCTCTCAGGGTCTTGGGCATGCATGCATACGCACCAAGCATGAGTTTAAGCCACCAGGTCCGGGATTCAAACCATGATCGACTACATAGGAGCCCAGTGACATAGCTATTATGCCAACTGCTGGTCCCACCATCAGTTTTTTTTTTTTTTTTTTGGGGGGGGGGGGGGGAAGAGATTTTCACTGTAGGGCGCGTGCGCTCGCCAGACAGACAGAGAGAGACATAGAGACAGAAAGCAAGAAATCACCCCCCAGGGGGGATGGTCACACCGCAATCCCTTCTCCTCCATTCTCCTCTCGGGATCTTGGGCACGCACGCACACGCGCCCGGCATGAGTTTTTTAAGCCACCGGGTCCGGGACATGAACCGCGGTCAACTACGTGGGAGTCCAGCGACATAGCCATTACGCTAACTGCTGGTTCCCCCCACCATCAGTTTTGATTACTGTGGTTTGTAGTAAGTTTTGATATTGAAAAATATACTTAAAAATTATTTATCTTTATCAAGATTGTTTTGACTATGCTGGATATATTGAAATTCAACATAAATTTGAAACGTATCTTATAAATTTGTGCCATAATAAAAAAAGGTAAGATTTTGATAGGAGCTGCAAACAGCCTTTCTATCAGTTTTAAAGTACTGCTATCTTATCAAAACTAACTCTTCATTACACAAACATGTGTTTCATTTTTATTTAAATTTTTAATTTCTCTCAATGATATTTTGTAGTTTTCAAAGAAAAAGGTTTGTAATTCTTCAGTTAAATGATTTTTAATTTTTTCTTTTTGATTGCATTACAAATTAAATTATTTGCTCAATTTTATTTTGGGATTGTCCCTTGCTAACACATGTAATTAAATTTATTATGTTCGATTGTATGTGGTTATGCTGAACCAGCACCTGGGCCTGGTATCAGGCTCCAGCCTTCTTAGCCATGCTGCCTTCCTCTCACGGCTTCCCAGCCTTGGACCCCCACAAAGTGAGTGAGCTCCAGGCCTTTGTGAAAATGTGTAAGCAGGATCCAAGCATTCTGTGCACCAAGGAGATGCTCTTCCTGAGAGAGTGGGTGGAGAATGTGGGGGGGTAAAGTATCACCAGCTACCCAGAAAGTTAAATCAGAAGGGCATATCAAGGAAGAAAAAACAGAGAGTACAAAAGTGGAGGAAAAATAAATAAATTCATAAAAAAATATTTTGATCAATGGGACTGGATAGAATTGTTCACATATTGAAATGTTCACTTCATAAGCTAAATGATGTCATTGAATGTATATAAAAATAAATAAATTCATAAGAAAAAAGAAAGTGGAGGAAAACATAAAGACAGAGGAACCATCAAGTGAGGAAAGCGATCTAGAAATTGACAATAAAGGTGTGATTGAACCAGACACTGATGCCCCTCAAGAAATGGAAGATGAAAAGGTAGAGATAACTGAGGAGATGATGGATTCAGCAAATGATAAGAAAGTAGCTGCCATTGAAGCCCTAAATGATGGTGAACTACAGATAGCCATTGACTTGTCTACAGAGGCCATCAAGCTGAACCCTCACTTGGCTATTCTGTATGCCAAGAGAGCCAGTGTCTTCATCGAATTACAGAAGCCAAATGCTGCCATTCAAGACTGTAACAGAGCCATTGGAATAAATCCTGATTCAGCTCAATCTTGCAAGTGGAGAGGAAAAGCTCACAGACTTCTGGGCCATTGTGAAAAAGCAGCACATGGTCTTGCCCTTGCTTGTAAACTGGATTATGATGAAGATGCTAGTGCCATGTTGAAAGAAGTTCAATCAAGGGCCCAGAAAATTGCAGAACTGTTGACGGAAAAAAATAACCAACTGTAAAATTAATAATTAATAATTAATACAATTTATTTGTAAGTCAAATGTGAGTGACCTAGGCTCAGAGAAGAGGCATACATGCCTTTTCTCAGGGTGATCATGTACAGGGGCTCCTTTTATTTCTTTTTGAGATTGACTGACAACATTTAGTGAAGAGATTTTCCATTGGTCTGGCCCAAAAAAGGTGGGACATGTAGAAATGGGGGCTTGTAGGTTATAGGTGGGTTCCACAATTTTTAGGTGGTGATTGGAAGGGAAGAGCTGTGTCTTGGGAAGAGATTAGCACAAGTATATACTGTAATTGGTTGAAATATACATCTCAAAGACACTATGCCAGGGACAGGAAGTAGGAAGAATCCTGTTAATAGAAAATAAATGGTCTGTTAATGTTTGTGGCATGGCTTCCCCAGTCCCTTTTGAAAAGATTTTGGAAAAATAGGAAAAATAGTCAAACTTCTGTCCACAGAACATTGGAGAAAGTATGAGCCAAAACATGAAGCATGAGAAATCAAAGAGAGAATAAAAAGAGTTAAGAAGACTTTAGAAGAGCATGAAAAAGCCCAAAGGCAGGAAGAAACCAGGACAATCAGGAGCTCAGTATGGCTCTTTTACAGGTGGCTTTCCCAGGGCAATGCCTGGTAATTTTCCTGGAGGAATGCCTGGAGTGGGAGGGGGTATGCCTGGAATGGCAGGGATGCCTGGGCTCAATGAAATTCTTAGTAATCTAGAGGTTCTTGCAGCCATGCAGGATCCTGAAGTTATGGTGGCCTTCCAGGATGTGGCCTAGATCCCAGAAAATATGTCAAAATATCAGAGAAACCCAAAGGTTATGAATCTCATCAGTAAATTGTCAGCCAAGTTTGGAGGTCAAGTACAATGTCTTTCTGACAAAGTAAAGTCCTTGCTGAAGGATAAGCAACCTAGGTTACCTAATGGATGTTGCAATAAAATACAAACCAGCGTATCTCCAACCTTCTCAGCAAGAAAGCTGGGGTGCTTTGAATATAATCCCTACCCCTTTGCCCCAAATGCAGCTGAAACATTTTATAGTGGTTTGCCATTAGGGTATTTATTCAGATAATGTTTTCTCAGTAGGAATTGCAAACTTTAATCACTTTTAAACCTTAAAAATATTTCAAACAAACTAAAAGGGTATGTTAATTCAACATTTTTCTTTACTAATCATTTTTGGTTTTCCTTTGAATTATTGGGCAAGGAAGGTACTTAAATATGGAAGATGTATTACTCTAGTTTGAGTTAAAAATAGGCTTACTAGTAGGAGGCCAATGTAACTCATAAGTAGATAAAGTTTGAGTTGAATATATGGTTACCAAGGCATTTTGATTTACCTTTTTTTTTTAAGAGGTTTTTGCTGTAGGGCATGTGCGCTTGCCAGAGAGAAAGAGAGAGACAGAGAGACAGAAAGTGAGAAATCACTCCCTAGAGTGGATGGCCATGCCACAGTCCCTTCTCCTCCATTCTCCCCTTGGGATCCTGGTCATGCACGCACATGCGCCTGTTGTGAGTTTAGGCTGGTGGGTCCGGGACTCAAATCGTGGTTGACTACATGCGAGTCCAGAGACGTAGTCATTATGCTTACTGCTGGTCCTGCTGATTTATCTTTTTAAGTGCTTTAAAAATAATTATTTCAGGACTGCAAGATGACGGAATGGCTATGTCACTGGACTCCCATGTAGTCACCATGGTTCAAGTCCCAGACCCAGTGGCTTAAACTCACTTTGGGCATATGTATGTGCATGCCCAAGAACCCAAGAGGAGAATGAAGGAGAAGGGATTGCGGCATGGCCATCTCTGCTGGGAGGTGATTTCTCTATTTTTGTCTTTCTGTCTCTCTCTATCTTTCTGGTGAGCATGTGTGCCCTATAGCAAAAACCTCTCCAAAAGAAAAAAAGATTTATTTCAGTTAAACTATAGGGACCATTAGTATTTCAATAGACCCTGGTTGGGGACTGGTAGTACTTGGCAAGGCGGCAAACATCTCTGTGTTGTGTAACATGGACCTTGTACAGGCTGCCTTCAGGCTTACACTGGGGTGAAGAGAGGAATTGGTGTAATCCTGCAGTAGAGCTGAATTACTCTTAGCTCTCTTTTTGTCCAATATATCAAATAAATGTTTCATATTATTTTCACACAGGGGAAATAAGGGAGTATTTATCTTTTCACATTTTTATGTTTAAAATTAAATTTCCTGGTCAAAATAAAATAAATAAATAAATAAATTTAATATGTTCATCTTCACTCCACAACCTGGCTCTACATGTTTATTCATTTCAATGACTTTTTTAGTGGATTCCTAAGGATTTTCTATATATGAAGTCATGTCAAATACTTAGTTTATCTGACTAGAATCACTAGTACAATACAGAATAGTGTGTTCAGTATTTTTTATTATAATTTTAATTGGCATACAATTGTTGTACATTTTTATGAGATATGGTGTGATTTTTTTAATACATTAATACAATATATAATGATCAGGGAAATAAAAATCTCCACCATCTCAAACACTTGTCATTGCTTTACATTGTGAACTTAAAAAATTCTTTCTTCTAGTATTTTGAAATATATCTTGAATTTTCTACAATTTAGTTATACCACCATGATTAATACTTCAGAGCTCATTTTACCTATCTACTTGTACTTTTGAATAGGTTAATCAGGTTTTTCCTATGCCCTTCACCCACTTCTCTTCCTGGCTTCTAACATGCATTGCTTTGGTCTTCACTTGCATGTGATCAGATCTTCTAACTTTTACTAATGAGTGAGAACTTGTAATATTTGTTATTAGTATGTCAAAGAGAGATCTGTGCTCCATTGCTCATTGTAATACCATTTACAGTAACTAAGCTATGGAATCAACCTATATGCCTTATAGTCGATGAAAGGATAAATAAAATGTGATATAAATAAATATACATATACACAATGGAGTATTATTCAGCTATGAAAAGGATGTAATCCCATCATTTACACCAACATGGATGGACCCAGAGTAAATAATGCTAAATAAAATAAGCAAGGCACTGTTAATTCTTTTTATCATCAAATGGCTTTTGATTTTTTAAATGCCTTCTCTGTATCTATTAGGATGATCATGCATTTTTTGTCCTTTTCTGTTGATAAATTGTATTATATTGGATACTGTTTTCTTTTTAAAGTTTTTGCAATAGGGTATATGTGCTCACTAGAGAAGAGAGAAAAAGAGACATAGTAAAAGGGAAAGTGAGAAATCACCCTCTAGGAGGGATGGCCACATAGCAATCTCTTCTTCTCCATTGTCTTCCTGGGATTTGTGGCATACACATACACAGGCTTAGTGTGCTTTTCAAGACACAGGTTCAGAACTTTGAAGTGATCAGCCACATGGTAGTCCAGTGCCTGAATGATTTTCTTCTTGACCCAATTTACACTCTTGGGATAAATCCCATTTGGTCATGATGTGCTGTCTCTATCTTATGCTCCCAAATTTGTTTGCTAGTATTTGCTGAGAAATTTGACTAGAGTTGTAACTGACAGTGGTTTGTAGATTTATTTTTCTGTCATGTCTTTGGTTTGATATCAGAGTAATAATGACATCACAGAATAAGTTGAAAATATTCCATCTGGTATTTTTTGAAGAGTTTGTAAAGAAATGATACTAATTATTCTTTTAATATTTGATAGACCTCACCAGTAACAGCATCTATCTCTAACTGAGATTTTCCTTTGTGTAAATCTTTATGACTTTTTTTTTAACTTATTATGGGTCTATTTTGACATTTAATTATTTCTTTAGTCTCTTTCTGTAATTTGTGACTTTCTATAAATCTGTTCTTTTATTCAAGCCATTACTAGTGATGTCTCCATGTTCATTCTAGATTTTAGTAATTTGAGTCTCAGTAGTTTGGATTCCCTGCTCCGCATACTAGTCCACCTTGCTAAAGATTTGCTATTAAAATATATATATTTAATTTTAATTATTGTTACTATTATTACTTTTATTCTTATAAAAGACATGAACACTCACCAAAGAAAGACAAAGAGAGGGAAAAGGAGAGAGAAGGTAAGAAAGCAAGCTGCCAGGTCCAGTACTTGAACCACAGTTGGCCATGTGGAAGTCCAGTACTTCATCAGCCATGCCATCTGCTGGCCCCACAATCTGCCAATCTTATGGCATTTTTTAAAGAACCAACTTTGGAATTTCTTGATTTTTAAATTTTATTAATTATCTACTCTAATTTTATGTCCCTTCTCTTATTTTTTTGAGGTTGGTTTTCTATTTTTATCCATTGTATTAAAATGAAAAACTGATTATTTATTTCAATTTTTATATTTTCTTTTTATTTTTAATATAAAACTTAATAGCTATAAATTTTTTTCTGAACAATGCTTTAGCTACATCCCAAAGTTCTTATAAACTTTATTTTTTTCATCTCCTTTGATTTCCCTTTTGATGGTTTCTTTGACCCACTAGTAGTTTGGGAGTATATTGCTTAATTTTCATTAACTTTCCAAATTCTGTTCTATTATTTAATTTAATTTTGTTCCATTATGACCAAAGGAAATACTGTACACATTTTTATCCATTAAATATATTACTTTAAATTTTAGTAATTTTGAAATCAAATCTTAAGGCTTCTTTTATGGTCTAGAATATAGTTTTTCCTGGAGTAGTTTCATACACCCTTGAGAAGAACACGCATTGTTGCTGAATGAAGTATTCTATATATGTCTGTTACATCTTGTTTATTTATAAGACTTGAATTTGGACTAGCCATGGCCTGGTTGTTAAGGCACCTAGCTCCCATATGAGCAACTGCATGGTTGGAGTCCTGGACCTGGTGGTTTGAGAAATATGCCAGATATATGTGTATACATATGCACAAAATCTAGAAAGGAGGAAAAGATAGAAGAGAAAGGATTGTGACATGACCATTCTCTATGGGGGAGTATTTTCTCAATTCTCAACTTCACTTTCTCCCCTCTCTCCAGTGAGTGTACATACCCCTTATAAAAGGGAGAAGAGGGACCAGCAGTTGCTGTAATGGCTAAGTCACTGGACTCCCATGTAGTTGACCAGTTTGAGTCCTGGACCTGGTGACTTAAACTCACACCGGGCATGTATGCATGCATGCCAATGATCCTGAGAGGAGAATGGAGGAGAAGGGATTGTGGGGTAGCCATCCCTCCCGGGGGGTGATTTTATGCTTTCTGTCTCTCGGTCTCTCCTCTTCCTGGTGAGTACATGCGCCCTATAGCAAAAACCACTCCAAAGAAAGGGAAGAAAAAGCTAAGGTAAATATTTTCTATTTTCTTGTTTCTCTTTTGGTAAGTTAAATATTATTGAAAGTGAAGAACTAAAATTGTCCAATTATTATGAGGAAAAAGGTCATTAAAAATGCATTATATGAAGAAATTGCATGAATTACAATTTTTTGTAACAAAATTAATTTGTACTTTATTTTTCCACAAACGTTTCAAGTTTCCTCAAATTATTTATTTATTCCTGTGTAATCAATTTACCATCTAGGTTTATTTCCTTATTTCAATATATTTTTGTTCTCCATTTACCTTCTTTGTATTTTATGCTAAATATCTATATAACATATGGCAAAAATTTCAGTTATATGCACATTGCTTTATATAATTGTTTTTATATTAACTAAGATAACTAAGAAGGATGTATAAATGATATTCTACTTTATAATTTCATAAATTATCTTTACTCTGTGTATGTTTTATATATGTGTATATGTGTGCATAGGTATTCAAATACTGTCTGAAGTTACTTGTTTTCTGCCCAAAAAACTTCCTTTAGCCTTCCTGATAAGGTATGCTAGAGATCAATTTTCCCAGATTTTATTTATCTTTAGATAAGAATGCTTTATTTTAAATTTATTTTTGAAAGCTAGTTTTACTAGATGAAATTTCCTTAGTTTACAAATTTTCTTTTTTAAAAAATATTTTAAATATATAACCTGCATCCTTCTGTTCTCATGGTTTCTGATTAGAAGTTAGTGCCTAAACTTTTTTTTTTTTTTTCATTTTTGGAGAGGTTTTTGCCATAGGGTGCGCACGCTCACCAGACAGACAGAGACACAGAGATAGAAAGCGAAAAATCACCCCCCAGGGGAGATGGCCATGCCACAATCCCTTCTCATCCATTCTCCTCTCGGGATCTTGGGCATGTACACACACACACCCAGCATGAGTTTTAAGCCACCGGGTCCGGGACGCAAACCGCAGTTGACTACATGGGAGTCCAGCGACATAGCCATTATATTACACTAACTGCTGGTCCCTGCACCTAAACTTTTTGAGAATAACTTCCACCTGATGAGTTGTTTTCTCTTGTCTGTTTTTAAGAATTTTTTTTTTTTTGTCTTTGTCTTTTAACAAAGTGTGGATCTTTTTTGTTTGTTTCCTACTTAGAATTTGCTGAGTTTTTGAGATGTGTAGATTAATGACATTATCAAATTTGGGAAGTTGTTAGTCATTATTTCTTCAAATGTTTCTTCTTTTTACCCTTTTCATATTATCTTCTCCCAGTACTCCATAATGCTTTTGTTGCTGGGCTTAATGGTGGCCCATGTTTCTCTGTGACTCTGCCTATTTTCCTTTATTCTTATTGTTTCCTGTTCATCCATATCAATCTATTTTCAAATTTGATTTTTTTCCATGTGTTAGACAAAATTGGTTGTATAGGTCATTTAGTGATTTAATTTTGTATTTGTTATACTTTTTTTTTTTTTGGAGAGGTTTTTGCTATAGGGCATGTGTGCTCGCCAGACGGACAGAGAGAGACAGAGAGACAGAAAGCAAAAAATCACCCCAATCCCTTCTCCTCCATTCTCCTCTCACGAACTTGGGCACGCACGCACATACACCCGGCGTGAGTTTTAAGCCACCAGGTCTGGGACGCGAACCGCGGTTGACTACATGGGAGTTCAGTGACATAGCCATTATGCTAACTGCTGGTCCCTGTTTTTGTTATACTTTTGAACTTCAGAATTTTCCCTTAGTTTTAGAATTTTTGTCTCTGTATTATTAATAGTCTATATTTGATGTAATACAAACTTTGTATTTCATATATTTTACTTACTCAAATATGTTTTTCTTGAGTTCTTTGAATATATTTATAATAATTGCTTGGAAATCTTAGTTAAATATGACACTAACATTTTTTCAAAGATAGTTTCTGTTGCCTACTTTTTTAATGTGGGATTGTCATACTTTCTTATTTCTTTGCTTGTGTGTTGAAATTAGAAAATGTAAATAACATATTATAGTAACTCTGCATATAAAATAGAATATCATTTATACATCCTTCTTAGTTATCTAATCCTGTATCCCTTAATCAGACTTTATTGTTGTTTACACCCTTAATTGTTTTTGTTTCTGTTATTTTAGATTGGGCTTACTAGGTCACTAACTTCCTGTCTCTGCTTTGTCAGTAGCTAGGATTGTTGCAGAAACAAGTGAAGAAACCAAGCACCACTCTAGAGTAGGATAACTCAGGTTTATTACTCCAGTGAACCCAGAGGAGTTCACACTCCAAGCCCTGGACAAAGAACAAGCATGACATCAGGCTTATATAAGGGCTCATGTAGCAAGGGTGGGAGAGGGGCTTTGTGCATGGGAAAGTTCTGTGTGAATCGACTTGAGTCAATCTTGCTATCTATAGTCTGCATCTGCTGGGCCTGGTCTCTCACACTCAGGAGTGTCTGATCAAACTGACTTAGGATGATATTTGTGGTATGCAGTTGCTGGGCTCAGTCACTTATAGGGAGATCATGCTTTAGCACTTCCCCAGGGCGTTGCAAGCAGTTTACAGAAGCAGAACAGCATTTGTTTAGACAATTACAGAAATAAAAAATGGAAAGAAAAGGAAAACAATTCTGGCAGAACAAAGTCCATATCAGGATCATAGGCAAGTGACAGCATGCCCAACTTTTTTAGACAAGGTTTTGCTATATTGTCCATGCAGGCCACAAAGTCATGATTCCCCTGCCTCATCCTCTGGAGTAGGGGCAACTACTTGGTACACAACACCATACTGACTTTTCTGATGGCCAGGAATCAAACCAGACCTCTCAGGTGGCCTCTCCTTTCTGGGTAGCAGTGTCAATCAGTACACACTACCACACATGAGGCTGAGTCCTTATTTGTTTAGAGACTTGACTGGAAGTCTACTCCACACTTCAGTGCATAGTGTCTAAAGTTTCTTTTCGGAGGATGAACTCTTAGGCATGTCCATGGTCACCCAGGATGACAATGGGTTTAAGATGGTTCTTAAGACTGCCTCATTCCCTGTCTATCTTTAAAGCTGTGTGCCTCTTTTTGGTATTTCACACATGAGTTAGCTTCCACTAACTACTCTGTTATTTTTGATGTCCCAGGTCATAATAGTTCAGCAGCAATTAAATTTGGTCCTCTTTGTTAATGTAATCTCTGAAATCAGTCTTTCAAATTTGTCCTGATTCCAGGTAAACCTTGAATCTGGTCTTTCAAGTTTTCTATAATCCTAGGAGAGCTTTTCTTAACTATCTTTTTCTCTAGTTGTTCCTAGTACGTTCTAATCCTAGGAGGGCTGTTCTTAGCTATCTTTTTCTCTAGTTGTTCCTAGTACGTTTCTAACTGCTTTATAGTTTAGCAGTTATTCTAATGAAACTGACAACCTTTTCTTAATTTTCTACCTTTATATTCTACATTATTTATCACAGCACATTTAAGTTTAGAGTTTCCTCACATTCAAAATAGTTGTTTGGGGAAAAGACTCAAACCATGTCTTTTTTTAAGAATTATTTTATTTAACTTTATTATTTATTTATTATTAGTATTTTTTAACTTGACCAGAGAGGGACAGAGAGAGAGAGAGAGTGAGAGGGAAAGTGAGAAAGCAGGCCACCCGGTCCAGGACTCAAACTGTGGTTGACCATGTGGGAGCCCAGTGCCTTTAACTACCACACTGCTTACCGGCCCCCAAACTTTGTCTTCTAACAGTTCATACCTTCCCTTCCACGAAACCTCTGCACCACTGCTCTGAAGTTGGAGCAAGGTAAGTGTCCTAGCATAGTCCGAGTAATACCCTGGCCCGTGTGTAGGGCACTGTTCTGATTTGGGAATGAGGGAACAGTCTTATTATCTTCTCATCATGCTTCTCCTAACACTGAACCCCTGTGCTATAAACATTCTTAAATGAAGGCTATCATGGCCTAAGTGATATACCTGAAGGTCAGTTTCTCCCTTTAAGGTAAAGCTGGGTAGAGAAAAGAAGTCCTTGATCTCAGCTGGTCTTGCCTAGAATAGAGCCTGTGCCACACTGAGCTGGGAGGATGAGGAATGCCAGTGACTGGTCCCTCTCAAAGAACTGGGAAGAGAGGCAGACCTGTGTTTTTTATGCACCTGTCTAGGTTTCCATCATACTGATTTGAGAAAAGAGCAGGAAGGAACTAGGTATAGCTTTAATGCCACAGACTTGCTGCTCTTTCAGAGATTCAGTAGATTTTCTTGATTAAATATTTCTTATTTGTTTTATGCCCTTCGTACAATTTCCAGAGACAGTAAATGGATGGGATGGTGTTTAGAACAATTTTCACCAGTTATGATTGTTTCTCTAGGAAGAAAATCCATTGAGCTTCTTGTGCTGCTATCCTGGAAGTGATGCTCATCAGTGTAGGTTACATAGATTGCATCTACAGAGAGATGCTCAGTCTGTTGAAAGGGAACTTCTTGTTTTAGAATAAAGCACACAGAAATTCAGATAAGGAAATCAATTGGAAATAAGTTAGGAAGTCATGTAATTAGTATAAAACAATGTTCCTTATATTTGAGTATGCCTCAAGATCATCTGTGTGTGTGTGTTAGAAGTCAAGATTTTTTTATACTCTCTCCCTAAAGCTACTGAGTCAATAGCATCCAGAAAGTGTCCATCAATTTTATTGCAAAATTAGTGCCTCAGTTGACATTAAATATTGCTGTTAAAGGAGTCTAAAATATGTAGTAGAGAATTTGAAAGAGCTATATCCAAAATCTAGGAATATGTAAAGGAAGTACAAAAAATGAATTACACATGCATCTCCAAAAAAGAGAATAGTACTATAAAAAGCAGGGAATTGTTCTTCAGCAATGACTGACAGGTCCTACAATTCAGAAAATGAAAGAATTGAACAAATTTAAGATATTTGGAATTAATTGGTAGACTTTAGGATAAACTCAGTTGTAAAGTGTTATGCATATCAAAAAATAAAACATTACAAAATAAAACAAAAACCAAGAACACCATCATCAACTCAGAAACAAATGTGAGGATAGTGAATCTAAAACACAAATTAATGATGAAAATCTCATTATGACAGTGAAAAAGTACAATGATATGAATACTGTGAATAGGCCAACAAAAGCTCTATATAAGTTTTGATCAAGCTAAAAATCATAGGGCTCACTAGGATTTCAAATAACATAAAATCCTCAGAAATTTAGAATTAGGGAAGATTTAGATATAACCTAATCATTTCTATATTGGTATATTTATTTACTTTTCATTTATTCATTCACTTATTCAATGTATCATTGTTTTTGAGTGGTTATTATGACCAGGCATGGAGTAAGTCCATGAATAGAATGAATAAAGATCCCAGATAGAGGTGGTATTTAAACCTAAGACCTGGAGAAATGTAATAAATTTTTATGAGTTAATTATTGACACAGAAAAGTATAGAGCTCTAAAATAATGAATATCAATTAAAAAAAATTAAGTTTTGCTATAAAGTACATGTCCTCACCAGAGACAGAAAGGGGAGGGGAGAATGAGAAATTATTCGCCAGGGGCGATGGTCATACCACAATTCCTTCTCCAATCTTCTCTGAATTTTGGGTGTGCATGCACACATACTTGCTGTGATTCTCAACCTATAAGGTCAGAGACTCTAACCATGATGTTTGCTATGTGGAATCTGGTACTTTAATACTAACTCAGAGTTCTAGCATCATAACATCAATGGAAATAGACAGAAAATTATATAGACCAGAAGTAATTCTGGGTGAAAATGGTGAAAATAAAGACATTTGGAGCTTAAGTATTAAGTGAAAAAAAAAAAAAAAAAAAAAAAAAGGACCAATACAACTAATAATTTAAAATCCACACTATAACTTTTTTTTTTTGGAGAGGTTTCCACACAATACCTTTTTTTTTTTTTTTTTTTGGAGAGGTTTTTGCTATAGGACATGTGCACTCACCAGAAAGACAGAGAGACAGAAACTGAGAAATAACACCCCCCGCCCCCAGGGGGGATAGCCATGATGCAATCCCTTCTCTTCCATTCTCTTCTCAGGATCTTGAGCATTCACACACACACACCAGATGTGAGTTTTAAGTCACAGGGTCTGAGTTTCGAACTGCAGTCGACTACACAGGAGTCCAGCAACATAGCCATTATTCTAAATGCTGGTCCCTCTAATACCTTTTTTTTAATTGCTATTGCTCTCACAAAAATGGGTAGAGGTCACTTCCTCAACTACTTAAGAATTAAATGAACATTGAACCAGAGTAGCAATGCAACCTCTTTAAAACAAAACAAAATATAAATTATATTTTGGGAGTTACTAGCATTCCTACACATGATCCAAGACTTTTTAAAATGGGTGCTTGAGAAGCCTCCTGTAAGGATGATAAGATCTTAGTATTGAATGAACACCTACCATATGCTAAGCACACTGACCTGTCTTCATACGTTTTATATTTAGATTGAATGCAGAATATTTAAAGGACAGAAATAAGCAAACAAACCAAAAAAAAGTTAAGCACTTTAGGCAAAAGAATTAGGATTTGCAAAATGCTAAAAAGACACTGTCTACTTTAGTAATCATACAAATATACAAACTATGAATGGTTTATATAAATAGCCCTGTGATTATGTGATTATAAGATCCATCAAGAATGGTTAAGATAAATCTTCAAGCGGTTAATTATGTTCTTTAAATTTATCTACATGCCAAAAAATCTAGAGAAAAGAGAAAGATTTATTTTTTATATTGGTAAGTATTCAGAATTGTTTAAGAAATATTGAATGACCTCTGGACTAAGCTAAATGATACACTTCAGACTCCTAAAGCTCTGTTCAGTTCATTAAACTATACTTCCTCTTCTGTTATTTTCTTTTTCTATAAACTCAAAATTGAGCTTCTAAATAAATGTGAAGTGATTTCAAATTCCTTACTATGAATGGGACCTGCAGATGGCAAAATGGTTACATTGCTGGACTCCTACATGACCCACCATGGTTCAATTCTGGATCTGGAGGCTTGAAACTCAAGCTGAGAGCATGTGTGTTTGTGTGTATGTGTATGTGTCCAAAATCTAAAGAGGAGACTAGAGGAGAAGGGATTGTGGCATGACCTCTCTGAGGGGTGATTTAAACTAAAACTGCATATTAAAGTATATGAGCAAATTTTGTCACATACAGGTGGGGACATACCATTCCTCTGATTAGAAAATAATATTAATCTCAGAAAGAGAGATCAGTTTGTGACAGGCTGCACTGATAGCTCCAATTGGTAGCAGTCCCGAGTTGGGATAGGATATAACTAATTCAAAATCTGCCTGTTTCTTGGCAGAATTGCTCTTTGTAATTTTATTGTCTCTGTAAATATGAATTTGAGACAGTGTTTCTAGTTTAATTAGATGAATATGTTATACAAAGTTGCTGATTCTCTTTATGGTAATACCAACATATGAAGATCATACTTAGAGGATGGAAAGGGAAAATATCTAGGAGAAAATGTTAGAATGAGATAACGACATTCCAACATCAGCATATCAGATTCATGTTTTTCTCTTAACTCTCAGTATAACTGCAGCATTTAACAACAACAACAAAAAAGTCATGCGATCTTTTTCCCCCATTAAAGTTCAGAAAATTGAACCAAAGAATGAATTCCACCTTAATATATTACTAAAACTGAATTGGAGACCCAGATGAATAAAGAAGTCTCTTTCTGGAAGATTTTATGAAACATTTGAAAACTCTGCTTATCTTTGCACTACCACTGAGCAAATGCTTACCTACAGTATGGATTCTCATACTGTATATCCAGGTTTGTTAACACAGCAACAATTAAAAATTAAAAACATTACATTATGGACTTGAATTTGGGATAACAAATAAAAAATAAAGATGTTAAATAGCTTTTAGCAGATGGAAACCCATTTTGCATATAAGGATGCCCAACTGGTTGTAAAGGGAGCAAAAATGATAAACTCAAGAGTTGTAAACCCATTTTACATATAAGGATACCCAACTGGTGTAAAGGGAGCAAAAATGATAAACTCAAGAGACCCAGATGTTGTTTTATAGTCAATCTACTGAAGAGAAAATAACACAACTTACTTTGTAACTGAAAAAAAAGGAAAGTAGTCTGACATGCTATTACAGAACTCTTTATCAACTTATTTCTCTAGTGTACAAATAGATTGTGTGATAACAGAAGATATGATAGGAAACAGAGGAATTTATTAACTAAGCAAATTATTAGCCATTCAAATAAGCTCACTTTGAAAAATCTTATAAACTAGAAAAGGGTCAAAAGATTACAACAAAAGCAAGTTATGTTTTCAAACTAGTATCAAGCATTTATAGTGATGTGTAACTGCATTTTCCCTTCTTATTAAAAGCAACAAAAAAAAGGCCCACAGTCCACAGATTTCAAATCAGCTTGTCCCGTTTTTAGGAAATGGGGCAAGGCAAAATGAGTCAAAATTCCTCTCATACATTAACAATAACACTGAACACGTCTTTCTGTACATTTGATAGTCATAAAATTGACAGCTACCATAGCAATGCATTATATTAAGGCAATTACTCAGGCATCAGAGTCATTGTCATAATAAAATTAATTAATTAGAGGTAGTATCTGGCAATGAGTAGAGTCTGATAATTGAGAACCCATTTTTAAGGTTGCATAGGGTTGTAAATGACAAGGAAGTAGATCACTGACTTTACAACTTTTTCATCCTTCACCTGCCTACTACCCATTTTTCTTTTTTCAACCAACCAAGAAAAATAAAGGCCAAGAAAAAGACCTGACAATTATATATTTCTATTCACTTTTGGTTGGATGGAGATTCAGAGTTTTCCTCCTAAAGTTTCCTCTGTTTGTAATAACCTCCTTATCTTTCTTAAATCGGACAATGTTCTCCAACCATTAAGAAGTAAATTATTTTAGTTCAGACATTATGTCTTACAGAAACTACTTTCTGGACTCCATAGATTATGTTACATGTCTCCACTATACAAACCTGCTTCTCAGCCCTGTTGCATTGTATGAAAATTAAATGTTTATGTCAGTTTCTAGAACCAGCCTGGAAACTTCACGAGGATAATGTACCCCTTGATACCCCTTATCTTGGTACCCCTAAATACACATACTTGCATGTTATAGGCCTTTAATAAATATTAGCAGGACTGTAAGAAAATTCAGGATAGTGTTTTGGGAAACACTTTAATTTCATAATTAAATATTAGAAAGAGATCAAGGCTGAAGTAAATTTGTATTACTCTGACTAAAACCATTTTGGTTGCTGTCAGTGGAGACAATGTTCTGGAATTCATATTTGCATCAACACTCAAATCTTCATTATAAAGCTATTTAAACTTGCTAAGCCCCATATTGTTCATTCTTTATAATATTAATAATGATAATACTTCCTTTACCCTGTTCCTCACAATATAATCACAAAAATACCCTGACTCATTGTAAACCTCCATTAAATAATAACTGCAATTGTTAGCATTGTCATTGTTGTTAGGAATGATAGTCAATGTTCCACAGGTGGTAGTAATTAAGATTAAGCCCATGAAAAACACCAAGAGGATATCCAAGCTGACTAATGCAGTCTTTTTTTTTTTTTTTTTTGAGAGATTTTCACTATAGGGCGCGTGCGCTCGCCAGACAGACAGAGAGAGACATAGAGACAGAAAGCGAGAAATCACCCCCCAGGGGGGATGGTCACGCCGCAATCCCTTCTCCTCCATTCTCCTCTCGGGATCTTGGGCACGCACGCACACGCGCCCGGTGTGAGTTTTAAGCCACCGGGTCCGGGACACGAACCGCGGTCGACTACGTGGGAATCCAGCGACATAGCCATTACGCTAACTGCTGGTTCCCACTAATGCAGTCTTTTTAATAAGCTTCTTCAACATAAACATAAGTATGCCTGACAATGTTTTTTAAAATCAAAGGTTTCACTTTCAGAGGTAATTTTCCAGTTTATTCTTTCATACTGAGTATAACTTCCTCTGTTTGCCACTATAAAGTGACCAGGACGTGTTCGGCCTCTTTAATGGCTTTGTGTAAATGTTTTGAACTTTTAAAAAGTTTTTAGAGGACTTTATGTCTTATCTTCAATATTTAAAATAGATGATAAAGGTGTAAACATTGTCCACTCAACATTTAAAGAAATAAAGTAAAAGATAATGCTTATCAAATATGCTCCTAAGAGTTGATATTTTTAAGACAATCAGATTTCACTGACTAAAAGATGATTATGTTAGATTTCCATTTATTTTTATAAAAGAAAACTTTCAGACTTAATATTGTACAGGTCCTGCAGCTGGTATCGTGGTTCAGGTGTTGGACTCCCACATGGCTAACAGTAGTTTGAGTTCCAGATCTGACAACTTGAAACTCATGCTGTACATGTACACATTTGTGCCCAAAATTCCAAGAGGAGACTAGAGAAGAAGGGATTGTCATCTCTCGTGAAGGATGATTTCTCACATTCCCTCACTGTCTCTCTGACTTCAGCGAGATTACGTGCCCTGTAGCAAAACCTTTAGAAAAATTAATATTATACTTACTATGTAAGAAATGTACTGAAACTATGTGTAAACTTTTTAAAATTAAAAGTACATACTATTCTCTTTTCTCTTTATAATAAATTTACAGATTAATCAATTCAGTTAAAATATTAACAAAAAGAACTTAAAGATAGAAAATGGCTATTAAAATCTCCTAGGCAAATTGCCTTCCTCAATAATACAATCTGCTTTATTGGCATAGTATTAATTTTTATAAGATCACTGTAAGTCCAAGCAACTCAATGGGTACTATAAACTCATATTTTAAATATAATATGGAACTAAAATATCTATTATTGCTTTCAAACATGTTGGAAAACAATAATTTTGTGCTTAACTGTAAATTTATTTTATTTATAATAATCACAATTGTGTACTTCTGTCTATCTAGTCCTAAAAGATATAAACCAAATGAATTTATACCCTGCTTCATTCACAAATGAATTGTGCTCTTGAATTTTAACATGCTATTCCTAAAACTATTAGCTGTGTATCTGCTTTATGGGATGTTCCTACATAAGCTGGCTGTTCATCAATTAGGTGTCCATACATTTCTTTGAAAGCTATATTATAATTAAAGTTTAGGTTAATACTATTCAGTAACCATAAAACAGACATAAAATAATTATAACTCATTTAGTGAAATTAGAAAAGGAGCAATTATTAGACTCCCATTTTGCAGCTTTGCTGTGAGGGATAGATAATCTATCTGCAAGATGTACTTTAAGAACACCATTTTCAAAGAAATAAACTAGATAGATTACTGCTTTGTTTTTGAGCACTTGAGGCAGGAGTGGAGCTGAAAACTTGTGAATGTGAGTTTCTCAAACTTTCCTGAGTGTTTAGAGGCAAACAGAAAAAATATATATATAGTAATAGTAAAAACTTGAAAGAGATTTCTACTTACTCTAATATTTGTGAAGAAATTATATGCCTGAAAGTTGACATATATGCTACAGGAATTGATTTATATTTGCAAAGTATATTTCACATAAAGTTGCATAAATATATATATATATTTCTTACATTGCAATAATTCAAACCCTATCTCAAAATCTTAATGATCAATCATTTTACTCAGTGTACTTCAGACTGATAGATTTGTGTGAATGCCAAAAGAAGTGTATTTGGGCTTTACAATTTGCCTTTTTATCCAAACATTCACTCCCTGACAAAGGTATATTCATTCATCCATCCAGAGATAATTAAGAAAAGATAATATAACTCAGAAATTTAAAGTAGAGAGAATAACAGATTGTCTCTGCATTCCCTTTCATGATATCCTGAGTAGTTTTACTGTGATATGATACCTTCAGTATTTAAGGAAGAAAAAAAAAAAAAACTGCCTATCTTTCTATTTATCCAACATGATAGATTTTATAGAAAATAAATTGGACAGGTTCAGCATACATTTAATTTTCTTCAACTGTTGCTGGAAAAAATTACTGTTAGCAAGAATTCATATTTTCAGGCTGGTGAGATGGCACACCTTGTGAAATAAAAAGACCAGGTAACATATTTACACCAATCTCATATGGCTTTGAAAGGGAAAATATAAAACCTTTTGGCATTAGTTTTAAGAAAAGCGAGAAGGTTCACTCTTTCTTCCTTGTTTTCACCACCAATGATCTATGAATATTTAGCTCATGTTATAATCTTCTTAAAGCTACATTATTCTTCCTTTAAAATACAAATTTTGTTGACACATATTGCAGTTGGCAGAGCATTAGGAAGAAAAGCAAAACCAAACCAAAACAAAACAAAATAGTGAGATAAGCTGGTTAAAGAGAATTGAGCTCTTCCTTAATTGTATTTGTATAATAATAAATTAATAGAACTTGTTTTGATTCTTGTTCAGTGAAAACAAAGATATGTCCAGAGATTTATATCTGACAACTATGAACAAAAAGAAAGAAGGACAGAAAGAGGTTTCCTTTCGAGAGTCCTTTTCTGTCATTTACGCTGTTTACATGTTTCTTCACTTTTACCTTTCTTTCTTGCTTTCTTACCACTGGGAATCCAATGACAACACAGGGTCACTGGGGCTCTGTCCAGTTCTAGACAGATGTAGCTACCGTCAGAGTTTGATGATGACAGAATGAGACTTCCAGAATGCACTAGTGAGTTCTGTGACAATTGTTAAAGTTGTCACTTAGAATAAATAAAAGACAACACATTGATTACTGTCAATACTCACTAACTACCTTTTCTTTGTGTACATAAAATGCTTTTGTTTTTTGTATCAAAAAATATCAGAGAACAGTACCCAAAATAGGTCACATTATTCATAGTCCTGGGAAAGACTCTCAGGCATCATAATTTACACTGAGCTGAAAGAAATTAAGATTTTTAAGATGAGTTCAGTCTTGCTAGACAAGTGAGGGGAATTAATTGAATGAAAATGCAAAATTAAAAGCAAATGATGAATTTGGCTAATTTCTTCCCCTTTCAATGTTAAAGTGTATTCCTCTGACCATTCCCCAGGAACATTGCTTGCACTAACAGCTGTGAATTATAGGTTTTCAGTAAAGTACAGAGTTTTGTTTTGTTTTTGTTCTTTTTAAGAAAAAGCAGCTGATGAACACTTGTCTCAAAGATTTAAAGGATTCATTCTACTTTTTAATAATCCTATGTGCCTTTAAAATATTTTAATACTTTCTCACATGTTTCCCACACTACAAATTGAAATTAAGAGGGCAATCGACAGGAGGAATAATGTTCTTATTTCTCAGCACCACAAATATGTTTAGGGATCAGATAAGAGTTTAATGGTAAAAAGAACTATATTATTATTGAATGTACTTTGATAATTTAAAATAATTGATTAATTACTTATCAAAAATAAGCAACCTGCCTTTGATTTAAAATTGAAACTCAATGTTTATCTACCTATTTATCGTTAAGAGATTAGATCAATTTATTCAAATCATGAAACAGATTAAGTTTGCAAGATACAGCAGGGAATAAGAAAATAACTTATTTTAACTAACTGTTTCACATTTGCTATGGTTGATTTTCATGCCACATTTGTCTTAAGTAAATAAGAACATTTCATTGTCAGGTCTAGAGGAGTTAAAAAGAAAGGGAAAATAGGAGACTATATTGATTATACAAATATTAGAGTTATTAATAGCCTTAAATAAATCAGTGATAAAAACCTTTAAAGTATTCATAAGGTTTTATATACACGAGGTTGGTATTACCTATAAGAAAACTAGATAACAAAAGAATCAGACAACAATATAAATAGTTCCATAAAATGTCTGAAAGATGATGCTATTGGAACATCATTTATGTTATAGACTGTCAAGGATTTCATTACTATCAGTGCATGATTTTAACAAGAAATAGTAAAACTGTAAAAAGCTTTTTTCTACTCTAAAAGTGAAAAAATATTTGAAGAATACTGTAATTTGGGAAATTTATTTTGAAAATTAATATAAGCTTGTTTTTCAAAATTTTCAGGTTATTTAAATCTTTCAAATTTAGAGATAAGAATAGTAATATACCATATAAAATCATGACTCACAGAGTGTATATAGAAGACAATAACTTTATTTTTTTATACTGCTTTGATTTGACCTTCAAACTTGATGCCCCTGCCACAGTAAAAAATTATAAAAATATTTTAAATATTAACTATTTTATATATAACATTTTTATAATTAATAATATATATCATTTATTTGTAATACTACTAATTTGGCACTTAGATGTTCCTTTCAAATATTCATGAAATTTCAATAGAAAAAGAGTCTTTCCATGTAAAATATATTTCTACTATACAGAGAATTTAAAAAATAGCATCTTAATATATTCCTATCACATTTTGAAATGTTGACATTTGTGTAAGGCAAAATCTAAAAGTTTTAGCATAAAACAATATTAGTGTTCACTGTGAATATGTGAGAATTGTGCTATGTATATTTTAACTACCTAACATGATAAAATAAGCATGACTTTCCATCTCTCCCCTCTATTTCCAAACCACTTCAGGACCTGGTGGTGTACTTCAACCTCAACCTCAGGGTTTTTTTTTGGGGGGCGGGGAGTTTTTCACTATAGGGCACGTGCGCTTGCCAGATAGAAATAGAGACAGAAAGCGATAAATCACCCCCCAGGGGGGATGGTCACACCGCAATCCCTTCTCCTCCATTCTCCTCTTGGGATCTTGGGCACGCACGCACATGCGCCCGGCGTGAGTTTTAAGCCACCGGGTCCAGGACGCGAACTGCGGTCGACTATGTAGGAGTCCAGCAACATAGCCATTATGCTAACTGCTGGTTCCCTCAACCTCAGGTTTTGAAAGACTTTTTGTTAATTTGTTTTATATTCATAATTTTTGCTATTTTTACTTACTATTATCTCTTAGTAAAATATTTTTAGATTTATAAGATAAAAACAAAGCAAACTCTTGAGGAAATCTGCAACTGAATAAGTAATAAGCATAAGAATAATGCTGAGGTTCCAAGGCTTGGATATTCTTTAAGATTATTAGCAATAATATTGCTGGAATAAAAACCTGAACCCATGTCATTCTTGAAACTAAACAGAACGTGTATCTTTGGAGCATGTTTTCCTTTGTCATAAAAAGTGTTATTTTCCAGGTTAGCTAATCAAAGTGAAATATGATATCAAAGTTAAAACTAGGCAAGATACAACTTTAGTCATGAGATAAGGATACATTTTCAACTTTATGCCTTTATAATTAATTACCAGTTTAGAAAGCCACACTTTTCTATCAGAATAAACTTCAGTCCTAAGATAGATATCTGCAACATAAATTTTGCTGAGTTAACCTTCTACAAATGTATTGTGGTTAGAAATAAAATAAAAGCACAGATACATACTGTGAATCCTTTTCTCCTACACCATCAGGGAAATTTTATCAGAGTATG
The DNA here is from genome assembly GCF_000334495.1 of Tupaia belangeri chinensis. Lineage (NCBI taxonomy): Eukaryota > Metazoa > Chordata > Mammalia > Scandentia > Tupaiidae > Tupaia > Tupaia belangeri. The sequence goes on along the minus strand of NW_006159486.1, from coordinate 1,701,966 downwards.
AGAAAATGTTGGCAATTTTGCACACGTGAGGGGATACACTGAATTATTTTTCCAGGCCCCACTACAACATCAATCCTTTGAATTTAGGTTCAGTCCACAGAAAATTAAAAGAAATGAAGGGAGGGAATATGAAGGCTACAGAAAGAGAGGGAAAAAAAAGAAAACTGAAATGGCACAAAGATAAATAAAAAGTGAGTACTGATATTATTTTGATATTATATTTGACAGAGTGGTTAGACACTTGCTATATTAAACTCAGAGCCTTACAATCTATCTTTGTAGGGTCATAATTTTGATGCTATTTAGATAACATTCTTTTTCCAAATTAAATTTTTACACTTTGATTACCTTATCGTATTCTTCCAGTAACATCTCTCAATTTTTATAGTAGTAAATTTAAAAAGACATCTGTATCAGAAGGAGACTCTCAAAAGAATGAAGACATCTGTCTTCGAAAAGAAATAGCCTACAAGAGGAATAAAACAAAAAGAATGATCCCTTACGTGGGCAGAGCAGAACAAGAGGCTGGAGTGATTCTGACTCTAATCTATTCGACTGGAAGCCAAGGTGGTGGTTCTTACATCAGCAGTATGAAGGAAAAAGTAGAAAAATGTTCCTACATAAAATCAGAGACACAAAAAGTATCCTAGATAGAAGTACTGAGGAAAACATTTCAGTATAGAAGTATCAATAGAAATCTGAAAAATAGGTTCATGAATTCTATCCAAATTAGAATATCATACAAAAAGTAGCTATTTGCTGTGTTAATCTAATTCTGACAATACGTTATAACAAAAATAAGGCGCTGACCAAAGTAACTCAATAAACTGTGCATTAAAATGACTATGCCTAAAAATATTTATTTACACAAAAGATTTTTTCTACGGCCAACTAAACTTTATTCACATAAAATCCCCTATATTTTGATGAAAAGTTGTTGCAGTAGAAACTGCCTTAAAAATAATATCAACATTCAAAGAGTTTTAAAAGAGAAAAGTACTTTGAAGATCATTTAGTTTATATGTTAGACATGAAAAAAATAAAGACCCAGAGATATCAGACTTTCTTATCCCCAAATCTCTTAATCACTGATATAGATTGACACATAACATATATAGATATATATGATAGATAAAATAGAGACATATATCTTCTATGATTACTGTAACATTTTATTGCTATATATTATAATATGAATTGGATGACTATAATGTTCTCTCTTTATACATATATGTATGTAGATATATTTGCGATCAATTAATTTCTTACATGGTATTAGCTCTTTTTATATTCTAATGGTGTCATAGCCCAACTTTCTTTTCTTTTTTTTTTTGGAGAGATTTTCGCTATAGGGCGCGTGTGCTCGCCAGACAGACAGAGAGAGACATAGAGACAGAAAGCGAGAAATCACCCCCCAGAGGGGATGGTCACGCCGCAATCCCTTCTTCTCCATTCTCCTCTCTGGATCTTGGGCACGCACGCACACGTGCCCGGCATGAGCCCTAAGCCACCGGGTCTGGGACTCAAATTGAGGTTGACCACGTGGGAGTCCAGCCACACAGCCATTAAGCTAACTGCTGGTTCCCTTTCTTTTAAATTAATTATTTATTTGATTGGTTTCTAAATTTTTTTTCTATTTTTTAAATCTTGAACATTAGAACAGCCTGCCTTTGAAACAATTACCTCAGTCCTCAGTGTCTTTCAATAAAAATTACATGAATCACTCAGAAGATGAATGTCTTAGAAGTCATAACTATCATTTGTTTTCTTTTTGAGATAAAATACACACATACACAAACACACACACACATATATAATCATTATTTTCATAACCTCAGATTCCCAGTTCTCCAAAAATAAAAATAATAATTTATGGTGTTTCATTTACACATGTGTTTATACATCTGAAATAGCAAATAACTCTTTTGTGTCAAGAATATATGTTTCAGATTGAAAGACTAGATTGGATTTCAGTTCTAACATTATTCACATTTCTCCTGGCTCTATCTTCAGTACTTGGTTCAATCTATGTTATCTCTTACCTTTGCCTATTAGCATCAATAGCACTTCTTTTTATTAGTCTCTTGGCAATCACTGATGTTTTATGTATAATGCTGCTTAAATTTAATTGAAGTGTAAGTTTCAGTTTAATTATGAGGTTCTCTGATACCTTTAGCACTTTTTTCTCCATGATCATTATAACAATTTCTATATAATCTCTTTAAAATTATTCATTTATTAAATGTCTATTAGACAATCCATTTAAAAAAACTAACTAAAATTTTGTAATGATCTTACTGTATTTTAATAAAAATTTTACTGAAATGCACCTTTTAGAATAGTTCAAACACTGGCCTTTACTAGTCTAGTATTTTTAAAAATTTACATTTAATATCTTTAGAGTACACAACATGGTTTTTCCCAGCATAAATACAGTGCCTATTAGTCAAATCAAAAACTACTATACATATCAACAAACAACTTTTCATTTTTATGTATATTAAATGTTATGTTTATTATTTTCCTTGATCCCCTCCCTCCTACCACCTATTGCCTACCTCTATTACCCACCCCATCCTATACTGTCTCTAGTATCTACATTTGCCCTCCCTGCTTTTATGCCTTCCAATCTTTTAGTTTCTGCTATAAAGTGCAGATATTTTATATATATTGAATAGGGACATACAATGCCTGTATTTCATAGTCTGGCTTGCTTCTCTTAACATTAAATCTTCTATGTTCGTCAAATTTCTACCAAAAGTTAAGGTCTCATTGTTTTTTTTTTTGTTGTTGTTGTTGTTGTTGTTTTTCGGGGTTTTTTTTGTTTGTTTGTTTTTATGACTAGTAGTATTCCATACAGAATATATCCACATTTGTTTCTTTTCTTTTCTTTCTTTCTTTCTTTCTTTTTTTTTTTTTTTGAGAGATTTTCACTGTAGGGCGTGTGCGCTCGCCAGACAGACAGACAGAGACATAGAGACAGAAAGCGAGAAATCACCCCCCAGGGGGGATGGTCACGCCACAATCCCTTCTCCTCCATTCTCCTCTCGGGATCTTGGGCACGCACGCACATGCGCCTGGCGTGAGTTTTAAGCCACCAGGTCCGGGACACGAACCGCGGTCGACTACGTGGGAATCCAGCGACATAGCCATTACGCTAACTGCTGGTTCCCATTTTTTTTTTTTTTTGAGAGAGACTTTTCCATATGGAATTTGTGCTCACTAGAGATACAGAGAGGCCGAAAGCAAGAAATCACCCCCTAGGAGGGGAAGGCCACATACCAATCCCTTCTCCTCTCAGGATTTTGGGCACAAATGCATACACGCCCTGCATGAGTGTCAAGCTGCCGGGTCTACAGAACGTGTATCTTTGGAGCATGTTTTCCTTTGTCATAAAAAGTGTTATTTTCCAGGTTAGTTAATCAAAGTGAAATATGATATCAAAGTTAAAACTAGGCAAGATACAACTTTAGTCATGAGATAAGGATACATTTTCAACTTTATGCCTTTATAATTAATTACCAGTTTAGAAAGCCACACTTTTCTATCAGAATAAACTTCAGTCCTAAGATAGATATCTGCAACATAAATTTTGCTGAGTTAACCTTCTACAAATGTATTGTGGTTAGAAATAAAATAAAAGCACAGATACATACTGTGAATCCTTTTCTCCTACACCATCAGGGAAATTTTATCAGAGTATGAGAAAATGTTGGCAATTTTGCACACGTGAGGGGATACACTGAATTATTTTTCCAGGCCCCACTACAACATCAATCCTTTGAATTTAGGTTCAGTCCACAGAAAATTAAAAGAAATGAAGGGAGGGAATATGAAGGCTACAGAAAGAGAGGGAAAAAAAAGAAAACTGAAATGGCACAAAGATAAATAAAAAGTGAGTACTGATATTATTTTGATATTATATTTGACAGAGTGGTTAGACACTTGCTATATTAAACTCAGAGCCTTACAATCTATCTTTGTAGGGTCATAATTTTGATGCTATTTAGATAACATTCTTTTTCCAAATTAAATTTTTACACTTTGATTACCTTATCGTATTCTTCCAGTAACATCTCTCAATTTTTATAGTAGTAAATTTAAAAAGACATCTGTATCAGAAGGAGACTCTCAAAAGAATGAAGACATCTGTCTTCGAAAAGAAATAGCCTACAAGAGGAATAAAACAAAAAGAATGATCCCTTATGTGGGCAGAGCAGAACAAGAGGCTGGAGTGATTCTGACTCTAATCTATTCGACTGGAAGCCAAGGTGGTGGTTCTTACATCAGCAGTATGAAGGAAAAAGTAGAAAAATGTTCCTACATAAAATCAGAGACACAAAAAGTATCCTAGATAGAAGTACTGAGGAAAACATTTCAGTATAGAAGTATCAATAGAAATCTGAAAAATAGGTTCATGAATTCTATCCAAATTAGAATATCATACAAAAAGTAGCTATTTGCTGTGTTAATCTAATTCTGACAATACGTTATAACAAAAATAAGGCGCTGACCAAAGTAACTCAATAAACTGTGCATTAAAATGACTATGCCTAAAAATATTTATTTACACAAAAGATTTTTTCTACGGCCAACTAAACTTTATTCACATAAAATCCCCTATATTTTGATGAAAAGTTGTTGCAGTAGAAACTGCCTTAAAAATAATATCAACATTCAAAGAGTTTTAAAAGAGAAAAGTACTTTGAAGATCATTTAGTTTATATGTTAGACATGAAAAAAATAAAGACCCAGAGATATCAGACTTTCTTATCCCCAAATCTCTTAATCACTGATATAGATTGACACATAACATATATAGATATATATGATAGATAAAATAGAGACATATATCTTCTATGATTACTGTAACATTTTATTGCTATATATTATAATATGAATTGGATGACTATAATGTTCTCTCTTTATACATATATGTATGTAGATATATTTGCGATCAATTAATTTCTTACATGGTATTAGCTCTTTTTATATTCTAATGGTGTCATAGCCCAACTTTCTTTTCTTTTTTTTTTTGGAGAGATTTTCGCTATAGGGCGCGTGTGCTCGCCAGACAGACAGAGAGAGACATAGAGACAGAAAGCGAGAAATCACCCCCCAGAGGGGATGGTCACGCCGCAATCCCTTCTTCTCCATTCTCCTCTCTGGATCTTGGGCACGCACGCACACGTGCCCGGCATGAGCCCTAAGCCACCGGGTCTGGGACGCAAATTGAGGTTGACCACGTGGGAGTCCAGCCACACAGCCATTAAGCTAACTGCTGGTTCCCTTTCTTTTAAATTAATTATTTATTTGATTGGTTTCTAAATTTTTTTTCTATTTTTTAAATCTTGAACATTAGAACAGCCTGCCTTTGAAACAATTACCTCAGTCCTCAGTGTCTTTCAATAAAAATTACATGAATCACTCAGAAGATGAATGTCTTAGAAGTCATAACTATCATTTGTTTTCTTTTTGAGATAAAATACACACATACACAAACACACACACACATATATAATCATTATTTTCATAACCTCAGATTCCCAGTTCTCCAAAAATAAAAATAATAATTTATGGTGTTTCATTTACACATGTGTTTATACATCTGAAATAGCAAATAACTCTTTTGTGTCAAGAATATATGTTTCAGATTGAAAGACTAGATTGGATTTCAGTTCTAACATTATTCACATTTCTCCTGGCTCTATCTTCAGTACTTGGTTCAATCTATGTTATCTCTTACCTTTGCCTATTAGCATCAATAGCACTTCTTTTTATTAGTCTCTTGGCAATCACTGATGTTTTATGTATAATGCTGCTTAAATTTAATTGAAGTGTAAGTTTCAGTTTAATTATGAGGTTCTCTGATACCTTTAGCACTTTTTTCTCCATGATCATTATAACAATTTCTATATAATCTCTTTAAAATTATTCATTTATTAAATGTCTATTAGACAATCCATTTAAAAAAACTAACTAAAATTTTGTAATGATCTTACTGTATTTTAATAAAAATTTTACTGAAATGCACCTTTTAGAATAGTTCAAACACTGGCCTTTACTAGTCTAGTATTTTTAAAAATTTACATTTAATATCTTTAGAGTACACAACATGGTTTTTCCCAGCATAAATACAGTGCCTATTAGTCAAATCAAAAACTACTATACATATCAATAAACAACTTTTCATTTTTATGTATATTAAATGTTATGTTTATTATTTTCCTTGATCCCCTCCCTCCTACCACCTATTGCCTACCTCTATTACCCACCCCATCCTATACTGTCTCTAGTATCTACATTTGCCCTCCCTGCTTTTATGCCTTCCAATCTTTTAGTTTCTGCTATAAAGTGCAGATATTTTATATATATTGAATAGGGACATACAATGCCTGTATTTCATAGTCTGGCTTGCTTCTCTTAACATTAAATCTTCTATGTTCGTCAAATTTCTACCAAAAGTTAAGGTCTCATTGTTTTTTTTTTTGTTGTTGTTGTTGTTGTTGTTTTTCGGGGTTTTTTTTGTTTGTTTGTTTTTATGACTAGTAGTATTCCATACAGAATATATCCACATTTGTTTCTTTTCTTTTCTTTCTTTCTTTCTTTCTTTTTTTTTTTTTTTTGTGAGATTTTCACTGTAGGGCGTGTGCGCTCGCCAGACAGACAGACAGAGACATAGAGACAGAAAAGCAGAACCCCCCAGGGGGGATGGTCACGCCACAATCCCTTCTCCTCCATTCTCCTCTCGGGATCTTGGGCACGCACGCACACGCGCCTGGCGTGAGTTTTAAGCCACCAGGTCCGGGACACGAACCGCGGTCGACTACGTGGGAATCCAGCGACATAGCCATTACGCTAACTGCTGGTTCCCATTTTTTTTTTTTTTTGAGAGAGACTTTTCCATATGGAATTTGTGCTCACTAGAGATACAGAGAGGCCGAAAGCAAGAAATCACCCCCTAGGAGGGGAAGGCCACATACCAATCCCTTCTCCTCTCAGGATTTTGGGCACAAATGCATACACGCCCTGCATGAGTGTCAAGCTGCCGTGTCTGTAGGATTTCAACCATGTGGGAATCCAGGGCTCTAACACCATGTCACCTGCTAGCCCTCCACATTTTTTCCAATACACTCATCTGTTCTTGGACATTTGGGTTGATTCCATGTACTAGCTATTGTAAATAATGCTGCAATAAACATGGATGTGCAAATGTTTTTCTAACTGACAATTTTTCTAACTTCTGGATAGGTAAGAGTGGAACTACTGGGTCGTATGGCAGTTCTATTTTTAGGTTTCTGATAAACCTCCATAATATTCTCCACAGTAATTGTTCTAATTTACATTCCCACCAACAGTGCAGGAGAGTTCCCTTTTCACCACAGATTTGCCAACACTTATCATTCATTATTTATTTATTTAAGTGTTAAGTGGTATCTCATTGTGGTCTTAATTTGTATTTCTCTTATGTTAAGAGATGTTGAGCATGTAGGTGGTAGATTTTCCTATACTTTTTGACCATTCATATGTCTTCCTTGGAGAGTAGTCTGTTCAGATAATTTGTCCATCTTTTAATTGGATATTTTTTTGGGGGAGCAGGTAAGGGCTTGAGTTCCCTATATATACTGGTTATCAGTCCCTCCTCTGAGTCATAGTTTGCAAATATATTCTCCCACCTTAGTGATGTCTACTCACTCTAATTATTGTATCTTTTTTTATTCCTCTTGCTGTGCAGAAGATTTTTTGCTTGATGTAGTCTCACTTGTCTATTTTTGGGATTATTGCCTGTGTTTTGGGAATCTTATTGAAAAAAGTCTTTGCTTACTCCGATGTCTCTAAAAGTGACCCCTAAATTTTTCACCAGTAGTTTTATAATTTGAGGTTTTATGTTTAGGTCCTTGATCCATTTTGTGTTGACTTTTGTTAATGATGAGAGATAGAGAAGCAGTTTTCATTTCTTTGCACATGGATATCCAGTTTTGTCAGCACCATTTGCTGAAGAGATTTTCTGTTCTTCACTGGGTTGTCTCATGCTCTTTGTCAAAAATCAGTGGACTGTAGATCTAGGTTTCTTTCTGGGTTCTTTATTCTGTTCCATTAGTCTACCTGCCTGTTTTTGTGCCAGTACTGTGCTGTTTCGATTATCATAGGCCTGTGACATATTTAGAGGTCAGTAAGTGAGATACCTTCTAACTTTATTCTTTTTGCACAATAGTGCTTTGGTGACACAGGGCTTTGTATGATTCCAGACAAATTTATTATTACTTTTTCTGTTTCTGTCAGAAATATCTCTGGTAATTTGACCAAAATTGCATTGACTTTGTAAATTAATTTGGATAGCACTGACATCTTGATTATATTTACTCTTCTGATATAGGAACATGGGATGTATTTCACCTTTTTATATCATGTTCGATTTCTTTCTTCAGTTGGTCATAGTCTTTCTTGCAGAGGCCTCTCACTTCCTTGGTTAAGTTTATTTCTAGGTATCTTAGAATTTTTTGTGGCTATTGTAAACGTGATTTCTTTGTTCAGTTCTACTTCAGTTTGTTCCATATTGGTATATAAAAATGATATAGATTTTTGTATATTGATTTAATATTCTGCTAGTTTAATCTATTCGCTTGTCACTTTCAGGAGTGTGTGTGTGTGTCTGTGTGTATTCTTTTGGAGTGTCTATGTACATAATCATATCATTTGCAAATAGAAGTAATTCCACTTCTTCTTTTCCTATTTGAATCCCTCTTATTTTACTCTCTGATTGCACTGGCTAGGACTTCCAGTACTATATTGAAAAGGAGTGGAGAAAGTGTGTAGCCTTGTACATTTCAATTTTTAGTAGAAAAACTTTTAGCTTTTCTCCATTCAGTATGATGTTAGCTATAGGTTTGTCACAGATGACTTTTATTGCGTTCAGGAATGTCTCTTCTATGCTACTTTTGCTCTGAGTCTTAATTATGAAGGTATGTTGTATTTTATTGAATGCTTTTTATGCATTGATTGATACAGTCATATGTTTTTATCTTTCCTTCTGTTAATAATATACATTTATTGTTTTATATACTTTTTTTTATATGTTGAACCACCCTTTCATCCTTGGCATAAATAAAGCCTACCTGCCATGATGCTATAATCTTTTTAATGTGTTGTTGGATACAATTTACTAGTATCTTGTTAAGGAATTTTACATATGTATTAATCAGGGATATCGAGTTTGTTGTTGTTGTTGTTGTCATGTGCTTTTGGGGATCAGAGGATTGAGGCTTCATGGAATAAATTTGGGAAGGTTTTTTTTCTTTTGTATCTTGTGAAATAATTTGAGGGGAATTGAGGTCAGTTCTTTACAAGTTTTGTAGAATTCAGAGGTGAAGTCATCATGACCCGAGCTTTTCTATGTTAGGAGACCATTTTTTGCTGATTCAATCTCATTGCTTGTTATTGGTCTATTCAGGCTTCCTATTTCTTCCTAGTTAAATCTTGGTAAATTAAATATGTCCAGAAATTTGTCCATCTCCTCTAGGTTTTCTTGTTTGTTGGCATACTATTCTTTCATTATTATCTTTTGTATATCTTCTGTTTCACTGTTGTTTTACTTTATCTGGTTCATTTTGCTCTTTTTCTTGATTTATCTAGCTAAAGGAGTGTGAAGAGAGCTATTTCCTTGTTTTCTTATATTTCTTCTGCACTGGTTTTTGGTCATCTGATGGAGTAGTCTCTTCTTCCTGTTTATTGGAGTTGATTCCATATTATCCGAGAAGGAATATCACCCCTAGATCCCAGATGTGTTTATGTTAGAGGTCTGTGTCTTCCAGATCAGGACAGATAAAGGTTATATATTCAGCTTCAGGTGGTTGGCTCCCCTACCAGCCTTTTAGCTCCTGATGAGCTAGGAATGAGCTCAGGGGATATGACTTAGTGAAGAGGCTCAAGTTGCACATTGGACACATTGTAGTGTGCAGGATAGAGTTCCTCAAGTTCCAAGGGCAAACTTGTGGTGGCTGCATCCACAGCAGAAGGCCTGCTGAGATCAGAACCCAGGTCTCCCAGAAGGCAAGTGGGGATCAAGAAGCAGGCAACCCAGTCAGTGTGGTTATTAATAGAAAGTCTTTAGCTAGGAAATCTAAGAATATATATTTACTCATACATAAATAAAGTGTCATGTTTGAATCATGCTTAGATTTCCACTCTAGTTCAGTTTGTTCTTTAGACAATGCTTGCTCTTTCTCACACTTGGTATCCCAATTGTTAGGCTAATCTCCTGCGTTAGAAGTATGGAAGTTTCTCCTGTGACATGTCATCTCTCCACCACTTTACAGCTAAACCTGTAAAATTATTATCCTGTGTGATATATACAGGTAAAATTTCAGAACTATTGATACATTACTTGGATAACTAGTCTTCATATTAAAACATTCCCAATAACCTTAACATTAAAATATTTTTTCCCTACTTATGAGTTTTTAGGCACCAAACAAGGATTTGAATCTTAAATTCTGAATCTTCAGACAAACTTTGAAGCATAAACATGGCTATGAAGGCAACCGCATTTTCTACGTCCTCGAATTCTACACTGTAATTCAAAATCTACAACACTTTCATGAATTTGTCTAGTCTGTCTTCTTAAAATCTAACTAGGTTTGAGGGAATCAATGTGTCAAGTGAGTCCTTTCTTATTTCTTTCACGAGACTCATTACTTAAGCTATTTCTTAAACTTTGAGTAAAGACAGAACTTGCAGTGAATTGGATCTTGTGGGATGATATCTGGAAATAGTATTATATGATTTTGGTGTTATGGTTTTTTAAAGAACCTATTATTCTTCCTCAACCATTAGGGCAAAAGAATGAATTCAGTATGCATGACTTAAATTTTTGGCACCCACAGTTGAGTTTTCTAAATGCAGAGAAAGATTCAGTTGTACATAATTTATGGAAAGTTTCTCATTACAAAAAAAGAAATTAAGAAAGAGAGGATTGCAGTATAAAAATTGGAACAGGGTGAGCCAGTCAGTGGCATGGTGGTTAAGGCAACTGGATTTCATGTGGCTAACCATGGAGTTTAAGTCCTAGTCACAGTGACTTGAAAACACTGGGCATGTGCACAAGAATGCCCAAAGTCCCCCAAACAGGGCAAAATGGAGAAGGATTGCAGCATGACCATTCTCCATGGGGGTGGAGGTCTTTTCTCTCTCTCTCTTTGTCTCCCTCTGGCAATTTTTTTTGAAAAATGCAGAAAATAGGAACAGAAAATACTGTGAACAAAGATGTAGTCTCTGGTAAATTTAAGCCATGTCTTACAGGTTAGTGATAGGACTATCCTCACAGTTGTTCCACATTGAGTCAAAAGGCTCTCTGGGGTTGGAAGTTCATATAGGTTCCTGTTGGAGGATTTGAGGAGGTCATATAACCTTCTATACACAATTTATGTGGCAGTTCCTACTAAAACAAATTAAAACTCCTGAAAAGCTCATGAGTATAAGCAGTTAGCCATAAAAAAGTATGCATCTGGGGAAAATATGAGCAAGACAGCAATAGGAGCAATTATACTTGGACTGTGTTCTTTTAAAGTAATGGCTCTCAAAATTTAATCCATGAAACAACAACATCAGCAACACAAGAGAACATTCTAAAAATACGAATTTATTATTCATATCAAAGATAATAGTAAATCAAGAACTCTAGTATGAGACTCAGAAATCTATACTTTAAAAAGCACTCCATGGGGCCAGCAAATGGCGTAGTGGTTGGAGTGCTGGAATCCCACATAGCTGACCGTGGTTTGAGTCCCGGACCTAGCAGCTTGAAATTAATGCCAAGCACATGTGCATGCAAATCCAAAATCCCAAGAGAAAAATGGAGGAGAAGGGATTGCAGCATGGATATGCTCTGGGGGATAATTTCTCACTTCTATCTCTTTGTATCCTTCTGTCTCTCTAGATAATGCACGTGCCCTACAAGAATAATTTTTCTTAAAAAAACCAAAACCAAACCAAACAAACAAAAACTTATTCCAGGGTGGAGTCAGAAGGTGATGTGGTGGTTAAGGTGCTGGACTCCCACATGGCTGTGCTTTGGATCCCAGATATGACTGCTTGAGAATCATGCCTGGTGTGTGTGTATGGTTTATGTACCCAAAATCCCAGGAGGAAAATGGAGAAAAAGGAATTGTGGTGTGGCCATCTTCCCTGGAGGGAAGGGGTGATTTCTCTCTCTCTCTCTCTCTCTCTCTCTCTCTGACTCTGTCACTCTCCAGCAAGTGCACTTGTTCTATATCAAAATCAAAATAAACAAATACACAAAAACAAGAAACAAAAGACCCTGCTAACTAGTGATAGGAATCCTGTTCCCAGCAACAATGTTCTGACCTGTGGATTATAATAAAATTGAGTTGCTTTACATTTTTAAATTAATAATTATTATAAAACAGTAGAAAACAACTACACATGACTTCTTACATCTCTTTTTAATAGAGATTAAACCTATATTAAGATCCATGATTATTCTTGGAGAGGAGCATGGTCCTCCCCTCTTCCCACTATGGTGTTTGCTCATCCACTGATGTAAGTGTACGCTGAAAAGGGGAGTCAACTGGCAAAAATGTCACCTTACCCACTGTGTTCAAGACTCTCATATGGCCAGGTATCATGAACTTTGTTCTCACCAACTTACACAAAAATAACAGACAGCCCTATGCTGTCAGTGAATTAGCAGGTCATCAGATCTGTGCTGAGTCTTGAGTACTGGGAGAGCTGAGGCTCGAATATCCAGAGTTTGAGGTGGTGGGATTCACTGTTCTGGCCTGGGTGCTCTTGGAAATACATGTCAAGAAGTTGCATGTTTACACCAAGTAAGACCTGGCCCTGTTGGCACCATAGAGTGAACACAACCCAAAAGCAGTAGGTCATCTGTTCTGTCCTGGAAGCCTCGGCCTTACCAGCTCTAGTCATGTCTAAAGGTCATTGTAATGAGGGAGTTCCTGACTTTGGTAGATGGAGATAAAATTGAAGGCTTTAAGAAAACTAAGGAGGCTGTTTTGCTTTCAAAGAAACTTAAAGCCTAGAATGATATTAAAAAGGTTTATGCCTTCCAGTGAATGAGAACTGACAAGGGCAAAATGAGAAACCATCATTGTATCCAGCGTAGGGGACCATGCATCATCTTTAATGACAACAATGGCACCATTGAGGCCTTCAGAAACACCCCTGGAATCACTCTGCTTAATGTAAGCTGGATGAACATCCTGAAACTTGCTCCTGATGTGCATGGGGACTTTTCTGCATTTGGACTGATGAATTGTATGGAATTTGGTGAAATTCTGCATCTCTCAAGAGTAACTACAAGCTTCCCATGCACAAGATGCTAAATACAGACCTTAGCAGAATCTTGGAAAGTCCAGAGATCCATGAGCCTTTTGAGTACCATCAAAAAAATTCATAGCAGAGTCCTGAAGAAAAATCCACTGGAAAACCTGAGATTCATGTTGAAACTTAATCCATATGTAAAGACCGTGCATTGGAACACTATTCTTCACCAGGCCAGAAATCACAGAGGCTGGATAGATAAGGCAGCAGAGCACTAGAGGTCAAATCTGATGAGAAGGGGACTGTAGGCAAAAAGCCTATGGTAGGGAAGGAGGGAAAGGGAGTTGGCGTTGAGAAGCAGAAGACTTTAGCAGGAAAAAAGGCTGCAGCTATCAAGAAGCCAGCATAAGCCAGCAGAAGAGAAACCTAGCACAGAAGAAGAGAAACAAGCTGCATAAACACTTAAATTTGTTTATTCTGTAAAGGTTAAATAATTTTGGATAGTTTCTTTTGAATGAACACCTTGATAAAAGCAGCAGTGAAAAAACAATACGTATTTTCTGGGACCAGAAGTTAGTGTAATGGCTATGTCGCTGGACTCCCACGTAGTCGACCACGGTTCAAGTCCTGGACCCGGCAGCTTAGACTCACACTGGGCACGTGTGCGTGTGTGCCCAAGATCCTAAGAGGAGAATGGAGGAGAAGGGATTGCGGCATGGCCATCCCCCCTGGGGGGTGATTTCTTGTTTTCTGTCTCTCTGTCTCTCTCTGTCTTTCTGGCGAGCGCACATGCCCTATAGCGAAAACCTCTCAAAAATATATATATATATGTATTTTCTCAAGTCCCACCAGTGTATATGTAGAAAACATGATAGAAATTTATGAAAACAGACTTAATAAACATAGAATTACTGTTTTGCTCAATCAGCCCTAAAATCACTGAAGGATAACTAGATGAACTAAGGACATTTACATAACTTCCCCACATGCTTCATCACTTCACTTACTATTATAATGAAGGTAAATGGAATCATGAGAATTTAGAAGGCAGCCATTGCTTACTCTGGTGTACCAAAAACTGTCTTTAAGCATCATGAGGGTATTGCACATTTCATCATACCTTGAAGGGCCAGAATGACTTCATTTCTTTCGGGGCGACTCCATTTTGTCAAACCCACCTTGCAGAGAATTGGTGCCATTTCAAGGAGGCAAGCCAGTCACGTAGAAAAATGTCATGAGACCATCACCCCAACAGGACTGACCAATGAAAGAAACAAAGGAGATACCAGAAACCTAAAGTAACTTTTCTGCTGAGAGAAACAAAGGAGATACCAGAAACAGCTACACTCTCTGTAATCTACAGCCAATGTGTAGCTGCTGAGTGCATTCCTCAGCACCCCTCAACCTCCCCAACTAACAGCCAAATCAAAACCCAGCCCAACTAACACTAGGGCTCTCAACTCTGACCTGCTGTGCCGATGAGATTAGGAGTCCTGGCTGGAGCCTGTGGACAGAAGTCTGACTACATTTCCTATTTTTCCAAATCTTTTCAAAAGGGGACTGGGGAAGTCATGCCACAAACATTAACAGACCATTTATTTGCTGTTAACAGGATTCTTCCTACCTCCTGTTCCTGGCATAGTATCTTTGAGATTTATATTTCAACCAATTACAGTATATTCTTGTGCTTATCTCTTCCCAAGACACAGAACTTCTCTTTTCCTTGAGATGTAGATTAAGCCTTTCTTTAACTAATCTCTTCCCAAGACACAGCTCTTCCCTTCCAATCACCACCTAAGAATTGTGGAACCCACCTATAACCTACAAGCCCCCACTTCTACATGTCCCGCCTTTTTGGGCCAGACCAATGGAAAATCTCTTCGCTAAATGTTGTCTGTCAATCTCAAAAACAAATAAAAAGAACCCCTGTACATTATCACCCTGAGAAAAAGGCGTGTATGCCTCTTCTCTGGGCCTAGGTCACTCACAGTTGGTTTGGAAATAAACCACATTAATTATTACTTATTAATTTTACAGTTGGTTAGTTTTTCCATTGACAAGCCTGAATAAAAGTGACCCTCATGTGCTTACATCAGAATGGTTCCCTGGTGGTCTTTTGGGAACTTTATAACTGGGGCACAACCACCTTATGCCCTGGAGAATTCCTTAGGAACACTGCAGCAATGTACCAAAAAAATTAGATTTCACTTTTTGACATCTTGTGCTCTAATTTTCATTAATAAACTTTTCTGGAAATCATTGACTATATCACATTTTTGCGATGATTAATTCTTCCTTAATGTGATTCCTAAAAAAAAAAAAAAAAAAAATTGTTAGAGGGACAGTGTAATTTTTTTGAAATGGATCTGGCAGTCATCACTGCTAAAATCACTTAAAAATTCACAATTCCAGTATGAAGTGGAGTAAAATCTTGTCATGTAATGTTCAAGTAGTTTTTAAAGAGTTAGAAGATCATTTATATTCTTGTAGTACAAAAGATAAGGAGAATAATACTGGGCAAGAGGCAATTATTAGCATATCTAAGGAAATGTATAGTTCTTAAAGAAATGATCAATTTTAATGTAAATTTCAGAGAATGATACTTGAAAAAAAATACTACTGTTTGTTGAGACCATGCAGGAGTGAATAAAATATCATATAGGGATCAGAATATTTTAAAAGAAGAAGACATTAATGTGAAGCTTGACACTTTCTCTTTCCC